>NC_134875.1:38309295-38626795 GCF_049852395.1 Peromyscus maniculatus bairdii | reverse complement strand
AAGAGCATCATCACATGATCCTTTCAGGAGAGAAGTTGGAGAAGCAAGAAGATCCCTTATACTTTTCATTGTTGCCCCCTTCTGGCTGTTTCATTCAGTCATTCATTCTTCTGACAAACACTTGAAGTGTGTCTACTTCCCACAGCAGCAGGCATGATTCCAAGCACCAGGATAAAGGGATGGAAAATGCAAAGAATGTTCCCGCCCTCAGGAAACCACATTCTAGTGGGGGAATGTAAAAAATAAACATGTAAATCTCTTCCTAAAAGAGGTAAGTGTAAATAATACTATGTGCAAAGAAAACTATAAGACAAGATTTAAAAAAAAAATGGCCTTGAGGGATCAAGAAATCCTCTATGAAAAATGAGCTATGAGCTAAAATATTCTTTTTTTGTGATATATATTTTTTATTTTACAATACCATTCAGTTCTACATATCAGCCATGGGTTCCCCTATTCTCCCCCCTCCCACCCCCTCCCCTTACCCCCAGCCCACCCTCCATTCCCACCTCCTCCAGGACAAGTCCTCCCCCGAGGACTGTGATCAACTTGGTAGACTCAGTCCAGGGAGGTCCAGTCCCTTCCTCCCAGACTGAGCCAAGTGTCCCTGCATAAGTTCCAGGTTTCAAACAGCCAACTCATGCCATGAGCACAGGATTTGGTCCCACTGCCTAGTTGCCTCCCAAACTGATCAAGCCAATCAACTGTCTCACCTATTCAGAGGGCCTGATCCAGCTGGGGGCCCCTCAGCCTTTGGTTCATAGTTCATGTGTTTCCATTCATTTGGCTATTTTTTTTAATAATTGAGTAAAACTGAAATTTATTATATGCCACAGTTGTCCTAGGGACCTCCATGCTATATATATAGCCTCTATGGTTCTATGGGTTGTGGTCTGATTGTTCTTTATAAAATATTCTTTTGAGAAAAGCTATAGACACATGATCTCTTTCTTCCTAGGAGGCTCCATACCTGCTATGCAAATCTGCCTATCTCTCCCCAGCTACCAACTCAACAAACCAAGCTTTTTGGTGAGAGGAAGCCACAACCAGACCACAGGCAGTCTTGCTACACCCTGAGCCCAGAGTAATGATTGCCGCGCTGCCTTAGAGTCCCCAGAGGACCTTCCTAGTGACGGTTTCCAAACAAGAAGACCTTCTCCGAAGTGATTCACTGGGAAACATTCAGGAATGGGCCCTAACCTGTGTCCCTGTGGCATGGCAAAGAGGCCCAGGCTTCTGTCAAAGGCTTCTCCAGAGAAACACAATGCAGAGAGGCCTTTCATATAGAGACAATGTCTATTGCTCCCTGAGAGCAAGGCTGAGTCTGAGCCATAATATTATTGTAACTGGCTACCAAGACTCTTTGTTTTTGTCTTTTGTTCAGGTGTTTTTGTTTGTTGTTTTGTTTGGTCTAGCCTGAAATTCAGTATGTAGGTCTAGCTATCGTGGAAATCACAATGATTTTCCTGCCTCAGCCTATGGAATGGTGGCAGTGGGGTTTCCAGATGTGAACCACTATACCTGTTGCTAATAATGTCTTTTAAAACATTAAAAAGAAGGACCTCAGGTGACATTCAAATGTTGGGGGCTGTATTGTGATGAGCTGTCCCTAGGCTTTTTCATTCTTCCTCTGTAAGTTCCAGGAAGTCCTCTATGTTAAACCTGAATAAATGCCAGCCTCACAGGAACAATCTGAAGTCCCTAGACGAGTATAATACTCAACAGAACTCTGGCTCCAAATGGCAAGAAACTGCATGGTATCACATTGGGCACTGAGAGCCATCTGTTTCCGAACAAACAAGTAGATCTCCTTATTTGATAGTAGAGTCATTTCCATTTTGCTGAAGATCTACTATGTATGCTACTACACATAGTGATTTGAAATAATACACTAATCTTTTGGACTTCTTTATAGCCGTGGAAAGAAAACTAGCCACAACTTTAGGTCTTAAAATACCTCTCTTTAAAAAGTCCAGGGTTGAGTTACAAAGTCTTTATTCTACAGAATATGTTTACCTTAAAGGTAACACACATTCTCATACACATTTCCTAAATATAAAAAGATCTTTCTTATTGCGGCAAGTCTCAGTGTGGGTTCATTTTAGGAGTAAAACTGCCTTCTACTCTCCCTCATGCTTACTTGTCCTTGATGCAAAAAATGCAGTCTACTTGTATATTATATATAATATATAAATTGTAATTAAATGTAACCATAGAATGTGTGTATATTCAATTTGAAAATCCACTCTAATTTTAGTAGATATTTGGGGTTTTTTGGTTTGGTTGGTTGGTTTGGGTTTTGGTTTTTCAAGACAGGGTTTCTCTGTGTAAAAGATCTAGCTGTCCTGGAACTCGATTTGTATGTAGACCAGGCTAGCCTCGAATTCACAAAGATTGCCCAACTCTGCTTGCTGAGTGCTAAGATTAAAGGCAAGCAAAGCCATGCCCAGCTCTAATAGATATTTGAAGTACAAAAAAAGGACCACCTGATTTGTGGATCGTGGTTATGGTTGAAAATGGCGTGTCCTCTACCAGGCCCATGTATTGAAGGCTTGTTCCCCGTCTGGTACGGTTAGGTAGAGAAGTGGTGGAAAGTTTAGGAAGCTGGGTCTCATTGAAGGAAGCAGATCACGGCAGTGGGAAAGCTTTGAGGGGCATGATGTCTCTGGCACCATTATTGTAAGGATTTGGTCCTTAATTACGTCATCAGCCTTCGACGGCGTTAAAACCCTTCTCCTTCCCCATTTCTGCGTCTGCCAGGTGTGACCTTTTCTGTCTGACTTCCACCAGCAGTGGGCAGGCTCAAATGGGCGGGCTTGGGTGGTTTCTATGACTCGCCCTAACTCACCTTAACTCCACCCACTCATTCTCAAACTGCCTTGAGAAACACAGTCTGGAAGTGGCTAAGATCCATACAAATAAGTTTACAATAATTAGGATGGCTCTTAAGCCAAAAATCAGCTTATAGCCTACTGACAGATCTTCCAAAAGCTGTCCTTGAGACATCAATCATCAGGAAAAAAAAAAAAGAAAAAAAAATTCAGGACACGGAGTAAACTCTGTCTCTTGTTCCCCAGACATCCCCGACTAAAACTTAATCATCTGGAGAGCAAGGCTCCTGACCCCACAGGCAAAAGAGTCATCTGTGGCATTTAAGGTGTGCCGGGGAAGAGATAAAAGCCCGAGAACAAAATTGCCAAGTGCTGGCGCTCGCTGACTCCCAAAAGCTGTTGGGTCCCTGTTTTAAGTGAGGAAAAGGCCACTGGCTACCGAATGCCCTGCCAGGCCATCAACAGCCTTGTTAAAAGTGCTGCCTAGAAAGACAAAGAGTCAGCTGACTGCCCCCAGGCACCAAGAGGCATGGATACATCAAGCTAAGACCTCCAGCAGACCTAGGCTTGGCTACAGACATGGCAGGGAACCCAGAACACAACAGGGAAGCGATCCGTTTCTCTCCTTCTGGACACCAAAGCCACTGACTCAGTCCTGGGAGTTTTGGGATGCCACCTCTCCTTTATTGTCGGGTACAGAGGACAGCCTTACCACCTCTGGAAAGATTTAATTGCACTTTCAGAGTTACTTAATGAAAAAAGATTTCCACCTAAAATAAGAGCTCATTGCTTCACTCCAGATCCACTGCCTGTGTTTCTCATGTGCATATAGACAGGGCCCTGATTTTTGCCTTGTCCCTAATTCCAAAAAAATAAATTCTCATGCGCCACAAGCTTTTCTCTTCCCAGTTCCCTGTTCTAATCAACTGTCCAGCTAATGGTACAGGACCACCATAGAACTGGAGTCCAGAGATCATCAAATAAGAAACTGTAACAGCTAAAAGGTATTTACACCCCCAGACCCAAAAGTGTCTGGGTGCTACAAAAAGACTTTAATGTAAACATCTATTACTATGAGATGCTTTTAACAATTGATCACCTGTCTCTTAGATGCTGAACCAGTAAAGGAAACAGGTACTTTAAAATAATCTGTCTCTGATAAAACTTAACATGTTTCAAAATCCATAAGGACAGGCCGGATATACCTCAGATAAATGTCAACATAAAATAATAATGATTCTTTTCTCTCTGTAAGTTTTTTTCTCTGTCACCAGCATCTTGTCAAACAAAAAGTTCCCAGCCACAGCCAAGAGGGATACATGTCTCCAGAGCAAACAGATGGCAGACAGCATTCCACAACGCCTGTCTACCTCGGAAAAATCCCCTTCTCCATTCCCCCAGAGCCAACCAACGTCCAAAAGTCAGCTGGAAGCAGTTTTTGAAACAAACGACACCCCTAGTCCCATTTACCTGCTTTTTTTATAATAAGGGAAAGTCTGGGATGTAAGGATTAGGTCCTTAATTACGTCATCAGCCTTCCACGGCGTCCCAGCCTAAAAAGCGGGTGGGCCCTCTGTCTCTCTTCTTTCTGCTCCTTCCTCCCGTCGGCCATCACCCCCCCCCCCCGCCCCCCTCTCTCCCTGCCCCCCTCTCTTTCTCTCTTTCTCACCCCCCCCTCCAATAAAGCTCTAAAAAGGTGACCATGGCTATGATTCTTTCAATCAGCACGCTCCTCCACCGGCATGGCGGCCGCGGGCGGCGACCAGCCATGAGGGGCAGCGCCACAGCATAAACAACAGTTATACCTCTCTGCTTCCTGCCTGCCATATGACGTGATGATGCTGTGCTCCACCATGTGCTCCCCAGCCTAATGTCTTGTCTCAGCAGAGCCCTGAGTGGTGAAGCCAAGTGCCTGCTGGTTGAAACTTCTGAAAACATGAGTCAAAGCAAATATTTCCTCCTTTAAGTTATTTGTCTCAGCTGCTCAATGTCCTCTAGCACAGAGAAGCATGCTTTGGGCTATGTTCAAGCAATGCAGCATGGTGGCACTTGCTTGGAATCCTATTACTTAGATGGCTGAACCAGGAAAACTGGAAGTTCAAAACCATCTAAGTAACTGTGGAGACACACACAAGCTATCGAGTGAAAAATTACTCAGGATCAGAGAATCAGAGTTTGCTTTACCCAGCAGGGCTGCATAATGAGATGATTTGGCCATGGGTGTGTTTACCAGGTGTTTGGAAGGTTCTACACTTGGCTGTGTGGTGTGCTTTGATCTTACGGTCTTTTGCCTCTCCCCTTGGCATAGTATTAAAAAGCCCTTTTAAATAAACCTCTGGGCTGTTGGGTATTGACCTTGGCCCTCCCAAAGCTATCCCGTGTGTCTGTCTTTCTCCTCGTCATCTAGGTCTATCTTTCTATCTGATATTTTCTCATTCCTCTCTCCTCCACCCAAGAACCCTTCATAAGGTGGGAGCTGAACTCCCCCAGACTCCCACAAGTTACATAGTGTGAACCCTTACTAAAGCAAACAAAGAATGCGCCGGGCGGTGGTGGCGCACGCCTTTAATCCCAGCACTCGGGAGGCAGAGGCAGGCGGATCTCTGTGAGTTCGAGGCCAGCCTGGGCTACCAAGTGAGTTCCAGGAAAGGCGCAAAGCTACACAGAGAAACCCTGTCTCGAAAAACCAAAAAAAAAAAAAAAAAAAAAAAAAAAAAGCAAACAAAGAATGCTTAAGATGCTCAGGAAGCTATTCCATTGTCCTCCAATCACCAAGCATCCCTTGGAGACATTCCTTACATTCCTCACCAGCTCTCTCCCAACCAGTCACAACATGCTAATTATCGAAGTCAACACTTCCTAGTGAATGTCCCTCTTTCTTCCACTGTACCACTTTCAGCCCCAGTTCTCTCCATGGCAGAGATGTTTGTAGCATCTCCACAGAGGGTTAATTTCATCATGTCTGACTAGAGATGTTTGCAAAACTTCTAAAGAACATATTTCCAGTCTACCATATCCAAATCCACATGTCCCCTGCCACCACAGGCTAACAGAAAAGCAGCCAGACAGAACATGCAAACCAGATTTTTCAGGAGTCTACTGCTTATCATCCACAGTCTAATAATATAACTAAGCCTTTATCACTTGCTTGTCTTGTTGCTCCAACAAAATACCTGACAGATGCAACTTAAGGAAGGAAGGACTTACTTTATAGTCCACCGTAGCAGGGAAGTCGTGCTGGGAGTAGTCTGAGGTCCCTGGCCACACTGCGTCCACAAGCAGGGAGTCATGAATGCTTTTTCTCAAAGTTCCCTTTCTTTTTTTGATTCAATCTTGAACCTTAGCCCATGGACTGGATCCACCTCCATTTAGGGTGGGTCTTCCCACCTCAGTTAATCTAATCCAGAAAATCCGCCCCCCAGACATTCCCAGGGTCCTGTATCCATGGCGAGTCTAAATCCCATCAGGTTAACCATACTAACCACAGGGCCATACACTTCCCAAATGCCTATGGCATTCTGCATAGATTCTTAAACTGGGGGTTGCAGCTTCATTTGGGGGTCACTTAACTGATTATGGGGTTCCTGAAAAGTGTGACAACAGTAAAAGTTTTCTTCACACCCAGCAACCAAACACTTAATTTAAAATCAAACGTGTAATGAATCCCCTTTACTGCGGGCTTGCTTCTCAACAGAGAATATGCGCTGTTTGCGCTGTGCATGGCAGCAGACCATGCAGGACCCAAAAAAGCTGCCAACACCTCAGCTCAGATTTGAGACTCCGGAAATTTACAGCGTTTTTACTACGTGTGCAAAGTTTCTACTCTTGTAAATATATGCTCAATTATGAAAAACAAAGACTTTTAATAGTTTCATACAATACCCCCATCAACGTGTACCAATGAGTAAATCTTTGGGTTTTATTGTTTTACAGTGTTTGATTTTTAAAATTGTTGTTTCAGTTGCTAAACTATCATTAAATAGATTTTGGGTTAACATTGAGACAGAATTTCCAACAAATTCTGAGAGTGGTCCTAAATATACTTTTACCATCTTGTACTAAGTAATCATGCAAAAGTAGTATTTTCAGCATCAATAGATTGTAACTGTGATGCCCAGATCATGGGACCCCCAAAAGACCACCATGGAAACCAAATCCTGCATCTAAAAGCAAAGAGCATTTATTTTATCTTCAAGCTCTGAGCTTGGTCTCTCTGTCTGAGGCAGCGGTGACAACAGAGCCCAGGCAGGGTGGGGTTTTTATCATAGCAGAAGTTGGGGTGAGGGGATTTCCAGGGTTCAGGACCATGATTGGCTGACATTTGTCTAGGGGTATAGGGAATGTTTGAAATGTCAGGTATTTCTTCTTAGATGCAGGCCCCACAGGGTGGGGTCGGCTGATGGCTCTTCCTGGGTCCAGGTGTTGCATGCCAGAAGCTGTATCTGGGCTTCAGGTATTTCCCCTTAGACACAGGCCCCACTGGGTGGGGTTTGCCAAAAGCTAGGTCTGGGCCTCTAAGCCTGTCAAGGCAGCTGTGTGGTCAAGCTGTTTTGGGGCCCCTCTACATAACTCAATTGATGGAGTGATTGCCTAGCATGCACAAAGCCCTGGGTTCAGCCCCCAGCACCACATAAACTAGGCATGGTGCACACATCTGTGATCCTAGCACTCAGGGTGAAAGGCTTGGAAATCATGAGTTCAAGGTCATATTTGGCTATATCCTAGACCAAGGCTACTTAAAACTTTTTCTTTGACTTTTTCCCTTTTCTATTTGTTTTTTGAGGGTTATTTTCTCTAAAAGTTACAAAATTAATAAGGCCCCTTCTCCAGGTTTTCTAAGCATTAACAATAGCTTAGTGAGTGACTGGGTTTATTGGGGTTACTTATAGGAGTACTGGTAATGAGTCACAAAGAGCATGGATAACTCAAAGACAGCTGCATCACTAAAAAGTCACATGAAAGTTACATCTCTGGAGCTCCCTGTTTGACTTAAAAGTAGCTTCTCTGGTCAGAACATATCCTTCCCCAGCAACTGTTACTGCTTATATAACCTTGGGGAGGGTTCTTGTAAATCTTAGAACTCTTAGGGCCTTCCTGAGCCTTCTAAGTTTCATTTACATCCTTGGCCTTGTATGTTTCCCTTACTTCCAGAGTCTGTGTGCCTGCATGTGTGTGTGTGTTGATACATGTGTGTGTGTAGATGTGCATGCACATGTGTGCATATACATGTGGAGGCCAAAGGACAACCTTGGGTATTGTTCCTCAGGAGCTGTCCACCTTGTCTCTTTTGTGAGACAGGTTTTTCCACTGACCTGGAGATCACCAAATAGGCCAAGGTGACTTGCCAACAAGCACCAGGGATCTGTCGTCTGTCAGCGCCTCCCTAGTGCTTAGATTAGAAGTGCTTTTTTACATGGGTTGTGGGGATTGAACTCAGGTCCTCTTGACTGACTGATCCATCTCCCTAGCCCACTTTCTGAGTCTTATGACCCTCCTTCCTCGAAGGGAAGGAAAGTTCCAATTAAGAGCAAATAGCTCCACAATGGCACTCCTGCACCAAACTAACACCTGTTCACCAGGTTCATATCTCAGGAGATGTAGTGAAGGCTGGATTTCCTATGATAGCTTAGATTTTAACTGATCTTCTAAAAGTCTCTATTCCAAAGCCTTGGCCACCAGCCTATGGCACTACTGAGATATTATAGAACCTTTCAGGGGTGAGGTCTAGCAGAAGGAAGTTAGAGCACTCGGGATGCCCATGAAGGGTGTTGGGACCCAGGCCCCTCCTCTCTTTCCTTCAGCATCCTCCTCCACCACATTCTCACACCATGATATTCTGTGATGCCAGCTCTACAAAGCACCAGGCCGAACTGCTTGTGGACTGAACCCTCTGAAATGGAACCAAAGAAGCCTTTTCTTTGATTTTTTTTCTTTTTTTGTCTTACTTTATTTAGGCAGGGACATATGTAGCCCCAGCTGGCATTGAATTCCTGGTTGTCCTTGTTATTTATTTGTGGCGCTAGTTACTATGCGAGAGAAAACACGAGGTACAACGAAACCCACTATAAGAGTATTTATTAGGGAAGGGTAAAGAGGGATTGTGCAATAGGCCTACTAGAAATGAACAGTGTGGAAAAGGGGCTGAGGGGAATGGGTAGAATCTCTTTTTATAGGTCCCCTGCCCCAAGCATGCACATATGGGTTTGCATAGCTATACCATGCATGCGCGTAGATTATGTGATCACGCTCCATGATGATTATGAGGATTACATAGGACACAAGGCCCTGGGGTGACTAAGCATTCTGCCTCCCTGATGGACAGCACATGCAAGGTCATGTAGCTAGGGGTGGCTGGGAGTTATAACAATAAATGCCACCACACTTAGCTTTCTCTGTAAGCTGACTTTAAAAAAAAAAGATTTATTTATTTATTATGTATGCAGTATTCTGCCTGCATGAGTCCCTGCAGGCCAGAAGAGGGCACCAGATCTCATTACAGATGGTGTGAACCACCATGTGGTTGCTGGGAATTGAACTCAGGACCTCTGGAAGAGCAGTCGGTGCTCTTAACCACTGAGCCATCTCTCCAGCCTTGTAAGCTGACTTTTTTTTTTTATCAGCTGTGCACAGTAATATAAACCTGTAATCCCAGCACTTGGGAAGCATAGGCAATAGGATTGTGAGTTCAAGCCCACCTTGGGCTGCATAATAAGACACCATCTCAAAAAAGTTTATCAGGTATTTTGTTCAGCACATTCCCCACTGAGGCACTCATCCAGATTCCCATGCACAATGAATAATTGCACCAACCAGACCTATAGGGTTTCAACAGTAAAAAGTTTCATCACTGACTAAAAATATTCTGGATTCCTGCAGGAAGGCCTATGAGACAAGTATATTTGCAGAGTTTTATCTAGCTCCCTGCCTCTACCTGCCCCAATGCATATTCAGACTCTTTCTCTGAACCAACCACATTCTCAGAGGCTGTGAACCCAGTTACCTTTCCCTCCAACTCCCTCTTTTCCATGCATATCTACCTCATCTTTCACCACTCCTTACTGGACCCAGCTGGTCTCCACCCCGCCTTGTACCTCCACCCTTAGCATCCAGTGTTGCCAAATGAGAAACTGGAAACCAAACACAACAGGGAAGACTTGGGGGCAAGCTCTGACTCCAGTTCTGATCCCACATCATTTCATTTAGCTCGCAGGGAGTGAACAGCAAAAGAGGCAGGCCCAACCCTGCTTTCTCCGGCTCCTCACCTCCATATAAACTGCCAACACTTATTTAGACTGACCTCTACGCCTCTTGCCAAAGACTATGTTCTTTTTACTTCACCTAGGGATACAACCAGCTGAGGCAAAATCCAGTTCTTCTATATATGGTCAGAGAATGAAATATGATAGCCACATGCTTTCAGTTATGAATGACTGACTGAGCTTATTAAATATATAACAAAAAAGTCAAACAAACAAACAATGTCAAATAGCAGATAGAGGAGAAGCAACAGATCATAGATAGCAAAACATCAAATCCAGCACTCATAGACATCCCACAGAGATGCCTGGAGTAGCTCAATTGAGAGAGCAAGCAAAAGGCAACACCATCAAATCAGGGCCTTACCAACATCCCACAGAAATCAACCGGGGAAGATTCAGCTGCTCTTTCTGATTGAGGGAGTTCTGAGCAGAGCAGAGAGTCTCCCAGGGTGAGGCTTCCAAGTCAAAGAACAAACAGCAGCAGAAAGGTGACATCATCAAACTGGGCACTTACAATCAGCTGGCAGCTGCCAACTAGGGAAGCCCGGTTCAAACAGCCATATTGGAGTTCACAATGGACAGTTCCGGGCAGAACCGAGCATGCTCTTCAGGGACAAGCACCCAGCTTCTCTTCCCCAGTATGAGCTTTTTTATGTCTCAGAGCAATCAACAAGAGTAGCCTCTACTAGAAACAGTTTATTGTAGGTGTTCTCCAGGGCACATATCCTCACTACCTTCAGCAACTTGCTGGTTTCCCCCTTTCCCGTTACAGAACCAAGGGGCAGCCTGACTCAGGACAGGAGATTTGGAAGGCTCAACATAAACATGCTTGGATCTGAGGTTCAGGAAGTGGGAAATCCTACTTTCAGAGATAGCTTCCCAGTGAACTCAAACAACACATGACAATCTACCAATATAAAGTATATTACACCAGTGAAAGCCATCTTTGCCACAATTAAAAAGAAGGAAATTAGTGTGGCCTCTGAGGAAATTGTATGGAGATTTGATGAATTGGCCTTTCACAGAGATAGGGCAAGTTTTCTCCCACACAAAGGTCTTAAAGCCAGGGAAACAAATTCTAGAACCAAACCAATCAAGCCCCTATAGTCTTTCATATGGTCTACATCCAGGCCACTTTAGAAGTGTGTGCATCAGGAGGAGATCGCTGGGGCTCTGCTTATACTACAAGAGCACATTTACCATGCCTCTCTTCTGCTGAGTGAACAGTCAGAAGGAAGGGTCCCATTCCATAGTCTAAAGGGAAACCACGGTCACTCAACAGCCAATGTTTTATGTAAATATGTATTTGTCCTTAGGGGGACCCTAGAGGACTGGGAACTCAGGTCCCTAAGTCAAATGATCTGGGTTCAAATCTAACGCCATGTTGCATTAACTGGGAAAATATGTATTCACATCATATTGGGCACCAATGACAGACCTAAGAAATGATTCCATCCAAGTCCAGTCCATTGGATTGATGACTAAGGTTTGTGGTGATGGATTGTGTCCCCCAATATACTGTGTCCCCCAATAAAATTTATCTGAGGATCAGAGGAAAAAAGCTAACTACTATAGTAAACATAGAAGTCAGACAATGGTAGCATATGCCTTTAATCCTATCACTTGGGAGGCAGGGATCTGTCTGGATCTCTGTGAGTTCAAGGCCACACTGGGGAACAGAGCCAAGTGTGGTGACACACGTCTTTAATCCCAGCACTAACCGTAGAGGTCTGGAGGTCTGTACAGACAGACAGGAAGTGACAGAGCTGGGTAGGAAGAGGGAGTGATGTAACTGGGCTGAGAGAGCAAATCAGAAAGGCCTATAGGCCTGGGTATGCAGGAAGTAGGGCCCGCTTTGGAGACTGAGGTGCCGGTGAGGTGAGGTTAGCTTGTAGCTTTTCCTATTTCCCTGATCTCTCAGCTTCTCACCCCTATATCTGTCTCTGTGCTTTGCATTTAATAAGACCATTTAGCGATCCGTCTACAAGGGTTACTTACAGGAGCATGGTAAGGGGTTACTTCAGAAACTTAGGGGACTTAAAGGAAATGACACCACTGAAAAATGTCCACCTTCCCCAAGCAATTGTTGACTGCTTATCTATTCCCGAGGAAGGGGGGGGTTGTGCATCTCCATGAGGCCTAGGGGACCCCTCATGAGCTGCTCCTGACTCCCTTATGCACTGCCTCATGAGCTACTTGTGGGCTGCCTCATGAGCCCCGTCTCCTGCACAAAGAAGCATCAGTAGGCCCAACCTTGTAAGGGTCTCATGTGAGCAATCATGACTGCTGTGATGTCAAGGCAGCAGTGGCCATGCATGCCCAGAAGACAGCGTCCCACAACTCTACAACTTACAATTTGAATTACAAAGAAAGCTTGTGATTACCCTGGAGAGTACACAGACTCTAGACAGCTTACAACTCCATTTAAATCCATCTGTGGCCTTCTGCATAGCAATTGTTCACTAAATCTTAATCGCTATTGTTATTCCATTATCTATTTCTCATGCTACAAAATAGAAAGGAAAATAAAGGAAAGGGGGCATTACTCTGAACAATTGTGTGAGGCGTATTGCCCCTCTGAAGTGGAGAAGTCAGGAATAGGCCTCTTATCCTCCACACAGATTTAGACTACACTCATTTTAAAAATCCATGGTTAGCCCTGAAGTGGTATTGGATGTGTATCTGTTTCAGCCAACAGCTATCCTTAAAGAAGCAGTAAAGACAAAAGGTATATCTGTTTGTGGCCCCACTGATGAAAATGCATTTAAAATGCCATAGCCTACCTTCACATGTCCTGATGCAAGGCCCAGATCAATGTACCAGGCTGAAGAACTAGGATGCAGGCAAATATGCCACTAGAGAGAGAGGTAGGACCCGGAGCAAAGCCAAGCCCTGTGATAGGCATGGGTAAAGTGCCCCTTGGTGAAGAAAGATGGATAGAGCTGAATTCAAGGAAACAAGGGTTCCAGGGCCTAACTGGTGGTTTCCTCTCTACCTGTAGACATGGATGTGTGGGTAGTAACATTTTAGAAAGTCCCTGTGCTTACCTGGGCATGATAGTAGATACCTGTAACTCTAGCACTTGGGAAGACTAGGCAGGAGGGTTGGAAGGAAGGGAGGGAGGAAGAGAGGGAGGGAGGGAGGAAAGGAAGGAAAAGAGGAGAGAAGAGTTGAGTTTGAAATATGCACCCAAGCTATACTGTTCAGTGAAAGAAGTTTATATCAGATTATTATGACTAATGTGGTCTCGTGTGTGTGTGTGTGTGTGTGTGTGTGTGTGTGTGTGTGTGTATGTGTATGTGTATAAGAGATACACACACATATGCCACATACTTGTAAATGAGGCCAAAACTTACAGAAGGATAAACAAAATGAATGGTAACTGTGGTTACCTCTGGGGAATAGAGTTGAGGAATATAGTAAAGGGAAATTACTTTTTTTACTTTGGAGTTCTCATTTTTATAATGAAAAAATAGATTTTTTTCTAATTTGGGTATGCATTTATTCTTTTGTCATATTTTAACCTTTTATTTTGAAGTAATCCCAAACTGACAAGAGTTATTTTAAAAAGAAGCAAAATTCCTATATACACTCCCTTGTATCACCCTTAAATATTAATGCTTTATGTCAAACCTCAGATATTAGTATTGATATGATACCACTGACCAGTTGAACAGACCCTATGTTTCCTTTCTGTTCTTTTTGTGGTCTGAACTTCAACCCAGGGACCCACACTGTATTTAGCTGTCATGTCCTCCAGACAGGCAGCTCCTCAGGTTCTCTTTGTTTCTGCCGACCTTGACATTTTTGCAAAGTAATAGCTATAGACGTTCTGCAGAAAGATGCTCAGCTTGGGTTTGGGTGATGCTTTCTCACCGTTAAATTTAGATCAGGAGAAGAGAAACCACAGAAATTATGCTAGTCACTTTCTGCCGCCGTCAGGAAGCACAGAGTGTAACTATGTCTCCTTGATGTCTGTGGTGGCTTCCATCATTTGCCTGGGGTACCTTCTGCATTTCCCTATTCAAAATGTACTGGTTTTCCTTTTAGAATTAACATTTTATTGGGAGATAGTCTGAGACTATGTAAATATACTATTTTTTCCACCATATTTCACCCACTAATC
This sequence comes from Peromyscus maniculatus bairdii, assembly GCF_049852395.1. NCBI lineage: Eukaryota > Metazoa > Chordata > Mammalia > Rodentia > Cricetidae > Peromyscus > Peromyscus maniculatus. The sequence goes on along the minus strand of NC_134875.1, from coordinate 38,612,579 downwards.
TTTTGATAATCCTTACCTAAATTAATTATTGCTGTGATACTTGCTAAATAATGACTTCCTATTTCTGTCCTTCCTTCTACATTTATTAATTGGCACTCTACTGTGAGGAGGAGTTTTCCCTTTTTTTTGGCGGGGGGTGGGGGGGTGGCGGGGTTCCTGATGAGATGCCTCAGAAGTTAAAAGTGCATGGTATTCTTGCAGAGGACTCATGTTTGGTTACCAGCACCAACTTTGGATGGCTCAGAATCTGACTCCAGCTCAAAGGGATCTGATGCCCTCTTCTGGCCACTTTATGCACTGTACATACCCACACAGAAACACATAAATAAAAATAAAGTAAATCTAAACATTTTTAAAAGTTTTCCCTTCTTGGAGGGTGGGAACAGAGAATAGTGGGAGAGGGACTTCAAGGAGAGAAGGGAGCAGAAACTGTGGCCAGGCTGTAAAATTAATTAATTAATTAATTAAAAAGATTTTCCTTCTCCTGGTATATGAAATCAACTATTTATTTAAATAATCATGAATTTCCCAAAAGAATGTATTGTCACAATTTAAAGTTGGATTTTTCACATTATATGCAACGTGGAAAGGTTAATGGCCATTTACAGACAGTATGGCATGTTTTTTCATGAATCTCTCCATTTTTCATTTGGTTTTTGGAACCTTTTTCCATCCATTTGAAGAGTTCTTTACATGGTCAGAATTCTAACCTTTTATCCGTCATGCAACCTATACATATTTGCTTCCTGGTTTTGTTTTCTTTTGTTTGTTTGTTTGTTTGTTTTGGTGTTGCTATTGCTTGCACTAAAAAAAATGGTGTTTACTATTTATCCCCCAGCTGACTTCAAACTCAAGATCTTCTTGCCTCAGTCTAGGGAGTACTATAACTGTCCATTTTGTTAAAACGCTGATTGTAATGGTGCTTTTATCATGCAAATTTCATAATGATACTAATACTTATTTGCCTTTTCCACTATGTGGACATTTTGACCAAATGGTACAAAGTAAGAGTAAAGCTGTGCATGGTGGCACAGATCTGTAATTCCAGCACTTGGGAAGCTGAGGCATTCAAGCCGTTCAAGGTCAACCTGTGCTACATAGATAGCTCAAGGCTAGCCTAGGTTCCAGAGAGAAACCCTTTCTCAAAAAAGAAAAAAAAAACTTAAAAGAAAAAATAAAGTTCAAAATAAAATTTAGGGGCTGGATGTGGTGGTGCACATCTTTAATCCCATCACTCACAAGGCAGAAGCAGAAGGATCTCTGAGTTAAAGACCAGCTTGGTCTACGGAGTGCATTCTAGGACAGCCAGGGATACTCAGAGAAGAAAAATCCTCGAAAAACCAATAAATAGATAGATTTAGGCCTGGAGAGATGGCTCAGCAGGTAAAGGCACTTGACACTAAACATGACAACCTGAGTTCCATCCTTGAGACCCACATTGTGGAAAAGGAAAACCAGCTCCTACAGATTCCACTCTGACCTTCACATGCATGCAGCCATGTGTACACACACACACACACACACACACACACACACACACACACACACATGTGCATGCAGGCAAAATAAATAAATAAACCTAATAAAGCAAAGCAAACTTTGCATAAACTCGGGCAGTGGTACTAAATATATTGGTATTCACTGCATTCATCACTCCACACTTTCAGAGGAAGTGAGACCTTGCTGAAATGGCAAAATCAATTTTTATCAAATTTCAATCACTGAGCATGTTTACAAATTATTTTCCGTGTGACAAAACAAGAGGCATGCATGGAATATGTGTCAGACACCCACATACAACGACTGTCTCACTGGAAAGGAGTTGTTTGGCTTGCAAGTTGAAATTGGCACTTTAAAAAAATCTTAAAATTTAATTTTTATTTAATGTGTATGGGTGTTTTGTGTACATGTATTCTGTGCACCACTTGCATACCTGGTGCCCTCAGAGGCCAGAAGAAGGTATCAGATTCCCTAGAACTGGAGTTAGAAACAGTTGTGAGCTGCCATGTGGGTGCTGGGAATCAAACCTGGGTCCTCTGGAACAGCAGCCAGTGCTCAACTACAGAACCATCTCTCCAGTCCCCTATATTTTGTTTTTAATTTATATATAATAACCATGCATATTAAGTACCTTTTATTGGAACACTTTTTTATTGTTCTTTGAGGTAGGGTTTCTCTATATAACAGCTCTGGCTAGAACTCACTCTGTAGACCAGGCTGGCCTCAAACTCACAGAGATCCGCCTCACTCTGCCTGGGATTAAAGGCATGAGCCACTACTGACCAGCTGGAACACTATTTTTTATTTCTTTCCCCCCTTAAACGGCTGTTTATTGGCAGTGGTCTGGAAGGGATGGCAGAATTAGCATTCACAGACAACACCACACACCAGTCACCAGGGCAGCATAAGAATGATGGGAAAGCGCATGAAGGCCCCCTCTTCAATAGCAAGTGGGTAGGCAGGGGGCCTGGAGTGTCGATGGGGCAGCCTTAGATCACCTCTGCTTAGTAGGCATGGTTAGAGATGAAGAGAGATTCACTGGCTGTGACTGCAGACTGACCACTTGGGGTATACTTTCCTTGACAAGCAAGGCTGTTGGCCAGGGCTTGCTTATAATGTACTCCTCCTGGGCAGCCTTCAGGTTTTCCTTCTTCCCACCCCAGGCCTTCAGAGCAGAGGCCTGCAGGGCTCGGTCATAAGAGAAAGTCAAGGCCCATGGCTTCAGCAGCAGACATTTGTTGATAGCATTGAGGTTGGCGGACGCCTCTTCCTCACTCTGCCCTCCAGACAGGAAAGTGAACCCAGGGACAGCAGGGGGCACTGTGCGATGAAGAGCTGGGACAGTTGCCATGGCAATGTCCTCATTGGAAAATTTCTGGATACAGGCATAGCCTGGGGTGACCATGTTGGGCTTCAGCAATGTACCTTCCAGATATATAAGGTGGTCACTCAGAGCCTTGTAGACAGCAACCGGTACTGTTGTGGCCACGTCATGAGACCCCTGAGCAAGACCACCGCAGAGCTGATATCTGATGCAAAACACACAGGGATTTATTGATAACAAGCAAGCCTGGACTTGGTCCGTGTCCAACATCCGATATAGCAGGTGGAGGAGGATAGCCCTGAGTTCTCAGGGTGAGGGGTTTTTAAAAGGAAAAACCGCAAGCAGGGTGGTACAAGCCTTGGCATCATATGATTGGGTGAGGGTGTGTAACCTTTGGATTTACTGGTTGGAGGTTGCAGTTTTCATTTGGGGGCAAGCCTGGACAAGTCTCAGGCTCTGTCCTTGAGCTGCCATGGAGGGTGGCTGGCCTCACACGTTTACATTGAGCCATGCATGTAGCTCTAAGTTGGTGAGGGGTCCCAGACACTAAACAACTGGCTGAACCTTGAGCAGTCAGAGTACGTGCAGAAAGGGAGCTACTGCAAGGACTATGTCATAGCCCTCCCAGAAACTGCTTGCTCAAGTCTCAGGAAACTGAAATTGAGGCCTGATCTCTGAGAGAAGACTGACAGCCTGTTATGGCGTCTGCTTGGTCCTTTCAGTACCTTCTCAGTTACATAATGACAGCGCTTTTAAGTCATGGTTCCCAACAGGGAGGATTTCAGGCTCCACAATGGGTGCAATGCCATTCTGCTGGCAGATGCTGGCATAATGGACCAGGACACTGGCATTTTCCATGATGGCAAGGGCTGAGGGAGTATGTTTCCCCAATCTTTAGCGCACAACACCTCTTAGCAAAGTCAGCTCCATCCTTCTTATACTGGGCACAGCTTTCAGACAGCCCATCCAGCCCTTGGGTGGTGGTCTCGCCATTGGTTCCCGCCAGGGGCACAACACCTTTATCTACCCTAATGCCCACAACACCACCTTTGGACTTGATAACTTGGGGGGAGGGACGTCCACCAACTGCCTTCTGGTACAAGGTTTCATGGAAGAGAATCACAAGCCCAGTGCAGGGATTCACACGGTCATCAGCAGTCAGCAGCAGCGGGCGGTGGAAGCGCCTGTTCTCTTTGATGTTCTCAGTGCCAATGGACTGCAGCCGCTTGGCAATGCTTCCGGTGGACTCATCTGCAACCAGGATGCCCTTACCTGGAGCCACAATTCTATGAGCGATGTCAGTCAACTCCTTCTTCTGCTCCGGGGTCAGTGCTGGGTATGGCTAGGGCATGACGCCAGTGGTAGCCCGTTCCCGGCACAGGAGGGGGTGGATCTGCCAGGTATGGCCGTGGGTAAGCGAAAGGACTGAGGAGCAAACGCAGCTAGAGTCACCAGAATCTCATTCTGTAGTGTGTTCCAAAGGAACTCAGCCTATTCAGCTGAGGACGTGGGAGGGACTTTTTATGCCATTTTAATTAAGTTAATTTTATTCTTATATAAGGGAGAGTTGGAATTTTTATTAGGAGTGTTTCAATATCTAAATAAATTGAGTTTCTCTCCTGTGAAGAATACACTGGGAAATGCAATAAACACAACTATCAATGCAGCATATTTTTTCTGATGAAAATCCCATTAAATAGAACGTATCAGAGTCCTATATTTTTAATTTCTTTAATTTCACTTCACATAGTGTCCTCTAGGTTTATCCATCCATGTGTCCCAAATGACAGCATGTCATGTTTTATGTAGTTAAATAGTATTCTATTTTATATATGTACCGTGTTTTCTTAATCAAACTGAAAACCCTTATATACAGGAAAAAAATCAAAAGAATGAAGACACAACCTATGGTTAAATATTTGATAAGAAATTAATATCCAGAATATATAAAGAATTCTAAAAAAAAACTAAGTAGCAAAAAAAAAAAACACAGATAACTTGATGTAAAAATGGGTAGCAGGCTGAGTGGTGGTGATGCACACGTTTAATCCCAGCACTTGGGAGGCAGAGGCAGATCTCTGTGAGTTCAGGGCCAGCCTGGTCTACAGAGTGAGTTCCAGGAGAGCCAGGGCCACACAGCGAAACCTGTGTCTGGAAAGAAAAAACAAAAAATGGGTAGCAGACCTCGACAGATATTTCTCTAAAGAAGCATATCTAAAATGCTCAATGAACAAATCAAAACCACCTCGCACCTGCTAGAATGGACATCATCAAAAGGGGAAAAAAAGACAAGTGCTCTGGAAGAAAAAGGGGTTTTGATAAGAAGAAAGTGATTATCGCTGTCAACTCCAGGTACAGGTTGAGTGAATAAAGACTTAACTGTTGGGATGAAAGACCGGGAAGTAAATTAGCGGTCGTTCTAAGAAATGTGAAATGTGCGTTCTAGGCTAGTGACAGTCAGCCTGGAGGACAGTGCAAAGGGAATGGCGGCTGATGAAATGGAGGCCACTTGATATTGTCTGCAAATCACCTGACAGCTTGCCTCCTCTCAAGTCACACCACTTTGCCTCTTCCTTTGTGTGTATGAGCGTATCAGCTAATTGTAATAGGACTGCAATTAAACAAACTCTGGGTAAAAGAAACTGTTAACAAACTAAAAGGCTACCATGATTACTTAAATATTTACTATTCATTTGGTATTTAATTTCTCAAAGTAAAATATTAAATTCGAATATCAATGGGGAAAACAGCTGGTGCTGAATATTCAAGCTCCCAGAGGAACACATTAATGAATCATTTCTAAAGCTGGACAGTTTCGTATGTAATCTGTTCAAGGGATAAGAACACAGTCTTTTCTCAATTATAGTTTTCTAAAATGAATATAAATACCTCATTAGTCTGTTCCCAAAATGGAAATGGCCCTATGACATTATAATAATAAATGTTTGTTGGAGGAAATTTAGGCATTAACCTACTGTGGAAAGGAGAAATGAGATACGGAGTTTCAATTTTGCAAGATTAACAATGTTCTAGCAGAGAGATGAGTTGCAGCTCAGGGCAAGGCCCTTGCCTAATATGTGCAAGGCCACCAGTACTGAGAACACAACAAAAACACTGCTCTGTGCCATGGATGTGGTGATGGTTACATGACTATGAAAATATATTTAATATCACCAAACTGGGCACCTACAGTAAATAAAATGGTAAATTTTTATAGTACACATTTTACCACAAATTTTAAAACATTTGTTTTTAGAAGGATCAACAGTTTGGAAGCTAAAGCACCAGGATCATAAGTTTGAGGCCACTCTACGCTATACAGCAAGACCCTGAATGTAGGAAGGAGGAACAGCAGAAGGAAGACAGACAGACACTCTGGGGATGGAAGAGGACAAAGAAAGAGACAGAGAGACAAAGAAAGAAATGTCATCATCTGGTCCCACTGCATATGTCATCATGTAGAATCTGTCCATCCATCCATTCATTCATTCATTCATTCATTCACTCAACAGGTATTTCTCAAATGCTGGTTTCACTGCATATGCTATCATGTAGACTCAGTCAGTTCATCCATCCATCCATCCATTCACTCATTCAATAGGCATTTATCAAATGCAAGCAATATGCAAAGCATATGTCTTGGTGCTAAGAATAGAATTTAAAAGCTCTTTTGGTGCTAACTTCTATTTTTAAAGGTTTATTTTCCTTTTATTTGTGTGTATGCATATGTGTCTGCCACATGGAGAAATGAGTGTGGGTGCCCATGAAGAAAAGAAAAAAAAATGTCAGGTCCCCTAGAGCTAGACAACAGGTAGGTGGTTGTGAGCTGCCCAGTGTGGGTGTTGTGAACTGAATGTGGGTCCTTTGTAAGAGCAGCAAGTGCTCTTAACTCCTACGCTGTCTCTCCAGCCCCTGGAACTAAGTTTTAATGGGAGAAACAGAAAATACACAAATAAATAGACAAGTATGAAATGCTTCAGATAGCACTAAATGATGTAGAAAAATAAGACAGAAAAGAGACATAATGTGATGAGGAGGCTATAAGTTTTTTGGAGTGCTGGGGATCAAATCAAGGGCTGCAACTCTCTAGACAAGTGCTCTAACACTGAGCTATGTCCTCAGCCCAGGGGTACTCCATCCATATCTGTGAGCTTCACATCTGCAGCTTCAAACAACCAAAGAGCAAAAGTATTCCCCAAACCCTGCATCTAGCTTGGCGTGGTGATACATACACATGTCTTTCCAGCACTGAACAACTAACTACAGTCAAGAGGATCACAAGTTTACAGGCCATTCTGAATTACATAGAGACCCTGTCTCAAAAACAAAATGAAATGAAAAACAATAAAAGATGGGGGGAAACACTGCATTGCTACCAAAAAGAGTACAGCTCTTTTTTATTATTTCCTAAACAATATAGGATATCTACTCTTCAACTAGCAGTTACATTACACTGAGAGATGATTTTGAAGCACACAAGAGGATGTCCATACTTATATGCAAACATTGTCATTTTCTATAAGGGACTCAGACATAGATGGATTTTGGTGTTCTTGAGGAGTTGTCAAACCAGTCCAATGCATACTGAGGGATGACAGTATGAGGAAGGATTCACTGATAAAAGGGCATTTGGATACAACTCTGAACAAAAAAAGAGGGAGCAGGCCGTGCAGACATCTCAAAGAATCGTTTTAAGCAGAGGGAAAAAAATGACTTGGGTTTAACTGGATCTCTCTGGCTGCTGTACTGGTATTAGATGAAAGGAGGTCAAGGAACGAAACAGGACAAAATTAAGAAGCCATCACAAAGCTGGGCAGTGGTGGCGCATGCCTTTAATCCCAGCACTTGGGAAGCGGAGGTAGGTGGATCTCTGTGAGTTCGAGGCCAGCCTGGTCTACAGAGTGAGTTCCAGGACAGCCAGGACTATACAGGGAAACCCTGTCTCAAAAAATCCATCACTTGCCGGGCGGTGGTGGCGCACGCCTTTAATCCCAGCACGCGGGAGGCAGAGCCAGGCGGATCTCTGTGAGTTCGAGACCAGCCTGGACTACCAAGTGAGTTCCAGGAAAAGGCGCAAAGCTACACAGAGAAACCCTGTCTCGAAAAACCAAAAAAAAAAAAAAAATCCATCACTTAAGCCAGGCAGAAAAATGATGGTGTCTGAAAGCAAGGTAGTGGCAGTGCAGATGGTATACATATATTGAAGGTGGAGCCAACATAATTTTCTCAAGAGCTGTCTCTAGAGAAGGGTTGATTTTGGTTGGGTGTGTGCTTCTTACATAGGTAACATGTTCTCTGTTCAATAGACTACAAAATGAAGTACCAAGGTGAGTATTTGGGGTGAATAGCTGAGTGGTAGACTATTTGGGTAGCATATCTAAGGCCCTGAGTTTGGTTTTCAGCACTAGATAAATAGTGGGAGATACTTATGGAAATGGAAAAGGAAAGCCAGAATATACTATTTACTTATAAAAGCTTCAAATAGATCTGGAGACATGGCTCAGTGGTTAAGAGCAAATACTACTCTTGCAAAGGGCCTGAATTCAGTTTCCAGCACCCATGTCAGGCAATTTACAACCATGCCCCGAGAGATATAAAAACCCTCTCTGTTGCATGAATCTCAAAAGTTCTTATTAATAAAATCAAACCTCAGGCCAGTTATTGGGGTAAACGCTGGAAGATCAGAGAAGCAGAACAAGCCACAGCCACCTCACCTCTCCAGTTCCTCAGATGGTCCTGTTTCCTCAGACTGGAAGCTTCTGAGTCGTCATCCAGAATGAATCTCAGCTGAACTGTGCTGCTCAAAGGCTTCTGCCATCACTCCTAAAGGCTTAACCAGCCAAATGCTTCTAGTTTCTGGTCCTCACACCTTATACACCTTTCTGCTTCCTGCCATTACTTCCTGGGATTAAAGGCATGAGTCACCATGCCTGGCTGTTTCCAGTGTGGCTTTAAACTCACAGAGATCCAGAGGGATCTGGCTGTCCTGTTCTCTGACCACAGATAAGTTTATTAGGGTGCACAATATTTCGGGGAACACAATACCACCACACCTCTCTGTAGGCCCCTACACGTGTGTCATACACAGAGAGAGAGAGAAAGAGAGAGAGAGAGAGAGAGAGAGAGAGAGATGTTGGGGAATATTATTTTAAGGTGTGTTACTTTGTGTTGCATTTGTTTAACTCTGTGAAGCTGTGTTACTTTGCATGTCTAAAACACCTGATGGTCTAATAAAGAACTAACAGCCAATAGCAAGGCAAGAGAAAGGATAGGCGGGGCTGGCAGGTAGAATTAATAGAAGGAGAAATCTGGGAAAAGAAAAATCAAGGAAAGAGAACAAGGAGAGGAGGATGCTAGAGGCCAGCCACACAGCCAGCCACACAGCCAGCCACACAGCCAGCCACCCAGCCAGCCACCCAGCCAGCCACCCAGCCATGGAGTAAGAAAGAAAAGATATACAGAAATAGAAAAAGGCAAAAGCCCAGAGGCAAAAGGTAGACTAGCTAATTTAGGTTAAGAAAAGTTGGCAAGAAACAAGCCAAGCTGAAGTCGGGCATTTATAAGTAAGAATAAGCCTCCATGCGTGGTTTATTTGGGAGCTGGGTGGTGGGCCCCACAAAGAGACAAAGAGAAAAAAAAGACAGAGACAGAGATAGATTAAAAAAAAACATAACATTAAATCTTTTTTTAAAAGCTTACAACTACCACAAATAGCAGAAAATCTTGAAAAAAGGCCTAACTCTCCTGGTACACCCATACCATAACATTTCTGTATTTTGGGATATACTATTTGTCTCTCTGGCCATATGATGACTTTATAATGTCTTTAAATGAAAAGAACATTTTTTTTTCCTCTGTCATAGTTTATCAAAATTTGTACAACTGATACTTTGGTCTTATTTTCTTCTTTGCTGTGATGAAGTTTTTAATTAATGTTGAAATAATGTGAGAAGTCTCTGACAGGTTCTTCTTTTTGTTTACATATTTGGCTTTTTTCCTCTCATATTTACATTTGGTTCATTAATAATTCTGATAGACAAAACACAAAATTAATCAGAAAATAAGACATTCATAAGAAAAGCTGGATATATTTAACAATTAATATTGTATTATATTAAGTTATGCAGTAACATAAGAAAATTGCTATTAATAATTCATACAATGAGTTGATGATATTTTTAGGCTTTTTGTGCCTTGAGCATTTGTTTGTCCAGACTATTTTTCTGTGTCTGAAATAATTTCATCTACCATTTAATCAGAATCTGCCAGACTTCATCAGAATAAAATGAGTCAGATACACTAAAATATAATCTAATATGCTCAAATACATAAAAACATGCAAATTCACAGACAGGCAAAAATTACTATTTATAGAACTCTTACTGGCTTGGCTCTGTAAACACAAGGTCTCTGATAAATTTTATTTCACCAATTTCCTAGAAAAACTGTGTAGTCATTATGAAAAACTGTATGGAGGCTCTTTAAATAATAAGAATTATCATATGATCCAGTAATTTAACTTCTATGTATTTATCCAAAACAAATAACACTGAGCCCTGAAAGCAATGATTGGACTCCCATATTCACTTCTGCATCATCCACAACAGCTAAAGTATGGAAGCAACTGTGAATAAACAGACTAAGAAAAAGTGTTGCATCTATATGTGGAATGGTATTTAGTATCAAAGAGGATATCACCATACATGTGACAACATTGATAAGCCTGGGCATTAAGATAAGTGAAATAAGCCAGCCACAAAAGAAACACTGCAGGATTCCACTTATACGTGGAGTCTAAACTAGTCAAAGGCATAGAAACAAAGACTAGAATAGTGGATGCCAGGAACCCGAGGGCAGAGGCCATGGGGAGGTGCTGTCCAGTGGTTATAAAGTTTTAGCTATGCAATATGACTGAGTTATAGAAATTTGTTAGACAACCTTGTATCCATAATTAACAATACTGTACTATGTGCTTAAAATTGGTTAAGAGGATACATCTCATGGTCAGAAAAACTCTCATTCTTACTAGGCAATACTGAAATCCTTCATATATGGTTTTACATGCCCAGTGAATAATTTTTCACAGACTAGATTCCAGACCTTATTTCTCTTCAGTTACAGCTAGAAAATTCTAGCTCCTATACGCTTGTTAGATCAAGATATGATCTTTCGTCCTGCACCATTAGTCAGCACCCTGAAAAGTAAGATTATTCCTGGAAGCCATTTCTATGCTAAAGTGGCTGGCCATGGCACAGAGGTAACTGCCAGTAATGTGAATGTATTTCATTAAATCCCTCATAAATGTAAGTTCAATTCAGTTTGTCCTCTGCATGGCCACAAAAATGTCCACAGCCACTTCAATGATAACCTCCCCATGAGGAAAGAGCAATGGAAAAGCCAGAATAAAGAGAGAATTTTTTTTTGCTAATTTCATTTTGCTGTGGTTGATTTTTTGTTTTTTATTTTCTTTTGAAACAGGGTCTCACGTTGCCTAGTCTCACCTCGAACTTGCTTTGTAATTTGTAAAACTCGACCTTGAAGTCCTGTCTCCATCTCCCAAGTGCTGAGATCATGGGTACGCATCACTACATCTGGCTCTGCTTTGACTGATTTCAACTAAACTATTTTATTTTTGCAAATTTTACAAAAACATGCAACAATGTTATTGTACTGCCAGGACCTTGGAGGGAGCTGCTGCAAGTAAAGAGCTGTGACAAAAAAAAAAAACATCTCAACAAACAAACAAATACACACAGAAAAAAAAAACTTAAGGGAGGGACTGGAGAGATGGGTCTGTAGGTAACAGCACTGACTGTTCTTCCAAAGGACCCAGGTCCAATTCCCAGCACCTACATAACTTCTAACAACTATGAATAACTCCATTTCCAGGGGATCCAAACTGTCTTCTGGCATACAGAGGCACTGTACACACCTGGTACATAGACATGTACATGGACAAAACACTCATAAACATAAAATAAAAATAAATCTTAAAAAAAAAAAAACTTAGACCCGGGCGGTGGTGGCGCACACCTTTAATCCCAGTACTCGGGAGGCAGAGCCAGGCGGATCTCTGTGAGTTCGAGGCCAGCCTGAGCTACAGAGTGAGTTCCAGGAAAGGTGCAAAGCTGCACAGAGAAAACCTGTCTCGAAAAATAACCAAAAAAGAAAGAAAAGAAAAGAAAAAAATTTTTAAAAATAAGAAAAACTTAGGCATCCATTAGACAGCTAACAGGAAATAGCAAGTAGATAGCTGGCTATGAGTCCAGAGAAGTTGATTAAAGGAAAAAAGTCAGAAGACTGTAGATAGTAACTTGCTTTTGAAAACATAAAATTAGATATGGTAGAGCTGAAGGTGTGGCACACACTGTAAACCCAACACTGTGGTAGCAGGAGAATCATAGCCTGAGCTACATAGTGAGATTCTCAGAAAGTGTAGAGCAAGAGGTTGGGGAGATAATTAAATTGGTAAAGTATTTGCCACACAAGGTTCTGATTCAATCCATCCGTCCCCAGCACTGGCATCAAAAGCAAGACAATGCAGTACAGATCCCAGTGCAGGGGAGGCAGAGATGGGAAGCTCCCTGGGGCCTGCTGGTCAATCAGTCTAGCTAAATCCAGGAGCTCCAGATTCAGTGGGAGACCCTGTCTCCAAAAAAGTGGATAACAATATTAAAAGACACCAGCCTCAGCCTCTGGTCTCCATATGTGCTCATGCACACACACACACACACACACACACACACACACACACACACACGACAACAAACAAACAAAAATACACATATGATGGAAAGGGAAGAGAAAACAAATGGTCCAGGACAGAGCCCTTGGGAAATTCTGTTAGAGGAATTGGAAATGGAGGTAAAGGAGATCAAGAAAGGAAGCCAGGAGAGTACAGGTGTCCTACAAGCCAAGTAAAACAGCGTTTCAAAGTGGAAGGAGTGACCAGCTATTTCCAGTAATGTGAGGAACATTAGGATCAACTGATGTGTATCAAAGAAAACAAAGAGTGAAACGGTAGAACAGTGATCACATTTCATGGATTGGAACCTGCTTTTTGCCCTTGGAATTCTTCCCTGTATAAGTTTATTTTAACTTATTGAATATGAGTGCTACCATAATTTATTTACCGAATCACCAACATCAGTCCTCCACCCACCCACCCCCTTTTTTTGTAGTACTGGGAATAAACTGACAGCAATTCACATGCTAGGCAAGCACAGTACCACTTAGCTATATTCTCAGCCTCACACCCAGTGCCTTTTTGATGCACACTTAGGCTATTGTAAGCAATGCTGTAATGAAGATCTGTAAGCACACATTTTGTGCAAAATACAGATTAGTTTCTGAATTCTGGAATTGCTAAATAAAGACTACGGGCATTTTCAGTTTTGATGGGCATTGTCATATTGCCTTCAATGTATTTTTTCATAAATAATATATAAAACTGCCTTTCCCCCATTTCCCATCCCTAATCTCTGAAGCACTGGATACTAACAATCTTTTAATCCTCACCAATTTGATAGATTATAAATAGCTAGTTAATTTGCATCACTTTGATCACTGGTAAAACAGAACAGCTTTTTATGTTTATTCCCATTTGTATTTCTTCTTTTGTATGACAACTGGGTTGTTTGCCAAGTTTTCCATTTGAAGATGTGCCTTCCCTTTATTTTAACCAATTTGTTACAATCATGCTATATAAGTTGCAAGTCTTTTCTCTGAATGCATTGTTTGGCTTTCAACATTAATTATGGTGTTTTTAATAGAGGTTTTTAAAAACGTGATCTAAGCTTTCATTATTCCCTTTTAATGGCTTCTGCCTTCAATGTCCCATCTGATTGTTTTTTAACAAGAGCTACAGAAATGAATTTTAAGATTATTAACCCAAAGCTTAGAGAGAACACGTTTTCTTTTCATAGCTAATCAGGCATCTGCAAAGCGGACAAAATTGCCTTTCTCCACCCCCAACTTTATATTATTGGCAAAAACCATTATCTAATTGAGACTTCTGTGTATTCAATGAATGCTTCTGTGTATTCGGCCTGACAATGCCCAGGGACTAATGGGACTATGTGTTCTCTCTAAGGAAAATGAGTACAAACATGAGTAAGGCAGCCTAATATGAGATTGTGCATGTCTTTTGGAAAATACAGCATTTTCAGCATATGAAGTGCATGAATTTGTGGAAGCACAATTTTCTGGCTTTCAATGCATTTTAGTTTTGTTCCATTTAAAAAGCAGTATTGAAATAAAGCAATTATGTTCCAAAGCACTTTGAGTCATGAGTTCTTTGAAAACTCTTTAGGTAAGATGTTTCTTCCTTGTTTGAATCACTGGGAATCCATGAAATGAAGTAAATTCCATAGTAAATATATATTGAAAGTTGAATTTTCCTTTCCATAAAAGCTCACACAAGTGTCCATTTCCTGCGTTCTGTCCTCCTTCATCACCCATTATTCACCCTTTTTTTCTTGTCCTTTCTCTTGCTATACTACACCCACATGTACATTTGCTTACAAGGATATATATATATATACATACACATACATAGTGAGATCTCCGTATGAGGGAGAACATTCGTGTCTTTTTTTTTTGATACTTGAATCATGAAAGAGGACATAAAGATAATTTTTCTGGTTTTGGAACCAGAAAAAAACATAACTCTGTCATGGATTTGGGGGTGTTTGTGATGTGATAAGTGCATAAAAATGTATTTGATAGTAAAAATGTAAAGCCTATTGTGAAGCTCCGCAGCTTCAATATGGCTATTCTTATTGTACAGAAGTTCAGTGTAGGTGTTTAGAGCTTAAGTCACTGTGTAATATTTTTATTTCCATATAATTTCTATATAATGAAGTTTAATAAAAAAAAAAGTATGCATAAGAGAATTTTGCTGTGAACTGAATGTAACTTTTTCAGTGATTAAGATGTCAACTCAAAAAATGTTGTCAATTACCTATGGAATAAAATTCTCAGTCTTTGTTTTCCCAAAGCAGTTCAGATGTTTAATACACACATTTTGAATTCAATACGTATTCAAAGAAAGAATAATCAAATAGAGTATCCAGCCTTCAAGTGCTACAAAAGAAGCTTACAATAAAGAAATGTTTGTTAAAATATCACAATATTGAAAGAGTACCAGCAAGATGGCTCAGTCAGTTCAATCTCCAAGACCCACACAGTGGAAGAAGGGGACTGACTCCCACAAATTGTCTTCTGATCTTTTTATGTGTTCTATGACACGTGAGTACACAGAGAGAGGAGGAGAAGAGGGGAATGGAGAAAGAGAGAGAAAGAAATATAAATGAAAAAATCCAGAGATATTTTAGGCATTCCTGGTAGAGAAGCAAAACAATGTGGGCCACTAGAATTATTTCCTTTATCCTTAATAACAGAAATGGAAAGTTATGAAACCATCATACATAAGACAGATAACCAGCCAGAACCTATGACAGAACAAATTATCCCATTCATAAGAACAATAAACATCTAGAACTAAATAAAAAATCTACTTGAGAAGCTTTGTGAAGAAAGCTTCTATGTAATTCTATATGGATCCTGGCTATGTGTACATATGTATGTATACATATAAACTATATAACACTAGTACAGAATAGAAAACAAGTATATAAAATATATACCTTATAGACATAATTTTGGTTGTTGATTTGTTGCTATGTGAGACAAAGTTCTCAGTAAGTATGTTGCCCAAGCAGACAACAAACTGTTATGTTCAAAAGATGCTCTGTCTTAGTCTCCCCAGCAGTTGGGACTGTAGGAATGTCACACCACAGTTAATGACATAGCTTGGTCTTAAATAGGAAGATACAATGTGATAATGATATTAGTGTCCACAAATTGATCTATAAAATCCAATACAAACCTAACCAGATTTCAGAACGAAATTCTCTGGAGGGCCAAATGAGGAACTTGACAGAATCATCATAAAATGCATTCACTTACAAAGACACTTACTAGAGTGGGGACTGAACCTACCTATTCTCTCAGTGGCGTGGGAAACAATGCCAGCAGCTGAGAGTGAAGCTGTGGGAAGCTCTGAAGATACAGGGGCTTGAGGAGAAAGCAGGTATTGTGAAGGTCATTCCCACAGGTCTGGAATCAGCCAGAGTTATTTTACTAAGGTTCCTGCATGGCCCTTCCTCAAGGCAAGAAATATATAGGCTAGTAATGTTGCTTTGTCACTGTAGGTCTCGTGGTGGTTTATACCAGCTTGTAATTATTGTATACTAACCACAGTGAGAGTGATGATTTCCACCTGGTGTCAATGTGACACCTCTCCCACCAAGGGTTCTAAGTTGAGACTGAATGCACTATGTCCATGTGACTGTCAAAATAGCTTCTAACCACTTCATTTTAGACTCTGGTCACTCTGGGGAAGTCACGATCCAAACCAGAAGTCTTTGGTTCTCAGCAACAGAGCCCCAGTCAGGGCTCTGATTTGCTACCATTCCCCAATACTGCTCTGATCACAATGTTCTGGCATGTGTTTTTCTCAGTGTAAATTCCCCAAATAATATTTCAGATTAACAATGAACTGCTCATAAATTTTCTTAGGTTCATTCCATCTCTAGACCTGATGACTCCTGTGGAAGCCAACAAAACAGTTTCTAAATCCTCAAATGAGAGAAACAGCCACTAGACCCTTTTACAGAGACTCTAGGCCTGGGAGGCTCTGCTCAAACAGCCAGCGAATTTCTTTCTTTAACATTTTATCACTAAAACAGAGGCTAAAAGGTGATTCTGAAATAGAGGACCCTGTCATGGAAGGCAGGCTCATAAAAGTCTCCAGAAAGGGTTCTAGAAAAAGCATGAAAGGTGTGTTAGCAGACATGGCTGAGAGAAGGGGACACTGGAAAGAAGGCAGGTGTGTAAGAGCCCAGCAATCAAGAATAAGCTCGACAACTGCAGGCACCAGTATGGAGCTGCCTCCAAAAATTAAACAGAGGTCCTGGAGAGACCGCTCGGTGGTTAAGGGCACTTGGTGCTCTTCCAGAGGACCCAGATCCAATTTCCAGTACCTTGTGATGCTTACAAACATCTGTAACTCTAGCTCAATGGAACCCAAAGCCTTCTTCTGGACTCTGAGGGCACCCTGCATGTGCAATACACACACAAAAGAAAAATGAATGAATAAATAGATAAATAGATAAATAAATGCAATCTTTTAAAAAACTAAAACTAGCCGGGCAGTGGTGGTGTGTGCCTTTAATCCCAGCACTTGGGAGGCAGAGGCAGGCGGATCTCTGTGAGTTTGAGGCCAGCCTGGTCTACAGAGCAAGTTCCAGGACAGCCAGAGCTACACAGAGAAACCCTGTCTGAAAAAGAAAAAAAAAAAAAAAAAAAAAAAAGAAACTAAAACTAGAACTAGAACTATCATATGATCCAATATACCACTCCTGGGTATATACCAGAAGGGATCTATGTAACTACACCATAGTTAGACTATCCATAATAGCCAAACTACAGAATCAACCTAGGTGTACACACACACACACACACACACACACACACACACACACACACACACGGAGGGGGAAAGAGAGAGAGAGAGAGAGAGAGAGAGAGAGAGAGAGAGAGAGAGAGAGAGAGAGAGACTTATGCAACCCTAAAGAAGAGCAAAATCATGTCATTTGCAGGGAAAACTGAATGGAATTAGAGTTAATTTAACAACTGGAATATGCCAGGCATCTAAGTTTTGTTATTGTGACTTTTTCAAAACCAGTAGTATGAGAGGTGAGATTGGGAGAATTGTAGACCAGATCAGGGGGTGCAATGCTGCTCCAGGCTGACTCATCATGGATGTCCTGCTACCCCACAGACACAGGTCTATCTTGTACTGCTGCACTATTGTTTCCAAGGGTCTTACCTGCTTTTATATGTTCATTTCCAATTAAAGAAAGTTTAGGTACAGCACTCTGACTTCCCTATTTAGCAATTTCTGTAAATGATAAAAATTAATTCATGATATACCAGATATTTGGAAATATGAATTACCAGAAGATTAATAACAACATCCACACTTATTAATGTGTCTTAGGAAGGGCCATGCATATTTATCAACTAATTAGAATTATACAATCAAAGGAATAAAGAGGACTTCCTTGGGAAATATAAAATAAATAAATAACTACAATATTTTCATTAGCATTGACAATGTTCCTTTGAGCCTGTTTGAGTGCCAGCAATTGATGTATAAATTAAATGCTTTGTATTTTGTATTTAAGAGTTTTAGCTCATTAGAAGTATTTTCTAATATACTGTGTGGGCAGGAGGTAAGACTAGTGTTAGAGCTGGTCTTAAGGATGTGTCAGGCCTGGGCTCAGTCCTCAGTTTTCAGTACAAATAATTTTAAAACACGTGTATGTTTGGAAACCCCTGTGATGCTTACAGTCCTATATGAATAAAATGACCCATAACTCCTTTCAAATCCTGAAAAGACTAGTCTCCAGACTCCTGTGAGACTTGGAAACGTCTCAAAATTTTATAGAGAGTTTGACCAAAGTAAACCACACCAACTCTTAGATCAGGAATGACAAAACTATTAGTACAGCTCATAGTATGAATCTATTTTACCGCTGTTTTTTGTTCAGCCCATGAGCTAAAACTGACTTTTGTATATGTATTAGTCAGGGTTTTCTAGAGTAATGGAACTTATAGAATGAATCATTCTTTATATATAGAAAGGGGATTTATTAGAATGACTTACTGTCTGTGGTCCAACTAATCCAATAATAGCTTCCTATGAATGGAAAGTCCAAGAATCTAGTAATTGTTCAGCCCATGAGGCTGGATGTCTTAGCTGGTCTTCAGTATACACCAGAATCCCAAAGAAGTAGGCTCTAATGCCAGGGAAGGAATGGACTTGCCAGCAGAGTGAGGACACAGGCAAAGAGCAAAAGCTTCCTTCTTCCCGTCCTTTTATAGGTTATCACCAGAAGGTGTGGCCCCCGATTGAAGGTGGCTCTTCCCACCTCAAATGATCTGCATTAAAGGTGCCTCTTCCCACCTCAAAGCTCTGAATTAGAAGTGGGTCTTCCCACTTCAAAAGATTTAATTAAGAAAAAAGTCCCTCACACATGTAATCAGTCATTTGTGTTTTAGTTAATTCCATATGTAGTCAAGTTGACAACCAAGAATAGCCATCACAGTACATTTAATGATTTAGGAAAAAAATAAAAGATAATTTTATGGCACATAAAAATTATATGAAATTCAAATTTTAATGTCCATATTTAAAAATAAAGTTTTATTAGAACACAGCTTCCCTCAGCATGCACAAGGGCTACACAGGTCTGCATGAGTTTGGGGTCTTAGAGTTGAAAGGAGAAGTGGACATATGCCCCCATCCTTAACCCAGAAGCAATCCCCAGTTAATAACCACAAGCAAATGAAAAATTTAGTTTCTTCCAAGAAAGTCTCACTAGGGAAACAAGCGACTCTTAAGGGGAGGCTGCATGTCCAGCAGCAGATGGCCAACAGAAAGTGAACTCAACAGCATCTTTGGCAGTTCCTTGTCTCATAATGTCATGTCAGGGTTCCTTTTTTTGTTTGTTTACCTTATAATTTTTTATTTTATTTATACATTTTTCTTCTCTCTTTTTACCCTACAAATCCTTTATGTATATTGTGGCCTTCAGTTCTCTGTTTTTATGGGATTCCTGACTATGCAGACCATTGGGTTTCTGTTTCTTGTGCCTTTTCTTGGGCTGTTCTCTTTCTGTTTGCTTTTTCTGTCCAATTCTGATGTGTTAGTCTTTTGTTCTATCTTATTATATTTTATTATTAGCTCATAGAAGCCCACTTGTTTTCTAATAACAGATAGAAAGAGGGTGGATCCAGATGGAAGGGAAGGTAGGGGGAGCTGGGAGGAGTAGCAGGAGGGGAATTCATAATTATAATGAGAAAAAAAATATATTTTTAATAAAAGTGGGGGGAACGCAGCCTCCCTTACTCATTCGTGTATTGATGGTTGTTCTTATCCACTTCCTATAGTGTAACAAATTATCACAACTAAATGGCTCAGTACAACACCAGTGTATGATCTCACTGTTTCTCAGTCACAGCAGGATTTAGCAGGGCACTCTTCTCAGAGTGTCACCAGGCTAAACTCAAGTGTTAGCTGGGGCTGGAACAGCCATCTCACCTGAATCTCAACTCACCTTTTTTTTCCCCTCCTTTCTTTGTGGTAGTATTTTATTTGTGCTCTAACAAATAAAGCTTGCCTGAGGATCAGAGGAAAAAGCCAGCCACTATTTTAAACATAAAGGTCAGGCAGTGGTGGCACACACACCTTTAATCCTAGCATTCGGGAGGCAGAGATTCATCCGGATCTCTGTGAGTTCACTGGGAACAGAGCCAGGTGTGGTGGCACATGCCTTTATTCCCAGCACTAGTTAACCATAGAGGTCTGGAGGTCTGTACAGACAGACAGAAAGTGATAGAGCTGGGCGGAAAGAGGAAGTGATATTGCTGGACGGAGAAAGGTATATAAGACATAAGTATACAGGAAGTAGCTCTCTTGGGCCGAGGATTCCTAGTGGTAAGAACTTGTGGCTGGCTTGTTCTATTCCTCTGATCTTTCAGCCTTCGTCCGAATATCTGGCTCTAGGGTTTTTTTTAATTAATAAAACCTTTTAAGAATTTTGTTACATTTCTTTTTCTCTTTCTTTTATTCCATCATTTTCTTTTATTTTGGCACAGGGTTCACACTGTACCCCCAAGCTATCCTTAAACTAGCAATATTCATGCCTCAATCCCACAAGTGCTGGGATTACAAATGTGTGCCAGCACACCCTCAAAATCCTCTTTGAAGCTCTCATGGTTGTTTCCAAAAAGTAGTACCTTACGCTGGTACAACTAAAATGCCCATTCTCATATTGGACTTCAGCCCAGGGCTACTCTGAACTCTTAGAGGCTGCCTATCTTCCTCGGCATGCATCACTTTTATGTTCTTTAAAATTATTTAACAATTTGAATCTCTCTTCTTGGGAGAAACAGAAAAATCTGATTTCCTTTAAAGACCAGGACATAGCAAGCCTACCAAGGACAATGGAGGTCAACTGATTTGGAACCTAGTCACACTTCCAAAATGTCTTTGGAGCAGTATCTAGATTAATGTTTGATTTAACAACTGAAATAAAGTATGCAGATAGCAAGGGTCAGGAGTATGGGAGTCATCTTAGAATTCTGTGTAACAAACACATTGTTTTACCATACAATGACACTTGTAATAGAACCTGTATTAGTTCCTTCTCCATTGTTGCAATTAAACACCATGACCAGGCAACTTAGAGAAGGAAGGTTTATTTGGTGCTTATGGTTCCAAAGGGTTAGAGGCCATCATCATCACAGTAGGGACACATGGTAACAAGCAGGCATGGCAGATGGAGCAGGAAGTTGAGAGCTAAAGGTTCACATCTGGAGCCACGATCAGAAAGAAGACAGTAAATTTGAAATAGTGAGAGTCTTTAAACTCCCGAAGCCTGCCCCCAGCAATGTACTTCCTCCAGCAAGGTCACATCTCCTATATTTCCCAAACAATGCTCCTAACTAGGGACCAGTATTCAAAAGCCAGAGCCTAGGAGGACATTCTCATTCAAACCACCACAGAGTCCACATAGCCTACTTGTTATCCGGCCCTTTAAATATGCCCCCCCTCATGGTTTTGTTGTTGTTGTTGTTGTTGTTGTTGTTGTTGTTGTTTGTCTGTCTGTTCTGTTTTGGGGGGGTGTGTATGTGCGCGTGCGCGCGCGCGTGCGTGCATGCATATGATAATCGATATATATGGAGGACAGAGAACAACTTTCAAGAGTTGTAGTTCTCCTTTTACCATGTGGTTACCAGGGATGAAACTCAGCTCATCAGGCTTGGCAGCAAGTAACTTTACTCAATGAGCCATCTCACTGACCTACAGAATGTTTTCTAACCCCTGTCCCAAATTAAGCTGAAATTCAAACTCAAGAACTGTGTGATCCCTGTTGAGCAAATAACACTAAGGGTAATATAACAGAAAGAAGATATCGTAAGAATGGGGAAACGGTATCAAACTGTTTAGGCTCTTTGTTTTTATTTATATGTTTATATACTTATTTAATTTTGAGACAAGGTCTCCCTAGGTAGACTAGGCTAGCCTCAAAATCCTCTTGACTCAGCCTCCCAAGTATTGGGAGGCATATGCTACCACACCTAGCTCTATTTAGACTCTTCATGACACACACACAACAAATATATGATACTGAACTAATGAAAACATTTGAAAAGAATCATTGCCAGTACACACTAAGGGAATAATAAAAGAAGTCATGTCATAAAGTTATATATGACTATCTTTATTGAATTGTGTTAAGTTGCTTCTCTGGGTTGTTTCTATTTGTTATTGTTGTTGCTTGTTTGTTTGGAGTGCCAGGGATTAAGGCCAGGACGTTGCTCATACCAGACAGACACCTACCACTGAGATATATCCCCAGGCCTGTTTTGACACAAGGTATTCTATGTAACCCAGGCTGGCTTTGAACTAGCTATTGCCCTACTTCTGCTTCCCACATGCTGGGAAATACAGGCATGTGCCATGTCCAGCTCAAATATTGACTTCTTTTTGAAGCACTAAAGAACATGTACATTGAAGTCCCCTGTTACAGCCCCCACTGATCTCATGGCACTCTGTCCTACTCTCTAGGTAACTACTATCTTTCCTACCATGGGGTCCTCTACCTACTGACATCTGTTTGCTGTGTTTTGAAGCTTTACTAAATAGGAGGCAGTATTTATTCTGCAATTTGATTTTTATGCCCAATCTGTTGATGACTTTTTCTACTTCTTTGTGTATAGTTATATAAAATGTGTTCATTTTTACTGCTATCTAGTGTCCTACCATATGATATCAGCATGGTTTCCTTTTCTATTCTACTGATATTGTTCATTAGTGTTCTACCCAGTCATTTGCCAGTACAAACAATTCTACTGTGTACTCTCTTCACTCAGATATGAAAAATACCTCTATCATATTTTCCAGGAAGTGCAATTTCCATTTCCTTTTATTTTGAAACTGATTCTCTCCCTGCAATGTAAGCTAACCCAGAACTCACTATGTAGCCCAGGCTAGCCTCAAATTCATTATCCTTCTGCATTTCCGTGTCTTAGAAAATATATCTAAATTTGCCGGGCGGTGGTGGCACACGCCTTTAATCCCAGCACTCGGGAGGCAGAGCCAGGCGGATCTCTGTGAGTTCGAGGCCAGCCTGGGCTACCAAGTGAGCTCCAGGAAAGGCGCAAAGCTACGCAGAGAAAACCTGTCTCGAAAAACCCAAAAAAAAAAAAAAAAAAAAAAAAAAAGAAAAAGAAAATATATCTAAGTTCATCTTTATTATATGCTACCAAATTCTTCTCCAAGATACTTGTATCAAAATATGTTCCACCTAATGGAGAACAGTTTCCTTTTCCCTAGAGTCCTTATAGATAACAAGCATTATCAGATTTTAATTTTTACCA
This sequence comes from Peromyscus maniculatus bairdii, assembly GCF_049852395.1. Lineage (NCBI taxonomy): Eukaryota > Metazoa > Chordata > Mammalia > Rodentia > Cricetidae > Peromyscus > Peromyscus maniculatus. The sequence continues at coordinate 38,589,241 of NC_134875.1, read as the reverse complement.
ATCTCATGGGTATGAAGTAGTCACTATTATTTAATTTCGCATTTTTCATGATTACAAGTTATATTAAATGTTTCCATATTTTTATTTTCCCTTCAGATTTCTTCTTCTGTAAACAGCTTGCCCATAGCCCTTGACAATTTTCCTCTTAAGGCACTTGTTAGTTTTTAATTGATGTAGACTCTTTACATATTCTGAATACTAATCATTATCATTTATATTCATGTATTCATTCTCATGACAAGTATGTATTTCATTATTATATGTTATGTGCTGGACATTATTTGAGAATGAAAGGATATGGCAGCCAGAAAAACAAAGCCCTTACTCTCGAGGGGATGATTTCTAATGAAGAGACAGACAGTAAATAAAAGAGCAAATAGGTTACAGACAGCTAGAATAGTAAGGGCTATGTAGACAAAGCAAGGGAAGGAAGTGAAGCAATGGCAGTATTAGCAACAGGCTGCTCAAAGAAGGAGTCTCTGAGGTGGCATGTAGAGCAGAGATACCAATGAATTGAAGGAGAAAGTCAAATACATATTTAGATACAGAATATTCTATGCAGAGGAAGATGGAGTGTCAACAGTCTTGCACATGGGATGTAACTCAATGGTAGAGTGTTTGTCTAGAATGCACAAAGCCCGTGGTCCCATCTACAGAACCACAAAAAGAAAATTTTAGGTAGCGGCCAGCATGTTGCAAATGTCTGTTTCTAGTCTATGGCTTGTTTTCTTCACTTTATTATTTATTTTCTTATACACAGATATTTAAACTTTCTAATGTAGTACAATAGATCAAGATTTTATTTTATCAATTTATATTTTATGAAATCTTTCCTAACTACACAAGGTCTTAAAGATATTTGCTTATTGCAAACACTTGTCATATGTAAGTAATAAAATCACTTTGAGGGGCCTGGTAAAGGCACCTACTGCCAAGGCTGATGACATGAATTTGATCCCCTGGAACCTACATGGTGGAAGGAGAGAATTAACTTCTACAAGTTATCCTCTGACCTTTACACATGTGCCAGAGCATGTTTGACCACACACACACAAGCAAACAGAAATAAATAAAAATAATAATTTTAAAAATTTAAATCATGGAATGAGTGAGTCTTCTCCCATTGAGAGAGTCCTGCCTCTAGGACCTAGGCCCTGGGGCACAACTTGTGTCCTGGAACCCCCACCCATTGCTGCCCCAGTTGCCAGCCAGCAAGGAAGACAGACTCCTGCGGGCAGGCTTCCCCACCAACAGCCCCCATCGGACCCTGCAAACTACAAGACCCACTCCCTTCCCCAAACCAACCCATCCCTCTGTGACCTCAGCAGCTCCCTGAGACACAGAATCTGACAGCTCTGATTGGACCAAAAGGTGAGTGACTCTTCTCCCACCCAGAAAATCTTGCCTCTAGGACCTAGGCTATGGGGCACAACCTGTGCCCCCCCCCCCATTCATAGCTGTTCCAGTTGCCAGCCAGCAGGGAAGACTGCTGAAGGCAGGCTTCCTCACCAATAGCAATCTAAAATCTTTTAGACTCTGCAATCTAAAAGACCCACTCCCTACCCCAAACCCACCCATCCCCCTGCAACCTCAGTGGCTTCCTGAGACACAGAATCCACCAGCTCTCATTGGACCAAGAGGTGAGTGACTCTTCTCCCACCCAGAGAGTTCTACCTTTAGGACCTAGGCCCTGGATCACAAACAGTCCCCGGGAACCCCCACCTATCACTGCCCCAGTTGCCGGCCAGCAGGGAAGACTCCTGTGAGCAGGCTCCCCCACCAACAGCCCCCATCGGACCCTGCAATCTATAAGACCTTCTTCCTACCCCAAACCCACCCATCCCTCTGTGACCTCAGCTGCTTCCTGAGACACAGAATCTGCCAGCTAGGATTGGACCCAGAGTGGCCCCCTGAGACACAGACACAGCAAGCACAGATTGGACCAAGAGCAGCTCCCTCAGACACAAACACCTCTTGCCCCTATTGGAGGAAGAGATGGGTAGACACCAGTGCAAAAATACATACAACAGCCTAAAGAGCAATATGGCACCATCAGAACCTAGTGGTTCTACAACAGCAAGACCTGAACGTCACAACACAGAAGAAGCAGAAGAAAGCCACCTTAAAAATAACTTTATGAAGATGCTAGAGGCCTTTAAAGAGGAAATGAAAAAAATCCCTTAAAGAATTTGAGGAAAAGACAAAAAATTGGAAGAAATCAATAAATCCCTTGAAGAAAGTCAAGAAAAAGCAATTAGACAGGCAAAGGAAACAGTTCAAGATCTGATAATTGAAATAGAAAAAATGAAGAAGACACAAACCGAGGGAATGCTGGAAATAGAAAATCTGAGTAAATGAACAGGAAATACAGATGCAAGCGTAACCAACAGAATACAAGAGATGGAAGAGAGAATCTCTGGCATTGAAGATACAATAGAAGGAATATATTTGTCAAAGAAAACACTAAAGCCAAAAAGGTCATAACCTGTAGCACGAATCTTAAAAGTTCTTATTAATAAAAACAAACCCAGAGCCAGGTATTGGGGTGAATGCTGAAAGATCAGAGAAACAGAATAAGCCACGGTCAACCTCACCTTGCCAATTTCTCAGCTAATCTTGTTTCCTCAGACTGGAATCAATAAGATAGACAAGCCCTTATCCAAACTAACCAAAAGGCAAAGAAACAACATCCAAATTAACAAAAATGAAAAGGGAGACATAACAACAGACAACAAGGAAATCCAGAGAATCATCAGGTCATACTTCAAAAACCTATACTCCACAAAATTGGAAAATCTAAAAGAAATGTTCAATTTTCTGGATAGGTACCACATACCAAAGTTAAATCAATACCAGACAAATAATGTAAATAGACCTATAACCCCTGAGGAAATAGAAACAATCATTAAAAGTCTCCCAACCAAAAAAGAAGCTCAGTATCAGATGGTTTCAGTGCAGAATTCTACCAGAATTTCAAAGAAGAACTAATACCAATACTCTTCAAATTGTTCCACACAATAGAAACAGAAGGAACATTATCAAACTCCTTTTATGAGGCTACAGTTACCCTAATACCTAAGCCATACAAAGATGCAACAAAGAAAGAGAATTACAGACCAATCTCCCTTATAAACATTAATGCAAAAATACTCAATAAAATATTGTCAAACCAAATCCAAGAACACATAAAAAAATTATCCACCATAACCATGTAGGCTTCATCCCAGAGATGCAAGGATGGTTCAACACATGAAAATCTGTCAACGTAATACACCATATAAACAAAATGAAAGAAAAAAAATACATGATTATCTCATTAGATGCTAAAAAAGCCTCTGACAAAATCCAACACCCCTTCATGATAAAGGTCTTGAAGAGATCAGGAATACAGGGAACATACCTAAACATAATAAAGGCAATTTACAGCAAGCCAACAGCCAACATCAAATTAAATGGAGAGAAACTCAAAGCAATTCCACTAAAATCAGGAACAAGACAAGGCTGTCCATTCTCCCCATATCTATTCAATATAGTACTTGAAGTTCTGGCCAGAGCAATAAGACAGCATCAGGAGATCAAAGGGATACAAATTGAAAAGGAAGAATATCGGTGAAATTATTTTGGCCACTCCACGTAGTTAAAAGGATATTTATTTAATGGTGTAACTCACAAATTAAGTGATAGGTAGGTCGCAGGGTCTGGGAAAGGTGTATTGCAGTCTAGCGGTGTTCTCTGGAGCTCTGCTCCGTCCACCTCCAACATTCAGGGTCCCGGAACAGGAGAGAGCGCGCAGAGAGAGCGCTGGCCCATGCAGCTCTCCGGGTCTCCAGGCGCCTCCCCTGGCCCCGCCTCGTAGGCGTGACAGTTGCCAGAGTCTCAATGGGGGTTGGAACTTCCAGATCCAAGCTGGAATGGCTTACCCACTACAGAAGAAGTCAAACTTTCCCTATTTGCAGATGATATGATAGTATACATAAGTGACCCCAAAAACTCTACCAGGGAACTCCTACAGCTGATAAACACCTTCAGTATGTGGCAGGATACAAGATTAACTCAAAAAAATCAGTAGCTCTCCAATAAACAAATGATAAAAGGGCTGAGAAAGAAATCAGAGAAACATCACCTTTTACAATAGCCACAAATGATATAAAATACCTTGGGGTAACTCTAAGCAAGTGAAAGACCTGTATGACAAGAACTTTAAGTCTTTGAAAAAAAATTGAAGAAGATATCAGAAAATGGAAAGATCTCCCATGCTCAAGGATAGGTAGGATTAACATAGTAAAAATGGTAATCTTTTGAAAGCAATATATAGATTCCCCATCAAAATCCCAACACAATTCTTCACAGACTTGGAAAGAACAATATTCAACTTCATGTTGAAAAACAAAAAAAACCCAGGATAGCTAAAACAATCCTGTACAATAAAGCAAACTCTGGAGGCATCACCATCCCTGACCTGAAGCTCTATTGTAGAGCTATAGTACTAAAAACAGCTTGGTATTAGCTTAAAACCAACATGTGGACCAATGGAATCGAGTTGAAGATCCTGACATTAATCCACACACCCATGAGCACCTGATTTTTGACAAAGAAGCTGAAACTGTACAATGGAAAAAAAAGCATCTTCAACAAATGGTCCTAGCATAACTGAATGGTAACATGTAGAGGAATGCAAATAGATCCATATCTGTCACTGTGCACAAGACTCAAGTCCAAGTAGATCAAAGATCTCAACATAAATCTAGTTACACTGAACCTGATAGAAGAGAAAGCGGGAAGTAGTCTTGAACACATTGGCACAGGAGACCATTTCCTAAATATAACACCAGTAGCACAGACACTGAGAGAAACAATTAATAAATGGGGCCTCCTGAAACTGAGACGCTTCTATAAGGCAAAGGACACAGTAAATATGACAAAACGACAGCCTGCAGAATGGGAAAAGATCTTCACCAACCACACATCTGATAGATGGCTGATCTCCAAAATATATAAAGAATTCAAGAAACTAGATATCAAAATATCAAAAAAAATCCTGTATGTAACACTAGCTCCAAGGGATATGATACTCTCTTCTGGCCTCTGAAGACACCTGTACTCATATGTACATATCTACACACACACACACACACACACACACACACACACACACACACACACACACAAACACACACACACACATAAAAATATAAGATCTTTTAAAATTCTTTTTTTTTTGAGATTGTAACATAATTCTATCATTTTCCCCTTCCCTTCCTCCCTCCAAACCCTCCATACACTCCTCCTCGCTCTCTTTCAAATTCATGGCCTCTTTTTTTCATTAATTGTTGTTACATAAAAAGAAGTGCTAGTTTGAACTCCTTTGTTCTATTATTCTACTAAATTAATAGCTTTTTTCTAATATTAGTTCTGTTTTATTACTAAGACAAATGCAACTCTATTGCAAGTGTTTTATTTTGGGTTCTCCCTGTATGCTCATGAAAAAGAACAGTCTGTAATTGTCTTTTTTCATAGCAGCCTTATGAGTTGGGTGGATATTTAACTGAACACATATAATAATACAATTGTTCCTTGATTGTTTCATGGAATTTCTCTATAGGGCCAGTGAGCTAAGGATGATAGTGGCTTGTTTATTTGTCAACCTACTAGCTGATTTACTTTTGTTTTTTATTTACATTTATTAATTGGGGAAGGTGTGCATGTGTGTGAACGTCGGAAAACAACTCAGAAAAGTTGGATCCCTCCTTCTATCCTGGGGATCAAATTCAGGTGGTGAGTCTTAGTGGCAAGTGCCTTTACCTGCTGAGCCATCTCACCAGCCTTATTGATTGATATGTTTGGGGGAGCATGGCAGCGGCAGGCAGGCAGGCATGTTGCCAGAGCAGTAACTGAGAGCTCCCATCTTAACACTCGGCCATGAGGTAGAGAGAGCTAATTGGGAATGGAAAAGCCCACCCCCGGTAACACACCTCCTCCAACAAGGCCACACCTCATCTTTCCCAAAGAGTTTCACCAACCTGGAACCAAGTATTGAAATATGTGAGCCTATAGGGGCCATTCTCCCCACCGAAGGGGGTAGTGTGAGACTTGACCTCCATGGAGTCAAGAGCATAAATAGTATCTGGTGTCCATGGAGACAAAATAGATGAATGCAATGATGGTTAATCCTGATTGTCAACTTGTCAGGATCTGGAATCAACTAAGAGAAATGCTTCTGGGCAGAAAGGATTAACCAAGGGAGGAAGATCAACAGTTTAGAGAAAGGCTGTCAAGGAAGAGTCATGCTAAATGCTGATTTTCCTTCTTGGTCATTGGGAGTCAATTTTGAGAGGTAACTGGGTGTCAGTTACAGAGAACTAGAACAATTCATTAAAAAAACTAAAAGAAAGAAAGAAAAGAGCACACTAAAAGCTAGACAGTGAGCTGAAAGGGAGCAATGTAGTGGACTGAGTAGGGGGAGGTGGCTTTAAAGACTGTGGCCAGTCAAGCCCTCTGAAAAGAGATGACATTTAAACTTACCTCTGAAAGAAAGCAAGAAAGAACAGGTTCTGTAAACATGGGTGGACAGAGCATTCCCAGCAAAGGCAACAGCTTGAGCAGTGGTTCTCAACAGGAACGGCATTGCCTCATAAGGGTACAGTTTGGAAACTCAAAGGGAGGAACCATAATAGGGTATTCTGCCAGCATTCAATAGAAAAGGGGCAGGATGCTGTCCTTCTGTAACGTACAAGACAGTCCCATAACCATGGTTTTCAAAGGTCCCACCAGACCCTATAGCTGCAAAACTTGTTCATCAGTCATCTGAGTCAAAAGCTTAACTCTGCTTTGCTCATAAAGATAAAACATATCGGGCTGGAGAGATGGCTCAGTGGTTAAGAGCACTGACTACTCTTCCAGAGGTCCTGAGTTCAATTCCTAGCAACCACATGGTGGCTCACAACCATCTATAATGAGATCTGGTGCCCTCTTCTGGCATGCAGGGACACATGCAGACAGAACACTGTATACATAATAAATAAATAAATCTTAAAAAAAAAAAAGATAAAACATGTCTTCTGGGGTGTGTCTACACTCAGTATTCCCCAGGAATGTAAGTAGTGTGTTCTCTTAGTTTGTCAGCTGTTGCTGTGATACGATACCCTAACAAAAGCAACTCAGGGGAGCTAGAAAGATGACTGAGCTAGCTGCTGGGTCATTCTCCTCACCAGACTCCACATAGATGGGCCAGTCGTCCATGTCACTCTTCTCGTGGCTTTCAGGTGAAGCCTCCACCAGGCTAAGGTTGACAGGCATCAAGTCGTCATCTTCATCATGAGCGTCTGTAACACCTGTGACAGGTGGCTGGTAAAGGTTCTTCGACAACTTTTGCAGATGATTGGACGGTTGGATCTGTGGACCTGTCATCATAAGTGGACTCGGTAAATGTCACAGAAAAGGGGTCAAGGAGCTGGAGAAATGACTCAGCAGTTAAGAGTATTTGCTGTAAAAATGGAAATACATTGTTCTCCCACCCCAGTGTGCTGAGTCTGATGGGAAATTGGGGATACCGCTTACTCTACATCCATATCAGGGGAAAAGGCCCCCTGTCTGCCAGCCCTGACAGTTCTAGCCTCATGACAGCCATCCTTGAGCAAAAACTAAGCTTCTTAGAAAATTTCTCTGTTCCCATGCCAGTGTTAACTTTCTAAGCACCACCAGCCGGCTTTCATCTGGTAAAAGAAAACATCACCAGATTCTCTAAAAACCTCGGGGGCACAGAAAAGTGAAGACAGGCTGACCCTCAGGTTAGAAACTGGACATAGCCAGGCAGCGGCCTCACCGACACTTACGCTCAGGGCGTGGCTCCAGAGGTGCTCCTGTCGGGTGAACCTCTTGCGACAGGTCTCGCAGGGGTAAAGCCTCCCACCTGTGTGCGATCGGGTGTGCCGCTTGAGGATGCCCTTCTGCTTGGCAGTGTAAGGGCAGAAAGGACACTTGTGGAGCTTGATGGGGACCACCAGTACGTCACCTGACGAATCCAACAGACTGTAAACAGCAACAACCACAGGCACCTTTGGGGCGGGGGGACTGGGAAACCCCATCATCCCGGACAGAGAGGGAGGCCACCAAGGCTACCTGCTAGCAAGTGGCAAGTTACCAGTACAAGTCCAACTCTGTCTGGCTCCCCAAAGGTCAAAGGTCAAGTCAGCTAAGTCCCCATCCCCCCACCCCCACCCCCCACCCCCCACCCCCGTTTTTTCCTTCCCTGTGCTAGAGATTGAAGCCAGGGCCTTGAGTGTGGTATACAAACATTCTACCGCTAAGTGTCATCCCCACATACCCAGCTTGGTTTTTGTCTTAAGCATTAGGGTTTAATGGCTGAGACATCTCTCCAGCCCATAAAAGTTTTTTTTCTGTTGTTTGTTTATTTTTTATGCTTGGCAGTGGTGGTTCAGGCCTTTAATCCCAACACACAGGAGACAGAGGCAGGCAGATCTCTGTGACTTCAAGGCCAGCCTGGTCTACAGAGCGAGTTCCAGGACAGGCTCCAAAGCTACACAGTGAAACTCTGCCTGGGAAAACAAATAAACAAAAATTTTTATTTATCTTTATTTATGTAAATGAGTATTGTCTATGTATTAATGCCATGTATGTATGGGTACCCATGGGGGCCAGAAGAAGATGTCTCCTTGGAGTTGGAGTTACAGGCATTTATTAGGCACCTGACATAAATGTTTTGGAACCAAACTTGGGTCTTCTGGAAGAGTAGTGATCTTTACCTCTGAGCCACATCTCTCCAGCCCCATGTTCAGTGAGTTTTACAAACTTCTTTTGTGGTATATCAAAATTATTTTTGTGTTCTCTGCAATAACATCCTGTTTCATCCTGGTGTGAGCTGTAAACAGCCAATCAATGTTCTGTTATAAAGATCAATCGACATAAAATTGAAACAATGCACAGGTTCTAACCTGGAAATACCAGGGAAACAACCTAGACACACTTATCACAGAAACATTAAGTGATATCCGGTACACCAGCCTTGATCTTCTTGAACCTGCAGGCCTATCATCAAAGCCAATAACAGCAACTGTGGCTTCATCTCAAGATTTGGAGATTACCGTGGTGCGTTGATTTGAAAGAGAAATGTTCCCCTATAGGCTCATGTACTTGAACCCTTTGTCTCCAGCTGGTGGTACTGTTTGGGGAGGTTATGGAACTTTGAGGATGTGGTGCCTAGCAATCAGAGATTCTTTCAAGATTAAGTCATGTGATGGTTTGAATAGATACGGCCCCCATAGACTCATGTGTTTGAATGCTTGGTCCAGATAGGGAGTGTCATTATAGGAGGTGTGGCCTTGTTGGAATAGGCGTGGTCTTGTTGGAATAGGTGTGTCACTGGGGGCAGGCTTTGATGTTTCAGAAGCTCAAGCCAGGCCTAGCTTTTTCCTGCTGCCTGCAGATCAAGATCAAGAATACTCAGCTATCTCTCCAGCACCATGTCTGCCTGCACACTGCCATGCTTCACACCATGATGATAACCGACTAAACCTCTGAAACTGTAAGCCAGCCCCAATTAAATGTTTTCTTTTATGAGTGCCAGCTGCTCTGCCAGAGGACCCAAGTTTGGTTTCTAGCACCCATCTCGGGCAGCTCACAACTTCCTGTAACTCCTGCTCCAGGGGATCTGATGTTCTCTTCTAGCCTCCGTGGTCATTGCATTCGTGTGCACGAAGCCACATAGAGGCACACACAGAACACATTTAAAGCCAGAAGTAATATTTTAAATTTTTAATATTATTTATTGTGTGTCTATTTGTCTGGCTCTCGTGCACCATGGAATGTGTTGAGGTTAGGGGACAACTTTTGGGAGTTGGTTCTCTCCTTCCACTGTATGGCTTCCAGAAATAAAATTCAGGTCATCAAGCTTGGCTGGCAAGTGCCTTTCTCCACTAAACCATCTCACCTGCCCAAAAATCTTGAAAAGGAAAAAGAACGCAATTTAGGGGAGAAAGTATTTTGTTGGGCTCACAGCTGCAGGTTCCAGTCCACCACAGGTAGAAAGTCACAGAAACAATCAGGGAGCTGATTGGTCACATCAAATCCATAATCAGGACCAAAGAGAGCAGAGCACATGCAGCGCTCAGCTCACTCTCTCCCACTCATTCAGTCCATTCTCCCATGAAAAAGGTTTGTCTTCTCACTTCAATTAAACCAATTAAAATCCCTCACAGGCATGTCCACAGACCAACCTAATCTAGACAATTCTATTTGAGATTCTTTTCCTAGGAGATCCTAAATTGTGTCAACCTGATAAAACTAACTAGCACACATGTTTATGAAAGACTGTATCTTGTTTCATTCAGAACTTCATTGAGAATTTTTTTCTCTTTTTTTAATTAAAATTTTTTCATTCATTTTACACACCAATCAAAGATTCCCCTCTTCCCTCCTCCTGCCCTCCCCCAGCCTCCCCTCCCAACCCATCCCCCACTCCCTCCCACAAGAAGGCAAGGCCTCCCATGTGGAGGCACATTCAGTAGAGGCAAATCCAAGCCCTTCCCCCTGCCTCAAGGCTGCACGAGGTGTCCCATCATAGGTAGTGGGCTCCACAAAGCCTGCTCATGCGCCAGAGATGAATTCTAATCCTACCGCCAGGGGGCCTCCCAAGCAGGTCAAGCTACACAACTGTCTCGCCATGCAAAGGCCTACCTAGTCCAGTCCCATGTAGGCTCCACAGCCATTATTGATCCAACTTTCATGAGTTCCCACAAGTTTGGTTTGGTCATCCCTGCAGGTTTCCCCATCATGATCCTGATGCACTTGCTCATAGAATCCCTCTTCTCTCTCTTTGACTGGATTCCTGAAGCTCTGCCTTGTGTGTGGTTGTGGATCTCTGCATCTACTTCCATCAGTAACTGGAGAAAAGCTCTGGATGACAGTGGGGTATTCACCGATCTGATCTCTGGGGCAAGCCAGTTCATTTCAGGCACCCTCTCCACTATTGCTAGTAGCCCAGGCTGGGGTCATCCTTGGGGATTCCTGGCAACTTTCCTAGCACCAGGTTTCTCTATCCCCATGATATCTCCCTCTATCATGGTATCTCTTTCATTGCTTTCCCCTCCATCCCTGTTCCAGTTCAACCATCTCATTCTCTTATCCTCTTATCCCCTATCCCCTACCCTCCATTGCCCACCCCTCATACCTAGTTAAATCCCTAGCTCATCAAGGGCAAGATAGTGTTACAGAAAACATTGCATTTGATGGGAATGCTTCAAAGAAAGCTGGTGGAGAGAATTTTTTTTTTTTTTTTTTTTTGTAATTCATGCCCATGGTGCAAGGAAAGGAGAAAATGCAACAAACAGTATAAAAGGACAGAGTTCAAATTTTGTTAGTCTCTAATGTACAGGTTTCCTTCTCCACAGACAACCTGATTATAAAAGGATGGTTTTAAAAAACCATTTCAAGGGCAGTGGCAGCGCACGCCTTTAATCCCAGCACTCGGGAGGCAGAGGCAGGCGGATCTCTGTGAGTTCGAGGCCAGCCTGGGCTACCAAGTGAGTTCCAGGAAAGGCACGAAGCTACACAGAGAACCCCTGTCTCGAAAAACCAAAAAAAAAAAAAAACATTTCAAAGTACTGATTTTATGTCTATTTAAAAGGAAAGAAGGGAGCAGAGAAAAGAGCAGGATGGAGAGAGGGAGGAGGATAACAAAGAAAACAACTCCACACAAATGAATGTCTGAGCACAGAAAAAGCAAGAAATACACAGAGAGAGAGAGACAGACAGACAGACAGACATGCAGACACCCACGCAAGCACATATGCAAGCATGCATTCACGCATGCACACATGCACATCTCTTAACTGTGGTTACCTGAGAGCATAGACCAGAGAACTTCAGTGTCCTTGATATATTTCCGTTCCATTTGTCTTAGGACAACAGTTCTATACTGCTTTTGCAATTTAAAAAATAAAATTCCACGCCGGGCGGTGGTGGCGCACGCCTTTAATCCCAGCACTCGGGAGGTAGAGCCAGGCGGATCTCTGTGAGTTCGAGGCCAGCCTGGGCTACCACGTGAGTTCCAGGAAAGGCGCAAAGCTACACAGAGAAACCCTGTCTCGAAAAACCAAAAAAAATAATAAATAAAAAATAAAATAAAATTCCACAAGAGTAAAGAATGAAAGGAAAAGTAGAACAGGAACTAACTAGTGTTAGTCCAAAGAGCCAGACAAACAATCATCTAAGAAGCTACCTGCGAGTGCAGCTAAGGGAATGTGCTGAGAAGGATTTCTTTAGTTAGAAGAGAAACTGAAAGGTGACAGTTGGAGTGACTGAGGTGACAGGAGGCTACCTACTGGCTGGCATCAGCTGGCCACCCATCTACTTCCTGCCACAATATTACTTCTACAACTTTTTACTGACTGCTTCTCTTTTTAGTTATATGTTTGCTTTTAGCATAATATCTCAATTTCACATGCTACACACTTCCTGAGACTGGAGGTCTCAGGGATAATTGTAGAGGATTTTTTAAATAGGTATGAAAAAAAAAGAACAATAAAGTTAGAGTCTACATGTCACAATCTGTTTGCTTAGCATGTGTGAGACCCTGGGGTCCATGCCCAGGACATGATTTAAAAAAAAAAAAAACTGACACGCATCACATGCCCAGTGCTTAACAGATGAGCAAGACTCTAGCTCAGGAAAATATGAGCACATCTTGTGAGCACATTATCATGAAAACACAGAAGGCATCAAACACACACTTTGCTGCTAGTCACTTTACTGTTCAGTGTTAACTGCAGGGAATATGCTTCTGGGGTTAAAATAGACCTCATTATCTTTCCTGGCCTATAGCTTTCTATACTTAAAGTGGTTCCATCTCTGGCTCATTTGAAAATCTAAAGACAAAAAGAACCATAAAGAAAAAGAAATAAAAAGCAGAGTACACAGTTCCAAGAAGGTACGTTTGAAGTTCCCATACAAGCTGACTTGAAAAAGTCGTAGCTCAATGGTAGAGTACTTGCCTAGAATGTACAAGGCCATAGGTTCAACTCCATAGCACCAAAAGAAAATGGTTTTCTTTTTTAGTTGACACTGCTCAACTGAGCCAACTCTCTGTGCAATAGGATAAGGCAGCGGCAGCTGCAGTCCCATGGTGATGCGTCATGGCAGAGCTTTGGGGCCCAATCCCAGTGGTAACAGAGTGCTTAGGGCACAACTGATACCTGAAGGTATCCTTACCACAACCCAAAGCTCCAATTCATGCCCTTTTACAATCCTTCGTCTTCTGATCTTCAGCCTTGGAAAGCTACATTCTGCCACTTTCCACAGCTAGGAAATTCCCTTACCGCAAGCCACAACAACTCACAAGGCAAGACAAATAAGCATTCCCCCAGCTGCAGAGCGGAGCCAGGCTTCCGTCATGCAAATAAGTGCTCCCAGTGGAAACACTGCCATGCCCAGTGCTTAACAGACGAGAAAGACACTAGCAGAGGAAAATAAGAACATATCTTGTCAGCACGTTACCATGAAAATGCAGAAGGCATCAAACACATGTTTTGCTGCTAGTTGTTTTAATATTCTGTGTATCTGCATAGGAAAAACATATACTGGAGAGGTTAAAATAGACCTCATCTTTCTTGACCTATAGCTTGCAAGACTTAAAATGGTTCCTTTTTTTTTTTCAGCAAGTTTCTTTGTCTCTGTGTTGGAAACATTCAAAAATCCTCTTTTTGGTTATTTTGAAATCTACAATAAATTATTGTAAATGTTTAAAGTGATGGATATGCTAATTGCCTTGATTTGATCGCTGTACACTGTATCTATGTAACAGGGGCCCTAAGGATTAGAATTTCCCCTGGGAAAATCCATGCTAGGGTGAGGATAAGCCACCCCCAGGAGCCCTTTTACCAGAGGCTAAGCTGGTTTCTCACGAGAAAAGATTTATCTCTGGCTTCTAATAACTTGGACTCACTGCTACATTTATATATGCATTATTTCCAGCCTGGTGCTTCACCTTTTGTAAGTTGTAACACTGATGTGGACAGAGCTGAGAGGGATTCAGTTTCTGGTTGCTCAGTTCCAGCCAAAGCAATATAGACCCTTCATTAATTTTGGTGCATATATGTGCAAAGAGGGGAAGGGAGGGGTGGGGAGCGAGAGGGGAGGGGTGGGGAGCGAGAGGGGAGGGTGGGGAGGGAGAAGGGAGGGTGGGGTAGGGAGCAAGAGGGGAGGGTGGGGAGGGAGAGGGGAGGGTGGGAAGCAAGAGGGGAGGGGTGGGGTGGGGAGCAAGCTTAGGCATGCTTGTACATGTGGAAGCCAGAGGCCAACATCAAGTGTCTTCCCCGATCATTGTCCTCATTATTTTTCAATATATTGCTTTTACTTATTTTCAATTTAAATTAACATACACAGTTGTTGGTTTCGTTCTGACCTTTCCTCCTTGCCTATCTTCTCCCCCATGGCTCTGACAGCACCACTTTAATTTCTGAGGCAAGTTCTGTCACCAAACCCGGAGTCCACTGTTTCAGACAGACACGGGCCACTGTGCCCAGCTTTGACATGGATCCTAGGGGTCCTCATGCCTGCCCTAAGTGCTTTACCCACTGAACCATCTCCCCAGTTTCTTAGTTGTGAACTGAGGCAAGGACCTGAAATGCCTGTGACACGTGTTCAGACATCATACTCTATCCCATGAATATGTACAGTTAGTACGTGTCAGCTTGGATGAATATGCCTAACTTAAACGGAAAACGTTCCATTAGCATCATGATCATCAATACAGAAAACGAGATGCAGACCTAAAGGCAACTACCAACCTGGGATGTCTTACACTAACAGTGTGTTTGCTAACTGTCCCTTTCCTTGTAATTATTATTATTATTGTGCCCTTTTAAAAAACAGAAATAAAAGCGTAAAGTGTTTAATTCATTAAAATCCTTCTTAGATTCTGGCCAAGCCATGGTTAGCACCTTTTTTATTGCCCTGTTCCTTACCTAACAGAATCACTGAATGTCCACTCTGCGGTTGTGCTATGCAGCCCTTGTATGTGGCCCCAAGTAGATGCAGGCCTAAAATCGACCTGCATATGAACCCTGCCTCTGCCTTGCAGTGGACACTCAGCCTTGAGTGAGCGTCTCCGTGTCTTAGTTTCCTCTTCTATAAGGTAATATCTAATCACGACCTCATAAAAGCAACACAGACAGACTGGTTACCTGTCCCAGTCAGTGTTCATGTAATCCTCACAGCAACTCCTAGAAAGTTCCATCTCCATGGTACAGGTGAAGCATCTGAGGCATCCCTATGTCATATGACCGGTCATCTGCAGGGCCAAGGATTCTAAGGCAGGTAGGTTCCAGAGTTCACCTTTGAACCACACCCACAGCCTCTGCAAATGAGGCCATATCTGCTAAAAAGCTGGTTTGAATGCACCGAGTGTTTGGCAAGTGTCTGCTAGGTAGCAGCTGTGGTTGTTATCCAAGGTCTGTCCTTTCTTCACTCTGCACAGCCTTTTAGTCGGGTTTGAGAATAAAAGGTTGATAGAAGACAGTCAGGGGAGGCGGAGATAGAATGTGAAAAGGGACAGAGAAGCAACAAGGTAGAGGGACCTGTGAATACCTAGGAAACAAGTGTTGCTGGCTTGGCCTTGAGAGAACAGGGTGCCTATTCGCCACAGAAAATGGAAGCCCCAGTCTGGCCAATTGCATTGCAAATACACACTGACTGGGCATGCCTCAGATACCTGAGAAAGTCGCCTCCGATCCCACCCTAGCCCGGAGGCGCAGCTCAGGCGTGGGCCCGGCTTCCCTAGTTCATCTCCAGAGTCCGCCCCACGCCGGGCGGGGCCTGGCCGGACCACTCTACCGGGGTGGCCCGCGAGCCTTGGGACACCAGCCACGAGGTGGCCCGCGCGCGGGGCTGGGTCTCGATGGCTACGTGGAGGCGGGATGGCCGGCTAACCGGCAGCCAGCGGCTCCTGTGTGCAGGGCTGGCGGGGGCGTTGAGCCTCAGCCTCACCGCGCCCCTGGAGCTCGCCACCGTGCTGGCCCAGGTCGGCAGGGTGCGAGGCCCCTCCCTGGGGCCGTGGGCCACTGGACGCCGAGTGTGGCTAGCTGAGGGGCCGAGGGCCCTGTGGAAGGGGAACGGCGTGGCATGCCTGCGCCTCTTTCCCTGCAGCATGGTGCAGCTGGCCGCCTACCGAAAGTAAGAGTCCAGAGGGAGAGGTCGGGAGGTCGGACTGGGGTGGCGGAGCCACCACCCTGATGCACCAGCACTGGGAATCCTAAAATGTCCCAGCCTCCCTTCCTTCCGGATAACGCGGCGAGGGTGGGGGTGGAGTTGGGGGTCGGGGGAAGGTTTCTTGGGGCCACAAGGTCGTACGTGTGGCCCTTAAAGCAAGGTACCAGTTTTGCACATGCTTTTGAGATTCCCGCCCTGCTGAGTTGTAGTTCTGTGAAATCTTTAGTCTTTCTGGGAGGAATAAGGGGAGGAGGCAGAATTAGCAAATGATATTTGGGGTAAAGAAATGAAAAGGCTTCTCAAGGAGATACGGTCTGACCATTCCCAGTGTCCAGTAACTTGGAAATGTTTGCTTTCACTGGCTTAGGAGAGAATGCTCTGAAAGTGTGTCTGTGAGACCAGTGTACCAAGGAATAAGTGCTCAGTCCAGGAAGAGGGACAGTCTTTTGCCTCAGAAAGATTCCCGCCCATCCCCAACTCCAGACACAGCCTAACTTGGCTTTAGGATCCAATGGGACCTGCAGTTTCCTTTTCCTCAGCAGGGACCTGTCTCCTCAGCCTAAGGCTTTCCCACCCCCCACCCCCCACCCCACCCCCCGGCCACCCACTGATCTCATCCTGTGGATTTTTCTCATCTTCTCCCACATCAAGCACTGCTACTTAGGGAAAGATGTAGAGATGCAAATGACGGGCGCATGTGAGTGACCTTAACAAGAGCTCAAGAATGTTTGCATGGGAGCTGGGAAGGAAGCCTAAGAGAAGAAGGCCAGCAATGGCATCACTAGAGGAGGGACTATTTCTCTATAGGGGACGACAGCCCCTGCGTTCCTCATTAGATAGGCATAGTGCCAGCTCTAAAGGCTGGCCTTGGCTCTGAATTAGACAAACAGCCTACAGGCAGCAGCTGGTCAGGCTACTTTTTGTTTTATTTCATTTTGTTTCCAGTGCTGGAGATGAAACCCCAGGCCTTGGAGCAGGCGAGTGAGGTGTTTTGCCACTGTATTCCCAGCCCTAAGAACTAGTCAGTCTTAACCACATAGTTCAGTCTTGGAAGAGGGTCAAAAGGTTTTACCTTGACGCTGTTACTTGGAAGGCCAGAGCTGGGAGGCTTGCCTGGCATTTGGCACTCATCCTTACCTTTGAGTGCTCCCGGCCATTTTCTGTGGCTTCTGCCTGGCTTCTGCTGTTACCCCAGCAACATCTGGCATGCACTCTTGAGTTTTAATGATTCAATTTCTCCCAATTTCCCTCTCTTTTCCACAAAGCAGTAGGGAAATCTTTCTTTGGATAAGACAGAATGTGGACAAAGGATAACCAGGAGGACACAGATTTTCAAAGCCCGATTCTAATGGCTTGGCTTTTCTATTAGCTATCTTATATATGTACATCATTCAGTTTTTACAGCTTCTGCTTCCTGCCTAGAATAGTCCATAGGACAGGAAGTACTATGTCCATTTTCACTGGTACAGAACCGAACTCACATTGGGGCACGTCTAGTCAGTGGCAGTACTACTTGGCCTTCTGATTCCAAACCCCATACTGTAGTACATCATGCCACCTTTCTTTCTGCACTCAGTTGACATTAGTAAGGATGCAGAAGTAAGTACCATGCACACGATGCTGGAGACAGTGCAAGAATGAAAGCAGTATGGTCCCCCTACCTCAGTTTATACGGTAATTAAAAAGGAAGACTGGTATATCTCAGTCCCCAACATAACATTTAATTTAATTAATATAAATTGCCAGTGGATCGAGTACTATAGAAATGTACACTTCGGAGGGCTGGAGAGATGGCTCAGCAGTTAAGAGCACTGGCTGCTCTGTCAGGGGACACGGGTTCAATTGCCAGCACCCACATGGCAGCTCACACCTGTCTGTAACTCCGGTTCCAGGGCTTCTGACACCCTCATACATGCAGACAAAACACCAATGCACATAAAAATAAAAAATAATAAATGTTAAAGATACTATAGAAATGTACACTTCAGGTGAGGGATGAGAAGACGGGAAGTCTTCACAGAGGTGAACAAACGATCTAGTTTGGCCTTGGGCGAATGAGTAGGAGTCTATCTCATGGGCAAAGATGAGGTGCTGCAGGTAATGTCAACACAGGCAAAGAGGAAAGGCATGCGGCACAACCGGCTGGAAAAGCAGGTTGGAATGAGATCTTGGAAATCAGACTTGGTATGTGAGGGTGGCTGTGGGAACTGTTTGCGCAGGGTGGGGGCAGTGCTGTGATTAGAAATTCAAGGGGAAGGATTGTCTCGTGGTGGCGGGGTAGGATGAAAGAGGAGAAAGGATGTGGGCGGTGGTGCAGCTAGGAGCCTGTCACACCATGCAGCAGCTCAGAGTGATCTGAAATGGGTTGGTGACAGAAAAGAAGAGAGAGAAAAGAAGAGCAGAGAGTTACGTAGACTAGACTTGCTAATATTTTTTTTCTGACAGATTGTTTTCTTTCTGCAAACTGAAAGGAAGCATTCTGGTGAATGACAAGGTATAGTTAGAAAGGTTGATCAGTCGTGAGGCCATCCTTCTACATAAAGATGGTAGTCATGGCTTATCATTATACCCACTCACTTGCACTCTCTCCTGACCATGAATTTGCAAAGCAGGTGGCAGGGAATAACGGTACACCGTCTGATCGTGGGTTGGAACAAAACACCCAGCATACTCAGTGAACGGAATGGTTGAAAAATTATCCACAATTACAGTGACAGAGTGGGAACTGGAAAACATCCTCTGGCTCCTTAGTCCGGGGTTCTGTCCACTACGACACAACTAAAATGTCTGCTTCATTGGATCGACAATGAAAGGAGATTACTGGGTAGAAAGTTTGGTGCTATGTTTCTGTCACAAGCAAACGATAGCTGACACAATGGGAGGCTTTCAAATGCATCCAAAAGAAGGTCCTCCTCCAACTTTATTGCACATGCTTGTGTGTCTGCATATATATTGGTTTGGGTCCCTGAGTTGTGAATTTTTCAGAGCCACCCCCATTTCTTCATTTCATAACCAATCATGAGCTTGTGTTAGCATTGTAAGTACTGATCACACATATCCAGGGTGTGTGTAGACTTCACTAGCTGAAAGGAAGGAGTTCCTGCAGATCACCAGTGCATTCGGTCTCGGGTTCACCAAAAAAAAAAAAAAAAAAAAAGCATCTATGCTTGTATTTACATGAGGAAGATCAAAACTAGAACACTACCTCCCCAGCCAGTCAGACAGAGCGTTAACATAAGGACCACAATGATGTCATTGGTAGCCTGACACTGACTCTGCTTTTCAAAAACGTGTTTGAGTGTTTGCCTACATGTACATAGGTGCACCAGATTAGGGCACCAGATCCCCTGGAACTGGAGTTACAGATGGGTGTGAACTGCCATTGTGGGACCAAACCCCAGCCGTCTGCAGGAGGAGCCGGGCTCTTAACCACTGAGCCATCTCTCTAGCCCCTTGACTTTGCTCTTCTAAGGGAAGATTAGAGGTTAGGAGTCTTAGAAGAAAGAGCTTCCTTCAGTTCTTCCTTTTCGTTTTCTGCATTTGATAGTTAAGACTAGTTCATACAACAAACCAACATAATGAGATAGGGTTCCTCTTCCCAGTTCAAGTACTTTAGTAAGGCAAGGGCCTTCTTCCCTCTAAATGCCTCTACCAGTCGTTTCCTTGTCAGGACTGCTGAGCCCTCCTAGGTGATCTGTGCTGAGAACTAGTGCAGTAGCTGGTTCATTATGGTCAACAAATGGGCAATAATTAGCCCATGTCCTAGAATGGCTGCATGGGATAGAGACTACAAAAGGGACAATGAGAAAGAACGGTGCTGCCTTTTGCTCCAAGTAGGGTTTTTTCCAGCACCCTGCAGACAATCAGACCATCATTCCGATTCCGTGTATCTCCTGTCCCTCCAAGCTGACTGGCCAGGGGAAAGAAACAGTGTGCCGGCATAAACACAGAGGCCAGTGGCCCACTGGTGACTGCCAGCTTTAATTGTCTGTGTATCATTTCCCTTCGGTGCTGGGAGCAGAGCCAGCGTTCCAATTGAGATGCACCAATAAGCCCTTGAAGGAGATGTTACGAATGAACTTCAGATGGTTTCATCTGAATGCCACTCATTATTCATCAGGCCAGCTGTCATCTGAACAACAGGAAACCTACCCTTCCACTGGAAGTTTGAGAGCCAAAGAACTGGGAATGCTTTCATTTTGAAAAAGATAAACTTATTGTTTTAGCCCAACTCTGTTCACTTAGTTTTATTCCAAGCTCTCGGTATCATACCCCCTTGTACCATTCTATGGCAGAAAGTACTATTTTTCCTAGTTTCCCAGCCTCATCACTAAGGAATTAACTTGCTTTTTTTGTAGCCTAGAAGGGTGTGCTGTACAGAAGTACTCTTATAAGTATTTCTTCTGGGGTAGGCACTCATGATTGGGGATGCCCTGCTTCCCAAAAAGGCTTATAATAGGGTAGTTTGTGATTTGTACGGGCCGGTAGGATCTGCTGAAGAGGCAGAGGCTGGTGGTTTGCATTTAGAAAAGTCCATGCAAAGTAATTTTAACTAAATTGTAAACCTACTGAGAAATACAAAGAATAGTTTGTCAAACACTCATACACCTACCTCCCATGCTTTACATACTATTTTTAGACAGTCTCTCTCTTTGTATTCTAGATTGGCCTTTTACTTGTTCTGAAGCTCAGACTGGTCTCAAATTCAAGATTCTCCTGTCTTAATTTCCCAAGTGCTGGGATTGCAGGCCCATACCACCAAGCCCAAAATATCTCTGTTGATGTTGAGAGGGGTGTGGAGCGGGGTTGGTTAGCTTTTGTTTTTGTTTTTTGTAATGCTGGGCATCAAGTCCAGGGCTTTGAGCATGCTAAATAATCATGCTACCACTGAACTCCATCCTCGGTCCCTTTGTTTCATTTTTGAGTTTGCTTCTTAGCCAAGCAGTCTTGAATTACTGAGCTCAAGTGCTTCTTCTGCCACAAGCTCCCGAGAAGCCATGACTACAGGCCTGTGTGATGTGGCAAGACCTGCCACCCATGTATCTCCCTTAAATATAATAAAGCCTGGATGAAGATAGAGTCCTCTTCATTTTCCTTCTTGATTCTAGTCCCTCCCCACTTTCCCAGGGGTCAACTTTTCTACTTCCTCCTAGGTACCTGTTTACCTCAAACAACGCCTATGGGTTTGACTGTTTATGGTTGTCAGATACCACAGATCACTGTGCGGCTTGTTTTGCTCATTCATCAGTATGCTTTCATGGCTTCTTTCGTGTGTTTCTATGATTTGTCTAAGCTTATTCATTTTAACCAGATGGGATCCATTGAACGACAATGCCATCTTTTTTTCCATTCCCCTACATTTTCACTTTTAATTGTTGGAGTTTTTCATTCTTAAAAGAAATGTTTGTAGTGTGTCTTCACATGTAGATCTGTAAGAGTTCCTCTAGGCTATGAACTGGGAAATGGAATTAAAGGGTAGAAAATATGTTTCTCCAAATTTACTAGATACCGCAAAGTGACCCTGCCAATTTTACATTCCTTCCAGCAAAGGGTGAGGTGTCAGTTTCTACACATTCTCTCCATCATTTGACGTGATGCCAGTCTGCTGGATGAGAAGCGGATATCTTGTCACTGTTTTTCCATCATTTTTCTGATAACTAGTAAAACCGCAGCTTCACTTATAATTATCATTATAAAGGAAACTCATTCTTTATACTAAGTTTAGCAGAGCTTATTTGAGCAAAACCAAACCCAATTCTCCAATCAGACATCTCCCAGAACCAAAGAGTTTCCAAGAAGTCCAACCACCACATGACTGTCAGACAGCATTTCTGGGGGTGGGAGCAAGGCATTGAAACAACTAAATTGGTGGCATCCTTGTCATCCAGTCAGTCACCTCGTTGTAGGTTAGCTAGTAATCCTTCTAGCCTAATCAGCTAGCTGGATGTAGGGCCTTCCGCAGGAAGCCAAAGCCTCATGGCTATGATTAAAGTTGATATAGGCTTGGACTGCTGGGCTCAGAACTCAATTTCTGGGATGCTGGACTTGGCATACACCTTAGTAACAGAAGTGCATACCTAATGTGTAGAAGATGTTGGATTCTGTTCCCAGGGCTGGAGAAGAGTGAAAAAGTCTGGATTTTGCAGTTATTTCAGGAATTTCTATTCCCTTTAAATTTCAAGAGTATGGAAAGTATGCATTCCAGTGTAGCAATTGCCACCAGCAAGTTAGATGGTTACGCAGATAAAAGGAGAAAATGTTGACAAAGAAGTGGGAAGAATTTGGGGAAGATATCAGTCAGAAGCTGGACAGCTCTTCCTTATAGCTAGCTAGCATTATATGAGGATAGTGGAATTCAAACTTACTACTCAGTAATCCCAGTATAATTCTATGGGGTTTTTCACGTTGTAAAGCACTTCCAAACGCTAGGAAACATTTGAAGTGGTGTGAAGCATGCCAGCATAGTCCAAAGCTCATATCTTGAGCTTTCTCTGTTTCCCCCTGCAGGTTCGTTGTGCTGTTCATGGATGACCTGGGCCATATTTCCCAGTGGAGCTCCATTGTGGCCGGAAGTCTTGCAGGCATCGTTTCTATGATTGTCACATACCCTACAGACCTCATCAAAACCCGGCTGATTGTGCAGAACATGCTGGAACCATCTTATAGGGGTCTTATCCATGCTTTTTCTACTATTTATCAACAAGAAGGGTTCCTGGCCCTTTATCGAGGGGTGTCCCTCACTGTTTTAGGTAAGGTGGAATTTGATCTCTTCTTGACACATGTGAAGGTAATATATACCTTCATGAACATTCAAATCAATTTTAGAGGCCTCAAGATTGTAGGTCAAACAATGCAAGTGACTCAGAAAAGCCTGGCTTCAAATCCACCCTAAAAACTGCCCAGCGGACAGGAGTCTTCAGTGTGTATCTCCACCAGTAGGCACAACAGGATCGCAGTGATAGGTATAGCCTTGGACAGAGCTACACATACACAGAGCCTCTGTTTGCCAAATTCAGAAGGATTCAGTCCATCTCTGCAGTAGTAGATGAGATTAGTCACCCTGTCCTCTGGAGACTTGGTCTCTAGGGTGCCACTGTCTCCTGTATCTTCACATCTTTCTTATCCGACATATCTGGCCCATTTGGGTCATCTGACACTGCCAGCTTCCTTATGTTTGGTTCCCAGGCTCCTCCCTCAGCATTATTTTTACCCTCATTTCTTTTTTGTTGGTGTTTTTGTTTGTTTGTTTGTTTGTTTGTTTGTTTGTTTGTTTGTTTGTTAGAGAAAGGGTCTCACTCTGTAGCCCTGGCTGGCCTGGAACTTACTATGTAGACCAGGCTAGACTCAAACCTGATCCTCCTACCTCTGCCTCCTGAGTACTAAGATTACAAGCACATGTCACCATATCCAGCCTTCTACACTGGCTTTCTTACCCTGCATCCCCTCTTTAGAGGACTCTATCCTAAGCTAGTAGCTTCAACAAACATGAGTATATTTTGACTCCTAATATCTTTAATAATAATGCTAACATTTTTAGGGGTACTCACTGGGTACTAAGTACTTTTCTAGAAGCTTTGACTACAATTTCTCATTCAAAATTTTTTATTTTTATTCTTAGGTTTTAACTTAATATTTTTATTAAGTCTTTGAGAATTGCACATAACGTGTTTTGATCATAATCCTACTCCTCCCATAACTCCTCCAAGATCTACCCCCTCCTCAACTTCATGTCTTCTTTGTTAATAACCTACCCAGTCCATTCTGTGCAGGATCATGGTCAACCTACCAGGGCCGCTCTCTTGAAGAGTCTCCCTCCCCCCACAAAAGTTTATTTTTATTATTTATTAATCATATGTATATATCTATATCTGTATGCAGAGTTATGTGCTCAGAAATGTGGGTCCCCATCAA
Organism: Peromyscus maniculatus bairdii; assembly: GCF_049852395.1. NCBI lineage: Eukaryota > Metazoa > Chordata > Mammalia > Rodentia > Cricetidae > Peromyscus > Peromyscus maniculatus. The sequence continues at coordinate 38,565,109 of NC_134875.1, read as the reverse complement.
GTCCAGAAGAGGACATTGGATGGATGTTCTCACATGGGTGCTGAGAACCAAACTCATCTGCAAGAACACAGCATACTAACTGCTGAGCCATCTCTCCAGCTCTCTTTATTTTTAATTGATATATACTTGTTTATATTTATGGGCTATCATTTGATATTTTGATGCATGTATATATTCGATGATGATCAAATCAGAGCACTTCGCATATCCACACCTCAAACATTTATCGTTTCTCTATTATGAGTTCCCCCATTCTCCTATCAAGAATCTGAAATGTGCAATACATTGTTATTAACTACAGCCGCCATGTTGAGCAATAGAACCCCACAGCCTAGTCTTCATATCTAACATTTCACTGTTTGTTTCATTTTTGAGACAAGGTCTCATTAAGTAACCTAGACTGGCCTGGAACTTGCTATGTAGTCCAGGCCGCTTGATCCTCCTGCCTCAGCTTCCTGAGTGCTAGAATTACAGATGTGTGCCACCTTACCAGGGCTGTCTAACTTTTTGCCTGTTGAACAACCTCTTCATTCTACAGATGAGGAAGTAGGTGCACATCGGAAGCTGCATGACTGACCCAAGGTCACACAGGCAGTGGGATTCCCTGACACTATGATTCTGGAACCCTTTCCCTTAGCTACTGACTTACGCCAGTTCCTAATGGAACCATGCCTCTACTGGACGTGTTGGCTTCTGTGTTCCCTAGTTGCAAAATCTGACATCCTCATTCGTCTCAAACTTACTCTTCTTTGTGACTCCCCTAGTAAATAGGACTGCCTTCCTTTCTCCCAGCAGCCCAAGCTTGAAGAAACCAGGAAGCACTTTGGTTCCTCTTCTGACTGTTTCCCCTTTAGTCACTAAGCTTTGTCACTTAGTGACCTCTTTGAATGCACAAGCCTGTTCCCTCGTCAAGCCAGCTCTTCTGCCTTAGCTCAAGCCCCTGTCGTCTTCCCTACTGACTCTACAGAGTCAGACTCTTCTGTTCGTATCTGTGGGTCTGTGCCCGGTGTGCCCTGTGTACTGCTGCCAGATGGGGCTGATCTTTCCAAATGTTCTGCCCTCATTCCACTGCAATCCTTAAAAGCTAAAGGGGAAAGCCAAAGTTCCTATGGCATTCTAGATCCTTCAGGGCTGGCCTCTGCCAGTCTGCCCTACCTCAATCCTCTTCTGTAGCATGCCTCTACCTGCTCTCATGTTCAAGTCATATAGTAATCCGTGTGCTTCCTAGAGAATCACATTCTTCGTACATGGTAGTATGCCCAGCCTTTGCCTGGACTTGCTTTCCCACTCTCCCTGTGTCTGATGGATCTACTCTTTGCTCAAAACCCACTTCAAAAGTTCTCTGTGCTAAACCAAGTGTTGTGATACATGCATATGATGCAATCCCAGTACTCTAGAGGTTACAGCAGGAGAATCATGAGTTCCAGGCTACTCTTGGATACATAATGTTCCTATCTCAAACAACTAGAGACATGCTGGGTCTGTAATCCCTCTCTCCTCCCCCTCCCCGTTAGCTTCAGGAGGTGGAGGCAGAAGTGAAAGTTCAAGGCCCACCTGGGCTATAGAGTTCAAATAAGCCTAGGCAATTTACCGAGACCCATGTCGAAGAGTTGGAAAGGTGGTGGTGGGTAGAGTGGGGTCGGGACTGTATATTCCATCTCTAACATAACACAGAGAGACAGAGATAATTCTCTTCTCTGTCAATAGCTATCGCCTGTACTTGATGGTAAATATCTCCAGAAATTAGCCTGCTCTGTGTTGTAATCTCAGTACCTGGCATAGGGCCCAGCACACAGCAAAAGATCCCTCAATTCCTATTTTGAGACAGGGTCTAATGTAGTGCAGGCTAGGCTTGAGCTCACTATGTGGGCAAGGCTGGCCTTTAACTCCTGTTCTTTGTGTCTCAGCCTCTCTAGTGCTGGGATTACAGGCGTGTGCTACCACTCCTAGCTTCCCCCAAATGTTTTTGAATAAAAATAGAAAAATGGCGAGTCCTTTTTAACATATTTACAATATGTGTTTATTAAATCACACCAATGCCTAAAGATGAACAATATCCCACTTGTGTTCTGCCCCCCCCTTTTTTGCAGTGCTAGGGATGGAACTGAGAGCTTTGCAAGTGCTCTCCTACTGAGCTAGATCCGCAGCCGTATATCCCATCTAGTAGATCTCTTTTTGTATTTTTACTTTGTACTTTACATGTAGCGGTGTTTTGCCTGTATGCATATCTGTGTATCACATGTGTGCAGTATCCATGGAGGCCTGAAAAAGGTGTCAGATCCTCTGAAACTGGAGTTACAGTGTGGTGCTGGGAATTGAACCTGAATGTTCTAGAAGAATGGCCAGTGCTCTGAACCACTGAGGCATCTCTCTAGCCCAAATCTCACTTTTGAGGGACAAATTAGTCCATCTGTTAACTGGAGATGGCTCTGAAAGTTCCTGGAAGTTTGTGAGAGTACTAAATAGTGTGTTATTTGCTATAACATCTTAGTTACTAGGAAGGTGAGCGTGCCACAGTGTATGATGCTAACCAACCCTAAGACATCCAGGCAAGGTCAGGTAACATCCATGGCTACAGTTATCACAGAATGCTTCCTCCTGCACTAGAGAGCACTCCCTCCGGGGGCGGTGGTGGCACACACCTTTAATCCCTTTCTAGCCTCCAAAACTGGATCAAGTGCTGCCTACTAACTTGCTTTGTGTAAGTGATTTTTTAAAGAATTTTATTTTCTTTGTAACCGTGTGTGTGTGTGCGCGTGTGTGTGTGTGTGTGTGTGTGTGTGTGTGTGTGTGTGTGTGTGTGTGTGTGTGTAGGTGTGTGCACGAGTATCAGTGCCCGTGGAGGCCAGAAGACTGTGTCACATTCCCTAGAGCTGGAGTTACAGGTGCTTGTGAGCCACCTGATGTAGGCGATCCTCTGTGTGAACAGTAGGTGCTCTCAACTGATGAACCATCTCTTCAGTACCATGGAAATGACTCCCTGCTCCCCCAATGTCTTCCTCCCCAATGTTTCTTTTCATTCTTTTCTCCTTTTTTTTTTTTTTGTATTTCAAACACACAGGAAAGTTCTAAAAATTGTAAATAATTGTATACTCCCTGAAGACCCCAGTTAATACTTTTCCCTTTATCACGTGTTTATACATCCCTCAGAGCCATTCATCGGTCCATCTTTTTCTTTAGTGATTTTTTTTTCGTGGTGGCGCGAGCCTTTAATCCCAGCACTCGGGAGGCAGAGCCAGGTGAATCTTTGTGAGTTCAAGGCCAGCCTGGGCTACCAAGTGAGTTCCAGGAAAGGCGCAAAGCTATACAGAGAAACCTGTCTCGAAAAACCAAAAAAAAAAAGATTTCACTGTGTGACCTTGGCTGTCCTGGAACTCTCTCTGTAGATCAAGCTGGCCTTGAACTCACAGAGATCTGCCTGCCACTCCCTTCTGAGTGCTAGGATTAAAGGCATGCGTCACCACCACCTGGCTCCTTTGGTGATTTTAGTATAAGTCGCAAACACCAGTGTACTTCATCCCTAAGCTGTTCAGCATCTGTATCACAAACTCAAGTTCAGCATCCAGGTTTGGTTGTTATTTTTCTTCTGCCTGAAGCACTATCTCGTGCAGTCAAGTAGTCCAGGCTGGCATAAATATTGCTATGTAGGTGAGGATGGACTTGAACTCCTGATCCTCCTGCCTCCACCTCCTAGGTGCTAGGATTGATTATAGGTGTGTGTCACCACACCCAGCTCTCACGATTTGCTTCTAGGTCTTTTATGTACTAGTGTTGACAGTAAACTGCACCAACCCTGAGTGAACCAGTTCCGGCATCTTGACCAAATGGTGTCGTCACCCCAGCCCCAGAACATGCCCTCTTGCTCATTAGCTGGGAGGGCTTTAAACACCCCCAGACCCCATGCTATTCCTCTTGTCTATCCCCCATAGGCATTCCTTTGCTCCAGACAGTGGTCCCCCCCAGACAGCAACGTCTCCTTGTACTTGATTCCCAGGTGCTGTTCCCTTCTCTGCTGGCTCCCTTCTAGTTTACATGAACCTGGAGAAGATCTGGAATGGACCCCGGGACCGCTTCTCTCGCCTGCAGAACTTTGCCAATGTCTGCGTGGCTGCTGCTGTGAGCCAGACTCTTTCCTTTCCCTTTGACACTGTGAAGAGAAAGATGCAGGTGCGGAGCACTGGCCGGGAGGGGGGCTTGAAGCGTTTGCAGTTAGGTAACCACAAAGAAGGCTAGATTCCATCCCCACCCCGCATCTGCCCTATAACCCCACCACTGATGCCATGTTTCTACCGAGTTCAGCTGCTTTATGCAAATACTGTGCAGTCTGTAACACTTCTGCTAACCTCAGGGCGACTAGCTATCTGCTAGAAAGCTTCCAGATGAGTCTCCCTTCTCTTTCCTGGTCACTGAATACATCACTTACAGTTCTCCTTCCTGCAACACCAGAAGAGAAGGACACTGTAGTATGCAACGTGTTAACTTGCCCTCCTGATGCCACCACAAGGAGGGCATAGCACTCTTTCTTGTCACTGTGCCTTCCCTCAGTAAAATTGATTGGCTAGGACTAAAATAAACCAAGAACCATAGAACAGCAAGGGACGTCAGAAAGAAGCTGCATTTCAAACGGGTGCTATCTTGGCGCAACTGGCCATGCATTGTCTTAACAATTACCCGGGGAAACAAGTTCACTATAGAGCACAAAGGCGAAAGCAAACAGTAAAGACGCAAATTGAAGAACTAGCTTAGCCTAAATTCTTATCAACAAAACCAAATCTGATCAGTTGATATAACAAGAGGGTGTTGATTACAGCCACGTGTGGGTAATGGGAATCCAAGCTAGACTGGAGGTTTTGTGCCTTCCCTCACCCTGCTCACTCCACTGGCTTATCTGCCTCCTTAGCCTCTCTTATATAATCTGTGTGTCCCTGAAGCTCTGTGTGGAAATGAATCCGAAGTCGTTTGCATTTGAAACTTGAAATGAGTAGTCCCACTAGTTTCTCCACGTGACTCTGACTTGTCGTTCCTCCAGTTTCTCAATGCTCCTCCCCACTTCCTCTTTCTCTACTACAGCATCCTTTGACCAGTCTGGTCAGTGCCAACAAACTAATGCTGTCTTCAGACATGATGACACTCCACTCTGCCACTCCGGTCCACAAAACATCTCCTCTGTCTGGCTTGCCTTTTTCCTGTCCTTGTCCAGATGAACCACCGCCACGTTGGTGTGACTGTAGTGCAGGTACAAAATGAAGAGTCTCCTTAGTGCCACTTACAATGAATATAAGGGGTTGGGGATTTAGCTCAGTGGTAGAGCACTTGCCTAGCAAGCACAAGGCCCTGGGTTCGATCCTCAGCTCCAGAAAATTTAAAAAAAAAATGAACATAACTTCTGATTTAAAAAATAATGCACAGCCAGGCGGTGGTGGCGCACGCCTTTAATCCCAGCACCCGGGAGGCAGAGCCAGGCAGATCTCTGTGAGTTCAAGGCGAGCCTGGTCTACAAAGCAAGCTCCAGGAAAGGCGCAAAACTACACAGAGAAACCATGTCTTGAAAAAAAAATAATGCACATATTAAAACATGGTTAAAATGGTTGATCTCACATTATGTATGTTTGGCCACAATAAAAAAGTAATGTACTTGTTGTTGCAGAAATTTTAGGAAAATAATAAATTATTCTTAGGCCAACTCCCATAGACTATAAGTTACTAGTTTTTCTTCTATATATGTTCACATATTGGTATATACCATTTTTTAGGAAATTGTGTTTAGACTGTAAATAAAAGTTAGTAGTCTGCTCTTTTCACTTATCACATGGCAGATACAGCTCCAAGCCATTAAATGTTTAATTGTCAAATGTTATTTCACCATATGAATGTGTTAGAAATAGTTAAAATTTCCCAGTTCTTAAATAATGAGACTATTACTCCTTCTTAGGTATAACAACAGCATAATGAAATCTCTTAGGTTTTTTTTTTTCACATCATATCCCTAGAAATTGACTTACAGGTCACAAGACCTGAATCAGTCTAAAGCATTTTATTTTGTAGGTACTGAAGATTGAACCCAAGGACATGTGTGAGTTAGATAGGCATTCTACTACCACTGAGCTACATCCCCTGCCCTTACATTTTTTTGTGTGTGCCAAGATCTCCCTAATTTGCCAGGGCTGGCCTTGATCTTCCCATGTGACCCAGGAAGGGCTTCAAACTAGTTAAGAGCTTCCTACCTCAGCCTCCAGGGTCCAGGGTACTGGGAGTTTAAGCATGAGCTATGCGCGCACACACACACACACACACACACACACACACACACACAGTCTCTCTCTCTCTCTCTCTCTCTCTCTCTCTCTCTCTCTCTCTCTCTCTCTCTCTCTCTCTCTCTCTCTCTCCCCCCTGGTTTTTTTGTTTGTTTGTTTTGTTTTTAGACGGGGTCTCAATGTGTCCTGTAGACCAGGCTGGCCTCAAACTCAGAGATCTGCCTACCTCTGCCTCCCAAGTGCTGGGATTAAAGGCGTGCGCCACCATGCCCAGGCTCTTACTGAAAGTTACACTCCAAAAAGTTAGAGGTTTCATTTGCACCAGCAATAAGGGAGAGTGATCCAGCTCCTGTCATGACATCACCTGTCATTTCTCAAGTCATTGTGAATGCAATAGCTGAAAATGTGTTTGCATTACTTTAATTCTAATTCATTATAAGTGAGGTTGCAGTTTTCACAGTTGCCCCTTGCATTTCCTTATAATTTTTATATGCCCTTTGCCAATTTGGGGGATAACTAGATTTTCCTATTGATTGGTAACAGGTCTTTACATATTAAAGGCATTAATGTTCGTCATGCATTGCACATTGTCCTCGGGTACTAAGCACCCTAACCATATATAATAAGCTATACCCTTCCCATAACAGTCTGCCACCAACGAGGGCAAGGGATACTGGCAGTGAAAATTTGAGTGCAGTCTAAACCATTTTTCCCTTTGTATGGAAACCTTCTGGACAATGCATACGTAGAGCTTCAAGATACTGCATTCAGAGCTGAGTATGGTGGCACATCCCTGTAATCTCAGTACTTGGGAGATAAAGCCAAAAAGACCAAAACTTCAAGGTCATCCTCATATATAGCCTCAAGAAAACAACAAAAGCAGAGAAAACAGCTTTCAGATAAATGCAAAATCATACTGGTTGTTTTAAAAAACACAATATAATCAAGCTGTAAAACAGGATAGGCAGCTAATTATGAATGACATCATAAATACCACCTGAAAATACAGTAAGTCAATTAATATGGATCTTATCAAGAATGTTATTTTCATGGGTTAATAAATATAATAACTTGTCCATTTTATATATATACATTTTTAAAAATTAATACCCAGGACAAAACCAGGGGCTTTTAAATGCAAACACGGCATTACCTTCTCTGACCACTAGGTGTCACTGCAGTAAATGAAGAGTATCTGAGCCCTGAAAAGGTATATGAGCCCTCAGCTCAGGAACAGTTACCAACCTCACAATCCCAGATCAAAATCATTTTCAGTTAGGAAGATAAGGAGCCAGAAGCAACAGGAAACACCTCAAGTCTTTTTTTTTTTTCTTGTAAAGCACACAATGCAAAATTCATCTAAAAGAGAACACCATAAAAACCATCTGCCCCCACTGGATTACCAACTTAATTTGTCACAAGGGACTTGTACAGGGCAACCTAGCTGCTGTGACCTGAACACAGTTAATGGTAACATTTGCATTCCATTGGTTTTCTCCATGGCACTGCCCAACATGAAGCAAATCAACAGCAGGTGTCTGGTGGAGAGCCAACTAAGCAGGGAATTTTTCCCAGCACCCACAGTGGCTGGCGCCTTTGTCTGAGTGCCTGGTTGTCTTAATAGGCTTTTATGCAGACACTGGTGCATACAGTCTGTCTGTTTAATACCACACCAGGTTGGAACCCTTCTGAACACTAATGACAATAATCAGAAGTCTTGTTTAACCACCTGGGCCCTTCCTTCACCAAGCTTACACTCACTTTACTCTGTTTTTCTTTTTCGTGCTTGGCATGCTAGAGGATGATGGAGAGGTAAATAATTTATGCATGTGCATGTTTTGAGAGAAGGCTTCTGGTGGGGGGAAGGGTCAGCTGCATGCCCGAGTGGAATGAAGTGCCTCTACCTGGTGTGTTTTCAGACTCTAACACAACCCTGCCTGAAATCTTCTCACACTTCGGGCATTTGAACCCAAGCTTTTCCAGATAGAGCCTGGCCCTTCTGTCTGGATCTCCACCCCTGGCTAAGAGCCTGGGTCAGAAGATCCTGGCAGTACTAAGTGTATTGAAGAAACAATATGCAGGGCATAGTGGCCTGATCCTTTAATCGCAGTACTTGGGAGACAGAGGCAGATGGATTTCTGTTAGTCTGAGGACAGCCTGGTCTACACAGCAGGTTCAAAACCAGCCAGAACTACACAGTGAGTGAGACTTTCTCTCTCAAAAAAAAAAAAAAAAAAAAAGGAAGGAAGGGGAAGGATTCAAGAAAAGAGAAAAGAAAAAAGAAGATGGGAGAAATGTTGATGAAAATTAATTTATGGAGTAATCTGTAAGCCCCTATTAAGGACCAAAGAATCCTAAAAAAAAAAAAAAACATATAATGGTTCCATAGGCAGGAGTATGTGAGAGGGTAAGACAGGCTGGGGAACACTGTCCTGGGAATCTGGGGAGCCACTGCCCACATGAAGCCTGGAGTCTGATAGGCCTTCTGAATGAATCAGGAAGGGGGTCCATGGGCACCCTCTCCACTCTGCCTGCTCCCTACTCTGTTGCTCGTATTGGGTATCTCCATTTCATCAAATACAAAGCCACGTATCAGCCTGTTGGTTTGTACCCCGGTGGACTTTGCCGCCGCCACCACAGCTCACAAGGCAAGCAGGACTGGGCCAGGTCAGCATTTGAACTGAACGTGCATAAAGTGGAGGACAAAGGTGGGATCCAAGTGGCCGAGCTGACAGAGCAGAACGCACACGGTCAGTGAATAAACAGAGGCCCCAGCCTGCTCAAACAGACTCCAGTCTGACCCAGATGCTCACCACCTTGAGCAACCTTTGCTGAGCAGGACACAGTCACTTCATACCTCCACTCAGAGCTTCTTGTGTTCCATGCTGCGTCTTCCAGCCCAGTCTCCCTCCCTCAGTCCTGGGCCCATGTTTCTCACAGCCTGCTGATCAGTGCCATTGGCTGTCACATCTCCATGGTCACTTCCAACCCACTGTGTATCCAAGTTACTATTCTTCCCCTAAAACTGTCTTCTTCGAGTTTTCCCTTTCAGGGCCATCACTGTCCCACACAGCCAAGCTAAGCAGCCAGAAGTTAGGTTCAGCTCTGCCGTCCCCTCACCCAACCAATCCAAAGCCGGGTCGCTTCTGCACTCTTAACTCTCCCATAAGGGCCCCTTTTCTTCCTGCCCTGACTCCAATCAAGGACCTTATCAGCTCATACTGTAGCACATACTGTTCCCTAGGAATGATTCTGAAAGTGATCATCAGCACTGAGCAGGGAGATACAGTAGGCACTGGGCCAACTGTATGTTCATTACGTCATCCAATCCTTACAACAATTCACCAAGTGCCAAATGAGCACTGTTCCTACGAAGCCTGTTTTATTGCGGGCCCCGGTGCACTCAGACAGCTCGAGGGAGTCAGTGCTCTCTGTGCACCGCGCAGGCTCTGGAGCTTAAACTCAAGTCATCAGTCTTGGCAGCAAGCACTTTTACCTGCTGAGCCATCTTGCTGGTCGAGATGAGAAAAACGGAGGCACTCCAAGGTTCCGTAGCTTACAAACCCATCTTCGAGTAACTGAACTGGGATAAAGGCCAGGCGGTTTGCCTCCGGGATCGGCACTCGTTTCCACCCCGGCAGCCTACCCCATGAGTTTCTTGCAGAACAAATGTTCTTTAGCCCTGTCTGTGTTGCTCCTTCTCCATCACCTTTAGAGAATAAAGGACGGCCCATTAGTCTGGCATGTTTCCCTCACCAGCTTCACTGTTCTTTTGTGTAGAGGCCCTTTGTATAGGGAGTTGCAAAATTAAACGTCTGTAGGAATTCCGAAGCAGAATGGACAGGAGAGCTAGGGAAACCCAGATAACAGGCACTCAGCCCCAAACAATAAGCCTTCAACTGCATTCTAAGCCGTCGTGCCTTTTGAAAGCATTCTGGAAAGCTAAACTCTGTGCTCGCAGAATGTGATTAGCATTTAAATATGCATACCAGAAAAGAGTGAAATGAGCTAGTGCAGGCTGCAGCTAGGCTGCAAGCTTCTCTCCTCCAAAGGATGGTTGTCATTTAGAAATGCAAGCTCAGTTTTCAAGGGAGCCTCCAAATCCAGATTTCGCTGTAAAATCTTTGTATTTTTCAAGGTTCCAAATTTAAAAAAAAAAAAAAAAAAGTACTGACTGGGCAAAGCAAAACGTGTCTTCTTTTGGTCTCTGCTCAATTCAGCATCCACTTGCAATAGTGAAGAAGTTCCCCTCCCCCAAGCCCTGAAGACCAAATGTATTTTATATTCCGGTCAACAGGCCTTTGTTCCTGCAGCTACCTCTGCCTCCGCATCACTTCTGTCTCTGTAAAGGTTCAGCTGAGCTCGCTTTGGTCGTTGGAACTGTTGCTTTTGTTTGCTAGGTTTTCCCACCCCTAAGGCACTTACCATGGAAAGGCACATATTTGACCCTTTGAGAACCACAATGCAGACCACTGGGGAAGGAATTCTGGGGAAGAAAAAACCGAGTTAACTATAGAGTACATTCTCTGAAAAGGTTGATGCTGTTTTTCAGTGACTTCCACTTATACCCCCATGTCCAGGGGCACAGTAGTTGCATTCCAAGAAGTTCGTAGGTGAATAACTCCTTTTAAAGAATGCTGTTGGCCTATCCATGGGTCCCGAATTCTGATCATTTTCTCTCGATTCATTTTTTTTTTATCTCAGCATCATTGCTCTGCTGTGCCTTCCCTGTCAAAGCTCCCTCCTGATATCACCTCTTATTTTCCCAAGCAGAGGTAGTCTCCTCAATCCCAGTGGCATTAGCTTGCTTAGCTTTGAGCACCCCTACTATGGAACTCTGAAATCCAAAATGCTCTAAAGTCAGAAACTTTGAGCATCCACATGATGGAAAATTTCACAACTGCAAACAAAATTCAGGCCCACTAAAAAGATTGTATGTCGGCTGCAGAGATGGTTACTGCATACTCGCAAGGGTCTCAGCTTGAATTCTCCAAGCCCATACGAAGATAGGCACAGTAGTGTCCATCTATAATTCCAGCACTCCTATGTTGAGATGGCAGACAGAATTAAAAGAATCCCCCAGAAACTCATGGCCTAGATAGCCTGGCACACACAGCAGTAAACAGAGATGCGGTCTCTAATAAAATGGAAGCCAGGACCACATCTGAGATTATCATCTCACCTCCACACATCACACATAAGCCATGGCACACATGCACTAGCATATATACACACCCATACACCATATACACATATACACGTACAGATAATAATAAAAAAGAAAAATAATACACAAAATAAAAATGTATAAGACTGCATAAAATTACCCTTGTGCTAACAAGGGAGATAGGAAACATAGTCAATTTCATGCTTAAACTTTGCTCCCATTCAAAGATCTCTCATTATAAACAAATATTCCAAAGTTAAGAAATATTCAAAATTTGAGGCACTTCTTGTCCCGATCATTTTTTGACAAAGGATACTCAACCTATGTAGCTCTCTTAGGGACCATGTCACAAGATCCCTTGTATTATAAATGTCTGGCTCCTTTCTCTAAATTGTAAGCTCTTTGCCTATGGGGAGTATATGTTATACTTTTGTGTATCCCTGTAACGTGTAGTCTCACGTAACAGGCACTTGATACTTGTTTAAAAATGAATGCTGTTGAAGGCAGGCTTAGGGGATCTCCCTGTGAGTACAGAGTTGAACCTTTATGGCACTGAGTGAACCTCAAGTCTGTGTGCTTGTCCCAACACAAGCTGAAGGTAAGAACACCCAAGCCTGCCCTCTTCCCAGCCTGCTTCCCTAAAGAAACCTCTTCTTGTCCCCTAACGCTACCTACACGTGTTGTTCTGAGAGTGCGGTCTCCTGCCCTGTGCTACCCAGGGCTGCAAGCTGTTGACTGGTCAAATGGACAAGAAAGAGCCAGGCACAGTGTCCAAAGCGTATCGTCCCAACATCTGGGAGGCTGAGGCAGGAGGATCAGGCTTTTCAGATCAAACTTTCAGACCTGCCTGGGCTATAAAGCAAGTTCAAAGCTAGTCTGGGCAATTTAGTGAGGCCCTGTTTCAGCCAAAGATGACAGGGAACAAAAAATCGCCACACTTTTCATTTGCGCTCCTCTTGCATCCCAACCTCCCATCACTTCACGTGGGCCCGGGGGCACTTGACCTGTCACAGCACCATCCAACCGATAGTCCTTAGGTGACCGTTTTTCAGGAAGTGTAAGGATGTGTGTGAATCTGTGCTTGTCTTGGCTGAAGCTTTTGTCAGGGCTAGAGGCATGAGGATTTATTTGTCACAGGAGATAAAGACAGTAGAAAGCCTGCTGTGGATTAAGGACCTGTAATGACAACATACTACCATTTGCTGGTCAGATAATATACACAAGGCAGATTCTTAACTCACTTCATCCTCTTTATCGACCTCCAGAATAAGGACTATCAGGATTCTTCTTATTTCACGGGTGGGAAACTGCTTGCCCAGGAGTCACACAGCTGGTGTATGTGAGAGCAGGTCTCTCCTTCCCCAGGCCTTTCCTTTATCCCCTAGGAAGTGCGGGGCTCTTTCCTAGATGCTAGGTGATTAGCTAATTTAGACTTTTGATCCCTTGCCTCTACTGGGAGGTGGGGAGCTGGTCCTTGAGGACTGGCCGCTCGAAATTTCAGTGCACAAGGTGAAAAGGCCCAGAAACCGACAGGCAGAAGGCTTACTCCTCTTGAGCTGCTCTAGAACAGTGAGAGGTGGCTTCTGAACAACAGAAATGGATTTCCCCCAGTTCTGGAGGCTGGGAAGTTCAAAGTCAAGGCAAAGTTGACATCCAGAGAGTGCTCACTTCTCATTCTTAGATGACACCTTCGTGCTGTGTCTTTCCGTGGTGGAAGAAGCAGGGCAACTGCTGGTGTGGCTTTTTGGACACTAACCTCATTCCCGAGGCCTCTGGCTTCATGGTCTCATTACCTCCCAAAGGCTTCACCTCCTGAAACGTTACATGGGGATGAGGATTTCAACACAAATATTTGGAATGTAATAAGCCTGGTTTAGGCCAGAAGCTAGTTACCTGAAATTAAAACGGGAAAAATATGCTTTTTGTTTTGTTTTTGTATTTTTTTTCGAGACAGGGTTTCTCTGTGTAGCTTTGCGCCTTTCTTGGAACTCACTCTGTAGCCCAGGCTGGACTGAACTCACGGAGATCTGTCTGCCTCTGCCTCCCAAGTGCTGGGATTAAAGGCATGCGCCACCACCGCCCAGCTCGGGAAAAATATTCTTATAAAAACTGTACTATTGTGGACCTCAGTAGCAGCAGCCTGGCCCTGGAAGCCCCAGTGGCAGCCTTAGCAAGCATAGGAAAGAACAGAGCACAGGCACAGACCATCAGGCAGCCACAGGCTGCTCAAAGGACTGAGAAGGAAGTCCTGGGATCCCTGGAGGGAGCAGGAGCAAGACTCCAGGAAAGGAAAGGAAATTGCTCTCCTGGCCACTAGTAGAAGATGCTAATGGAGTTTAATGGTTTGCCCACTTGAGCGTCTCCTGGATGGCACAGCATCTCTTCTTAGTGAGAAGGAGACCACTGAAATGTCCAGAAGTACAGTGTTGAGGGCTGAGTGCTGAGCTCTCGGGGTGGTGAGGGAGACTGTGACCCTCACCTTTATTGCTGCTCCCTGATGTCTGGCCCCTTTGAGGACTCACTTCTGCCCAAGTGAGTGTCATTGCCTTAGCAGTTAGAAGCAACGGTGAAGCATTCATGAAGATGGGCTTGGTTTTTGAGCACTGTTTTTTAAAGTGAAGGGGAAAGAAAACCTGCCTGCCCCCTGCCCTTGTGCGTTCAAAAAGTATACAGTGCCCTAAATACTTTGGGGGTAGCAGTTCTTGATGAGGGAAACAAGACCGTCCCTAGAGGCCAGGCAAGGAGGGAACAGGAGGGCCTTCCCAGCCCAGTGAACTGAACTCTGCCCTTTTCTCCTGATCTGAGCTGCCTTGTTCCTTGGAAGCAATAAAAACCGGGGAGTCTAAACAGCCACTTGGTGCTAAGCTCTGTCTAAACACTAAGAGCTGCTAAGATAAGACCTTCTCCCACCTCCAGCCCCCAGAAGAGCAAGTGAAGAGAAAGGGAAGGGAAGAGAGGCCCCAGGAAACACCGCTGTCAGACATAAAAGGTCAGCAGTCACCTGGGAGGCCTCTGCTGTCTGGAGGATGTGAAAATGGAGTTGTCTGGAGGATATGGGAAATGGAGTTGACTGGCCCCGCTTGCTCATTTGCAGCAGTTTTGGAGATGAAGCACCTACTTTCACCAGTTTCCCACCATACAGTTACTTATGCCCATGGCTGTGTCCCCCTTGAGCCTTTGGTTAACAGATCAGCTCACAGGGGGTGATGACATGGTCCCAGCGTGGCCCTTAGTCCCGTGTGTGGACAGGAATAGGCCACAGGACCTCTGGGCCTCATCTTCCTCACAGTGCATACAGCATCAGGCAGAGAACTGTGCCTTCTTCAAGTGCCTGTGCAAAGACTGAAGGGCGCTGTTGAACACGGGCCCATTGCAAATGCTGTGCTCAATGTGCTTGGAGCACCTACCTATTCAGCATCCATGTCGTGCTCAGAGGACAACCCACAGCAGTCAGTTCTCTCCTTCCATCATGTAGGCTCCAGGCTGCCAGGCTTGGCATCATACGCCCTAACTGGCTGGACCATCTCACCAGGCCAAATTTTAAAAATAAAATAACAGGGGTCAGGGGTATAGCTCAGTTGAAAAGTGCTTGCCTGACATGCACAAGGCCCTGCTTTCCGTCCCCAGAAAGACAGACGTGTACTGAGAAGCCACCAAGCGCCAGTCCTGCATATAACTGTATGCCCTCAACCTCCTGGAAATTGTCATCTTCCAAATTTGTTTTCTTCATGTACATTCTCCCTTCCAGTCAAGATGTTGCTGTCAAGGTTTGCGCTTAGAAAATTTAGCCATAACTCCTGGGTGGGGGTGGGGGAGCCCCTTGGCTCAAGCCCCTGGGCCTCTGCACAGTCTACTCACGCTTCCTCACAGGCTGCTTACCTGCATCTCAAATGCGCTCTCTTGGAGGCTCAGCTATGCTCTGGGCTTCCCCACCCCCAGCCCTCAGTGGCCACACTGGCATTGACTGTTCCTCTCCTCTCTTCACAAGCACAGAACTAATCTGCTGTCTTTGCTCGCCTTTCCTAAAATGACGGCAGGCTTTCGGAGCAGCTCGTCAGTCCTCAGGCCTGATGCTGAAATGTAAGACATTTACGCTGGCAGAATCAAGGGGAGCTCCCAGGCGGGCACTCCACTGCAGAGCAGCTGCCCGGCTACAGCACAACGACATGGGGCCTGGCTACACCAAAAGTGATAGGAGTCATGTGGTTCACAAGACAGCAAGATCCATTCACTGCAGTATTAATAATGGCTTGTTATTGCTGCTGTGGTTTAATTATTGATTCTAATTTCATTTATGTAACGATAATAAAATAGTCTGACAAAAAAGCAACTCAGAAGAACAGGGATATTATTCAGCTTACAATTCCAGATTACAGTCTGTTATTGTGAGGAAGCTAAGGCAGGAGCTTAAAGCATCATATCTACAGTCAAGAGCATAGAGAATAAACCCATCAGCCCTTCCTTCCTTCCTTCTTTTCTTCCTCCCTTCTTTCCTTCCTGCTTTCTTTCCTCCCTTCCTTCCATTTGAGTTCAGCTAGCTTTCTTTACCTCTATGCAGGTCAGGGTCCAGCCTAGGGAATAGTGCTACCCAGAGTGGGGTGGTTCTTCCTACATCAATCAACAATCAGGACAGTCTCCTGCAGACATGCCCACAGGCCAATGTAAGCCAGATAATTCCTCATTCAGACTCTCTTCCCAGGTGACTCTAGGTTCTATCAAAATTACAGTTAAAACTAACCAGCACAGTGGCTATTTGCCAAAGGACTCAAGCCTGTTACCGTAGCTGCCTTCCACATACATGCTTCAGATTGTTTGGGAATTGCACAGCTTTACGTTCACTTTGAATCCTACACATCTCCAGAAAATCAAGGTCATTTCCAAGTGTCAAGTGTAAAGTTCTGAGCTCCTGTTTGCTACACTGACCAATCATCTTCTTCCTATTTATTTTCCCTTCTCTTCCCTGACCCACTGATCTTGAACTCCTAGCCTCAAGTGATTCTCCTGCCCAAGAAGTGTTTGATAAGCTTTAGTCTAGGTATCTGAGAAAATTTCCCTGAGAAAAAATGCCATTTCTTCTCATCATTATGACAAACGTGGCCAGACAGAGAATATGGCAGATTTCAAGTCCTAGAGGTAGGAAGGCATGTGGAGTTGGGCCAGCAGCAAGGATTATATAAGCTGGAAAGGGTCTTCAAGGTCATTCCATTTCAGTTTCCTTAGTACGCACGTGAGGAAACCAAGGTCCCAAGAAGTCAATGACTTAGTCAAGGTTACACTGAGCGTTGCAGAGCCGGGCCTACTTCTCCTGAGTTCTTTCAGGTGGTGGTATACTGCAGGATCCAGCGTGCTCCTCCTGAGGGCTAGGATCCAAAGCAGGTGGCTGCATTTTACTAGCCTAGAGAGTTGCCTGGGTTTGTGTAGAAGAAACCTTAAATTCAGGCCCTTGTGACTAGTCATCTACTATGGTTCCGTTTCTCTTTGCTAGGAAGATCCAATTTAAGAACCCAGCAATCTAGCATTCCAGTCTAGCAGGTTGGCTTAGTCTTCAGCATACTTGTCTCTTGTCCAAGTTTAGATAATTGTAATAATGATGATTGCCTTAATGATGGCGATTACTTATTCAGTGCTTGCTCTATGTCAAGTAGAGTTCTAAGCACTTTGCATGTGCTAAATTATTTAATATAAACAACAATCCTATAAGGTACATGTTGTTATTACTCCATTTTACAGGGGAAAGGGGGACTCAGACAGATCAAGGCATTTGCTAAAGGTTACAGGCTAGTGAGTTATCACAAGCTGTCTAGCTCCAATGCTTAGAGAACGGCAGAAAAGTAGCAAGCCCTGTGGGCAGGCACAGTAAGAATGAGGATGAGGGACAGCAAAGCTGAATGAAATCAAGGATGGGGCTATTTACTGAAACACAAACGGGGCTGAATGAACCCAGAAGAGGCCTTGCTTAGTATATGCAAGGTCCTGAATTCAATCCCCAGCAGCACAAGAAAAAAAAAGTACCAACATAAGACCACATCAAGGACAAAGACCCCTTATGGTTCTATTCAGCTCATTAATGCCTCTGGTTACTGGCTGGCTCCTTTATGTCCTGTTTGGCTTCATGTTCCTTGGTCCCATGTTCTCCCTGTCCCTTCCTTCCTCCCTCCCTCCGTCTTCCCCTACTCTGTGAGTTTGTCTGTTGGTGCCTGTCAGATGTCTGCACATGCGTATGGAGGCCAGAGGTCAGTGTTGGGTTTTTGAGAGAGTCTCTCACGGGGACCTTGCACTAGGCGAGTAGCTATGATGGCTGAGTACTGAGCCGCAGGCATCACCTTGTCTCTGCCTCACCAGCACTGGCATAGCAGGCACCCCCATGCCCGTCTTTTTCCATGGGTGCTGGGGGTTGAAACCAGACCTTGTATAACAGGCATCTTACTGACGGGACTTATCTCCAGCCCCTTTGCATTCTTTCCTTTGAGACAGGGTCTCACATATCCCAGGCTGGCTTTGAACTTGATATCAGCTGAGGATGACCTTGGAGTTTTGATGTTGCTGCCTTCACCGCCCCAGTGCTAGAATTACAGTCAGGGATGGCCACGCCCAGTCCATGCGGTGCTGCAGAGTTAGAGTTAGAGTTAGAGTTAGAGTGCTAACAAGCGCTCCACCAAGAGAGCTGCAACTCCGGGCCCCTGGCTTTTCATTCTTGTGGCTTTTTTGCTCCCATTCTGAGATCCATGCCACTTGTCCCTTAGTTTATCGTCAACCCCACAAACTCCCTCTGATTCGTACAGCTGAAGATGAATGCATGGAAGGGCAGCTGGGGGCCATGGAAAATTCATGGCCTCAGATCTGCGGCACTCCTCAGTCTGCAGAGCTGGTCTTCAGGCTGTCCTTGGCACGTCCTTCAAAACGACTTTTCAAACCTTACCAAACTCCTCACTGCACACCCATCACCTCCTCCCTGGGTAGTTAACCTGGCTCGCTCTGTCATGGGAAACGAGAGTGATCGACAGACTCAACTCTTTGTGTCTTGGCCCGCTCTCTGATTCCCAAATCACAACAGTCCAACTAGCTTGTTTTGGTGCAGAGTTCTAGCAGCCTTGGATGGATGTATAGGTTTGGGTGACTGCCACCACAGTCAAGACTTAGAACTGTTCGGTCAATCCCCACATTCTCGTGCCCTCCCTTTGCAGTCAAGGCCTCCAGGACCACCCCTAAGATGATAACATTTCGTGTGTTCTCCATCCCTGTGATGTTATCTTCTGAGAAGAGCTCACTCAGTATAGTTCCTCTGGAATGTATTCATGCCGCTGTATTCAGCAATAGCTTATTATTTCTATTTTACGATTTCTATTTAATTATACACATGTGTGTCTGTCTGTGTGTGGCTATGTACACATGAGTGTGGATGCCTACAGAAATCAGAAGAGGGTATTGGATTTTCGTGGAACTGGAGTTACAGGCAGTTGTGAGCTACCCGACGTAGGTTCTGGGAATGCAATTTAGCCCACTGCAAGAGCAGCAGGTACTCTTAACCACTGAGCTCTCTCTCCAGCCCCCAGCTTGTTTTTTCTCTTTTCCATAGATTTGTTTTCATTTAAACTATGTATACGGGGGTGGGTATACACACCCATGTGGGGGTGCCTGCCTCAGCCTCACAAGTACTGCGATTATAGAGACAAGAGAGTTACTTTCAGGGATTGACCATTTTGATGACGACAGTTTTATCAGTAGTTCTGGGGTGGTTAAGAAGTTCATGAGTGGCTGAAGGAACGGTGACCAAAGGTGTAAAAGTGAGGACCCCTGAGGATGAGGGCCAGACAGAGACTGGCCCAGACTGTCCTTTTTGGCATCTCTTACTCTTTGAAAAGTTTATACACATGTACAAGTATCTGGGTCATATGTACCCCGCACTCCCCTCTCCCAACTCCCCCTGGGCCATGCCCACAGCGCATCTCCCCTCTCCAGCTTAATATCTTCTTTCCCCTTTTCTTTCTGAAGTTACCTAAGATGATGGTGAAGCTGGGCTTAAACTGAACCACCAAGTGTCAGTCTCCAGTAACTGTCGAAGTGGGGCCGGGAGGTCCACAATGACAACGGGACAAGGATATGGAGTAGCTTGAGCCCCGGATGAGCAATTGTGTCACGAGAGTCAAGCAGACAGCAATAGGCAACCAGAAGAATGCCACAAATAACCCTGTTCTCAAACTCGGAACATTTGTGTTGTGGGGAGATAAGCCCCTACGTGGTGGTTTCTTAGGAGAGGTGTTCGAATCTTAGATGGTCTTATAACAAAAAACTCTGAGCCAGCTGGGGGGTGGGAGTGGCGCAAGCCTTTAATCCCAGCACTCGGGAGGCAGAGCCACAGACATCTCTGTGAGTTCAAGGCTAGCCTGCTCTACAGAGAGAGATCCAGGACAGGCACCAAAACTACACAGAGAAACTCTGTCTCAAAAAAAAAAAACAAAACAAAAACCTCTGAGCCAGATATTGGGGTGAAAGCTGAAAGATCAGAGAAGCAGAGCAAGACACCTATTACCTCGCCAACTCCATGAATCCTCAAACTCAAAGCCTGAGTCGATCTGAAAGGGTCTCAGCTGAACTGCCTTAGTACCTGTCTCCTCATGCCTTATATACCTTTCTCCACCCCACTGTCATTTCCTGGGATTAAAGGCATTCGTGTTTTCCAGTACTGGGATTAAAGGTGTGTGCCACCACTGCCTGGCTCTGTTTCCAGTGTGGCCTTGAACTCCCGAGTGATAGGATTAAGGGTGTGTCCCACCACTGCCTGACCTCTATGTCTAATCTAGTGGCTTGTCCTTTGTTCCTCAGGCAAGCTTTATTGGGGTACACAATTTTATATCACCACAGAGAGGGATCCTTTAAAATAAGGAGCTGGGAGGGCACCAAAAAAGGTTAGTCTCGGGGTTGGGGATTTAGCTCAGTGGTAGAGCGCTTGCCTAGCAAGCACAAGGCCCTGGGTTTGATCCTCGGCTCCAAAAAAAAAAAATAAATAAATAAATAAATAAATAAATAAATAAATAAATAAATAAATAAAAAGTTTAGTCTGGAGAGAATGCTCAGTAGTTAAGAGCACTTATCTTTACCTTGCAGCTAACAACAATCTATAACTCCAGTTCTAAGGGCATCTGATATCCTCACATGTACCTGGTACACAAATCTCCCTTATAGGTAAAACAAAAAAATAAATAAATCTCAAAAAAAAAAAAAAGGTTAAAGGCATAGGAATATGTAACAGGTCGATTGGGTATAGGCTAGGATGGAATGTAAGTATAAAATTGACTCTGTCCAAAATGCCTACTTTCTTTTAAGCAAAATACACCACAAATATGTGAACAAGGAAGGTATCATGGTTTTATAGCAAATCAATATTTGTTCTAAGTTAGGCATGGGAATCACACCTGTAATCTCAGCATTCAAGAGACAGAAGTATGGTAAAGTCCCAGCCAATCTGGGTTACAGAAGAAATACCTTGTCTCAGCTGGGCGGTGGTGGTGCACCCTTTTGATCCTAGCCCTCGGGAGGCAGAGCCAGGCGGATCTCTGTGAGTTCAAGGCCAGCCTGGGCTACAGATTGAGTTCCAGGGTAGGTGCCAAAGCTACACAGAGAAACCCTGTCTCAGAAGAGAGAGAGAGAGAGAGAGAGAGAGAGAGAGAGAGAGAGAGAGAGAGAGAGAGAGAGAGAGAGAGAGAGAGAGAGAAAGAAAGAAAGAAAGAAAGAAAGAAAGAAAGAAAGAAAGAAAGAAAGAAAGAAAGAAAGAAAGAAAGAAAGAAAGAAAGAAAGAGAAAAGAAAAGAAAAGGAATACCTTATCTCAAAACAATGTTATTCTTATTCTAGTTGGGCAGTGGTGGCTTTAATCTCAGCATTCAGGAGGCAGAAGCAGGCAGATCTCAGTGAGTTTGAGGCCAGTCTGGTCTACAGACCTAGTTCCAGGACAGCTAGGGCTACACAGAAAAACTTTATATAAAAAAGAAAAACAAACAAACAAAAACCTTTTTTTTCATTCTAAGACCATGGAAGAACATGAACTCTGAAGTTACTATTTTTTGCTGCCATCTTGGCCCAGAGCTTCCAGAGTCCAAACTTGAGACCCTACTTTGGGTAGGACATCAATTCCTATGTAAATCACTTCCTCATACCTTCTGTTTCCTGCCAGGCTCAAAGTCCTTATCTTGTCCACTGTGGAGGAGTGGATGTCCATTTCTCAGGAGCGGTGGACTGCTTCCGGCAGATAGTGAAGAGCCAAGGGGTGCCGGGGCTCTGGAACGGACTGACAGCTAACTTACTGAAGGTGAGAAGGGTGGCCAGGAAAAGTGCAAAGCTACCCAGAGAAACCTTGTCTCAAAAAAAAAGAGAGAGAAAAGAAAAAAGAAAGAAATGAGCAGTGGCAGATCAACTACATGCATATTAATGTAGACCCAGTGCTTGCCCAGGGCATGCCCTTCAGTGGCTCTGACATCCTTCTTCCCCTCCCACACTGGACCAGTTTTCCTTCTTTCTGTATTATTTGATTCCAAAAAGAATCACCGTGTAGTACTGCCCACAGCTATCTTCTTAGTTTACCCTGGTGCAACTCCACTGCAGAAGCACATTTTCTTAATAAATTGATACATGGCTCCAAAGTGTTGAGCACAGTTCAGGGTCACTTCCCTGATCTGTTCATTAAATTGGCTAAAGGGGAAAGATTAAACAGGGAGTGTTACTCCATATACTCCCTAGTGCACACCAATAAAAAAATAAATAAAAATTAGCCAGGCAGAAGTGGCGCACACCTTTAATCCCAGCACTCAGGAGGCAGAGGCAGGCAGATCTCTGTGAGTTCAAGGCCAGCCCGGTCTACAGAGCAAGTTCCAGGACAGCCAGAGCTACACAGGGAAACCCTGTCTCCAAAAAACCAAAATAAATAAATAAATTGATTAATTAATTAAATTAAAATTATTTTTTTCATTTATAAAAAGTTATTTAACATGTAAGCTGGAGAGATAGTTCAGTGTTTGCTGCTCTTCCAGAGAACCTGAGTTCAGTTCCCCACACCCATGCTGAGAAGCTCACAACCACACATAACTCCATTTCCTAGGGATCTAATACCCTCTTATGGCTCCCATGGGTGCACACACACACACACACACACAAATAAATAAATAAATAATGTGAATCTTTAAAAAAAAAAAGAATTTAATGCCATTTTCATTTTCTGTTTAACAGGTAGTTCCATATTTTGGAGTTATGTTTAGTATGTTTGAGTTCTGTAAGAGAATTTTTCTTTATCAAAACGGTTACATCCTGTCCCCGGTGACCTATAAATTGACCCCAGGGGTGGACCAAAGTCTGAAGCCCCAGGAGTTACGGGAATTAAAGAAGTTCTTCAAACCCAGAAAACTGGAATCTAAAAAGCCAACTCTGTAAAGCTGACTGGAACGACGCTGGTGGAAGACGCGCGCAATCACAGATGACTATGGCCTCTTACCTGTGCACGTCAGGAGGAACAATGCATCACCTGGAAACCCCGAATCTTCCCTGTGAATACCTGGGCCTTGAAAAGCTTTTCTGACACTGCTCTGTCACAATGGCACTCCACCAGACTACAAGGAAGCCTAGTAGCAATCAGATGCGCAGTATACCCCAGAAGAAACCTCGGGAAGGAACATTGCCACAACACTTCAGAGCACCTTGTAGCTGAGGTAGCAGGGCAGAAGGCGTGTCACGAGCCCAGCCATGGGAGTGCAAGCAGAGTAGGACAAGTTTTTCTCACTTTGACCTGTGGCTTCATCACACAGACTTCTTAAACTCATACCTTTGTTGGCTTCTGAGAGCACCAACCACCATGTCGGTTAGGCCTTATAAAAAACCCCAAATGAGAACTTTTTGATGTTTCTTTTTCTTTTTTTCTAAATGATCTTGCTACAAAATCTAGACTCCGCTCAGAGTCATGGTCTTCCTGCCTAGACTTCCAGCCAGCTGAGATTATAAGTGTGTACTACAATGCTCATCCTCGGAACCTTCATTCTTCATTGAAAAATCAGGCACCTGGAGCCCGGTGGTGGCGGTGGCGGTGGCGCACGTCTTCTAATCCCTGCACTCAGGAGGCAAAGGCAGGTGGATCTCTGTGAGTTCAAGGCCAGCCTGGGCTATGGGGTGAGTTCCAGGAAAGGTGCAAAGCTACACAGAGAAACTCTGTCTCGAAAAAGAAAGAAAGAAAAAGAAAAACTAGGCACCAGAAGCTTAGAAGCTTCTACTTCAAGAAGGAAGTTTTCCATATGACTTTTTTTTGTTGTTGTTGTTGTTTTCAAGACAGGGTTTCCCTGTGTAGACCTGGCTATCCTGGAACTCACTCTGTAGAGCAGGCTGGCCTCGAACTCACAGAGATCTGCCTGGCTCTGGCTCCTGAGTGCTGGGATTAAAGGCGTGTGCCACCACCACCCCATGACTTCTTAATGATGCACTGATATTCCTGACTCAAGTCATGCACAGTTCCATCGGCCTTAATTATTTGCCTTTTTGACTTGCTTTGTAAGCCTACCTTGAAAATAAATTATTCAGTCATCTTCCACTATTCTCACAAGATTGTCCTAGTTGCCTAGAAAGGATAAATAGAACATACGATACACACACTCCCCAACAAATGGCATGAAATAAAAATCCTTTAGGCTAATCACCCATTGGAGAGGTTTTTGTTTGGTTGGTTGGTTTTGTTTTAATGAACTCAAATGGGGATTCCATGTAAAATTTATACAAATATACTTCTCTAATACTATCATTGTATGCATTTTAAAATGCATTAATATGTAACAAGATGTAGTGGTGCCCATCTGCAATCACAGCCCTTGGGAGGCTAAGGCAAGAAGACCATGAGTTCAAGGCCATCCTTAGCTACATAAATAAGTTCAAGTTCCTCATATACATATTGAAATCTTATCTCAGAAAACAATAGGTAAATAAATAAATATATTTCTGACATAAATTCACATATATTTTCTGTTCCTTCCCTCTACCATATACATGAAAGTTTTCAGAATGTTGAAAGTATTTTATTTATTAAACTTATTTTCTAAAGGAAAAAAAATGGGGCTGGAGAGTTGGCTTAGCAGTTTAGAGCACTTGTTGCAGAGGACCTGGGTTCAATTCCCTGCACCTACCTGCATGGTGGCTCAAAACCATCCGTAACTCCAGTCCCAGGGATCTAATACCCTCTTCTGAACTCAAGAAGCACCAGACATGCACCTGGTGCACATACATACATGCAGAAAAACACCTACATACATAAAATAAGTAAGTCTAAATTTTTTTCCTTAAATTTTTTAAAAGAGAGAAAACTGTCATTTATTCCTAATCAAAGTTATAAAACTATGGTTAAGTTCTCAGACCTTAGTCTGGTTTACATATACAAAATAACTCATTTTTCCAACCCTTGTAGCAGACTGTTTTATAGAGAGTGGTGCTGACATGTGTATCCCGATGTGTTAATGTCTGTGGGGAGGCAATACTGCATCCAGTCAACACTCCATGTTTGTCCATTGTGGTTTTCTTTGAAGCAACAAAACAAAATTTCAGAAAATGCTGAATTCTATGAGCGTAGTTTTTGACAAAAGTTGAAATCTAACCTCAGATTATTTATATCTTAGTACTCTGTGCATTCTTCCACAAATACAAGAGAGATACCACTTTGCACAGAGGTATTTTCTTAGCTGCAGGGCTTGTTGTTGTTTTTATTTGGTTTGATTTGGTTTTTTGAAGAGTTACTTTTAGTTATTTGTGTGTTGGGTACACACACGTATGGGAGTGCAGGCACCTATGGAGGCCAGAGGCATCAGATCCCTTGGATCTAGAGTCACAGGTGGTTATACGCTACTGACATGGTTGTTGGAAACTTCTTCTATAGATCAGTATGTGCTCTTACTAATTAAGCCATCTCTCTAGCCTCACGGAGTTGCAATTTTTTTCAGTAAAATCAAGAATGTGTCTCCTTTTCCTGAAGTTTCAGAACAACTCCTTAAAATTCTAATTCTGTTCCTAAAATGAACTTAGAGCTATTTTTATTTCCTTAGAGGTGGGACAAGATGTTCTGCCTTCCTGACTTCTGGTTACCAGTGTGCACCACACAGGACTAAGAACTTCAGAAGAGGGGGCTGGAGAGATGGCTCAGTGGTTAAGAACACTGAGTGTTCTTCTAGAGGACCTGGGTTCAGTTCCCAATGCCCACGTGCAGCTCACAGGTGTCTGTAATTCCAAGATCTGGAATACACGCAGGCAAAACACCAATGCACATAAAATAAAAATTATAAAAAAAGAACTTCAGAAGAATTATAAAGAAGTGTGGTGAGATACTCCAGGAGTGACTTATGGAATAAACATACCTACATTCATTAATGACTAGGATTACAAAGCAAACACAAGCAAAGCATGACAGCGTAGTATCTCCTCAATCTATGAGTGCTGAGTAAGTGACTAAAAGGCTCAGCACAGGGTATAGGGCCTAGCAATGAGCAGGAGCTCTGAGGTAATGAGTCTTGAATTAAGGTGTAGTCGAAAGTTTTCCTCTGACCCACCTGGTCCCGCAGTCACCCGGACCGAAGTAAACACACAGAGGTTTATATTATTTATAAACTGTATGGCTTAATGGCTCAGGCTTTCTCACTAGCTAGCTCTTTTATCTTAAGTTAACCCATTTCTATTAATCTATGTTTTGCCACATGTTCCATGGCTTTACCGGTCTGCTGGCATGTTGTTCCTTGGACGGCAGGCTGGCATCTCCCCCATTCTGCCTTTCTCTTCCTCTCTCCTTGGATTTCCCACCTGCCTCTAAGCTGCCTTGCCATAGGCCAAAACATCTTTATTTATTAGCCAATGGGAGCAACACATATTCACAACATACAGAAAGACATCCCACAGCATTAAGGTTTAGGTTTTTGGGGTTTTGTTAACAGGGTTTCCTAGAATGCCATTCACTATGTAACCTAGACTGGCCTAGAGCCCACAACTCTTCTACCTCTGTTTCCTAAGTGCTAGAATTATAAGTGTTTAATACTATGTCTAACTTTGAACTGAGTTATTTTTTGTACACTTTCATTTTATTGCTGTTTTATTTTCTTTTGCACAGGAGTTGTTTTTAGACAGGGTTTTACTCTGTAGTCCATTCAGGCAAGAATGAAACTATGTATTCCAGGGTGGCCTCAAACTCATGGCAATCCTCCTGCCATAGACTGCTGACTGCTGGGATTACAGGTCTGGGACCACATGGCCTACTACATTTTGATATTTTAAGGCAGTATTTCACTGTGTATCCCAGGCTGGCTTTGAACTCATAATCATCCTCCCTTACATTCCCAAATGCCAAAATTACAGGTTTCCCCCTCCATACCTGGCTCTGAACTTAGTTTTTAAGGAAGGACTATAATAATTTGAATGGAAATGTCCCCTATTAGGTACATATACTTGAATGCTTGGTTGCCACTGATGGTGCTGATTGGGATGTTACAAAACTGTTAAGGGGAGCAGCCTTGCTGGAGGATGTGCATCACTGGGGGCAGAGTTTGAAAGTGTATAGCCTTACCCCTCTTCCACTCTGATTTCTGCATGTGGTTGAGGATGTTATCTCTCAGCTTCTTGATCTGGCTGCCTACTACCTGCTGCCAGGCCTTCTCTGGAACTATAAGCTGCTTTTGGTCATGGTGTCTATCACAGCAACAAACAAGTAACTAATACAAGGGCATAAGCAGTATCACAGAGATGAAAGCAAGCCAAGAGTACTTGAGACAGGTTGAGAAGACTGGCTTCATGCATTTATTCAGCAACTGCTAGGCACTGTGAATGTGGTGATACAAAAGGCAAATGTGATCACTGTCCTCCTGGAGATCATATTCTAGTGAGCAGAGACATCACTAGACAACTGATCTGAAAGCTAAGGAGTTGGGGTTTGTTTGTTTGTTTGTTGGGTTGGTTGGTTGGTTGGTTTTAGTTTTTCGAGACAGGGTTTCTCTGTGTAGTTTTGGTGCCTGTCCTGGATCTCACTCTGTAGACCAGGCTGGCCCTAAACTCACAGAGATCTGCCTGGCTCTGCCTCCCAAGTGCTGGGATTAAAGGTGTGTGCCACCACTGCCTAGCTAAATTGAGTAGTTTTACATTGTAATGCTGGAAGGGGAATAAGCAGAGTGCTTTCATTAAAGGATTATGTGGGGGAAGGGAAAACCTTTCAATTGGGGAGCCAGGGAAGGTCATTCTGAGAGGTGACATTGGAGATAAGACCTAAGAGACGAGAATGAGCCAAGCACAGAGAGAAGCTGGAAGAACGTCTCCAGCGATGGAAAGAACAGGTGCAAATGTCTGGCTGTCCGAAAACAATTTAGTGAACAGAAAGGAAGGGAATGCAGCCAGAGTGTGTCACAGAGTGAGGTTGATTAGAGAGGCAGATCATTGGCATCTGTTTGATTGCAATACTGGAGATAAAATCCAGTGCCCTGCACATGTCAGGCAGGCCATCTGTCACTGAGCCACAGCCTCTGCTCTAAAAGCCAAATCTTATATGGTCACAGAGGCCACAGCAAGATCTTTTTTTTTTTTTTTTTTGGTTTTTTGGTTTTTTTCGAGACAGGGTTTCCCTGTGTAGCTTTGCACCTTTCCTGGAACTCACTCTGTAGCCCAGGCTGGCCTCGAACTCACAAAGATCTGCCTGCCTCTGCCTCCCGAGTGCTGGGATTAAAGGCGTGTGCCACCACCGCCTGGCCAAGATCTTCAATTTTATTCTAAGTATAATAAGAAGAACGGAAGATTGCAGAAGAAACAACACGATCTGGTTTTCAATTTTAAAATGTAATTCTGGTAGTGTGGAGAGGTTAGAGTAGAGGGATGCACGGTTAGAAATAAGAAGGCCAAGTCAGAGCTGACACCGGAATTATAAGCAAGAAGCGATAGCTTGGTCTAGAATGGTGGCAAGCACAAAAGTAAGTTCAAGGGCCAGGGAAAGGACTCAAAGATTAAAGCCCTGCTACAGGACTGGAGTAGAATTCCCAGCACTCACACTGGGAGGCTCACAACTGCCAGCAACTCCAGCTCCAGAGGGCTCCAACACTTCTAGCTTCCAAGAGCATCTGCACCCACATGCACCTACCCATAAACCCACACAAACAAATTAAAATAATAAAAATAGGTGATGGAGAGATGGGTCAGTGGTTAAGAGCACAGGCTGCTCTTCCAGAGGATCCAGATTCCATTCCCAGCACCCACACAGTGGTTCAAAATTGTTTGAACTCTGTCCCCAGGGAAATCAATGTCCTCTTCTGGCCTATTTAAGCACTGTATGCATGTGGTGTACAGACATATACCCAAGCAAAACACCCATACACATAAAAATAATATTTGTAAAAAGAAAAATAACATTAAGACATACTTTGCAGTTGGACTTAGAGTTTTGGAACACCTGAATGCAGGAATTAAAAGGGAGGAGTTGGGGGTGAGACTTAAGGTTTTGGCTTTTAATTTAACAAATCAGATGATGTCATTTGTTGATATAGGAACAATGGAAGAGGGTCAGAGTTTTGCTAGAGAATGAATTAAAAGTTCTATTGGTAATACGTTAAATTCAAACTTCCCAGAATAAATCCAAGTGAAGAAATAGGTAGTTGGCTAGAGCCTAAATTGTCTAGGGACCTACAATTGCCCAATTTGTAGTAGATAGAATAACAACCCCAAAGTATCCATACCCTAACACCCAGAACCTTTTAATGTATTTCCCTACACAACAAAATTAATTTGGGTTTTTTTGAGACATAGCAACCCTCCTGCCTCAGCTTCTCAAGTACTGTGATTACAGGCATGAGGTACCATTCCCTGTGACAAAAAGACAAGTGATGACAGATACAGTCAGTGAGACGGAGTGATAATTCTGGTTTGTCAGGGGGTACCCAATCTATTCACAGGAGTCCTCAAAAGTTGGGGACACAGACTCAAAGAATGGGGAGTAAGCTTGAAATGCAAGGACAAAGGAGACATGACAAGGACTAACTCTGAACACAGAATGGTGAGGGCTTCAAGAAGCTCAGAACGACCTTCAGCTGACAGCCAGGGGAGACAAGGACCTCAGTCCTACCACCAAACAGAGCTAAACTTGTCAATAACTTAAATGGGCTACAAACTGGCTTTTCCCCTGGAGCCTCCAGAAATGAACCCACAGATTTGGGCCTAAAGAGGTCTGCATCAGTGTTGTGACGTACAGAATTGTAGCATAGTGAGTCTGTATTGTTTAGCTCGTTGTGCTTGTAGTGGGTCATTACAACAGCAACAGGAAACTAATACAACTCTAATGGTGTTTGTTTTGTTTTGTTTTAGAATAACAGGGACAGATCAAAAGTTCAGAGAAGAGAGATGGTGAAAGGGTATTTAAAACACAGAGATGGCCAGGCTGAAGTGGCACATGACCTTAATCCCAGCACTCAGAAGGCGGAGGCAGAGGCAGATAGATCTCTATGAGTTCAAGGCTAGCCTGGTCTACAGGGCAAGTTCCAGGACAGCCAGGGCTATACAGTGAAACCCTGTCTTGAGAAAACAAAAACAAAAACAAAAAAAACCAGCCAGTGCTTTACCAGGTAATGATGATATATGCCTTTAATCCCAGCCCTAGGGAGACAGAGGTAGATAGATCTCTGTGAGTTTGAGGCCAGCCTGGTTGAGCGAGTTCTAGGATGGCCAAGAAACCTTGTCTTGAAAAACCAAAAGAGAGGGAGGGATGGAGATTTGGCTTAGTGATTAAAAGCACTAGCTGCCCTTTGAGAGTATCTAGGTTCAGTTCCCAGCACCCACATGGTTACTCACAACCATCTGTAACTCAGGTTCCAGGGATCTGATGTTACCCTCTGACCTCTCCAGGCACCGTGCATGCATATAGGATACAGATATATGCAGGTAAACTACTCAAACACAAGATAATTTAATTTAAAAATTAAAACAGAGGGCTAGAACATGACCACTGAAAGAGGGGGAGAGAAGAAACTCCTAGAGTGGGGAACACAACAAGAAATGAAACCGAGGAGGCAGAAGCCAAAGATGCCAAGATGAGATAGATGCTTGTGCCCTGCTGTCAGGGATATACAGTGAATGGTGCAGTCACTCTAAGGGAAAAACAGGGTTAAGACACCCAGGAGGGAACCAAGGACAGAAGGATGGAAGGGCGGAAGGATGGAAGGAAGGAAGGAGGATGGAAGAGTGGAAGGAAGGGAGGGAGGGAGGGAGGGAGGGAGGGAGGGAGGGAGGGAGGATAGAAGGAAGGAAACCTATGCTCACATAAAATAAGCAACGAGCAGAAATGACCCAAATATTCACCAATGGATAATATGCCAAGAGAAGCCAGGGCAAAGGAAAGCACATAGGCTGCCTGGTTCCATTTATTCAAAATTCTAGGGAATGTAAACTAAGCTAAAGTGACCGCATGCTGAAAACTGCGTGGATGGAGGGGTTACATGTGAAAATTGTAGTAATGGATCAGTTCACTGTGTGAACGGCTTCAGAAGTATACACATATGTAAAATATTATCAAATTGTGCCCTTCAAATATGTACATTTTTTAATGGGTGTAATGGCACAAGCCTATAATTTCAGTATTTGGGAGACTGAGGCAGGCGAGTCAGGAGTGTGAGGCAAGCCTGAGCTACCTAGGAAGACCTTGTCTCAATGACAAACAAAGGTTGGGAAGATGTAGCTCAGTGTTTGCCTTGTATGCATAATGCCGTAGGCTTGAGCCCTGGAACAAGAAAAGAATGTACAGTTCCGTTGTCTGTCAACAACACTGCAGTAAAACTAGTTTTGTTTTTATTTACTTTATCTGGAGCAGTCATCCATGGCCAAAATCCATCAAATGCCTTCTCATCCTTCCAGAAAGCAAACCCTTCCAAGCACTGGGGCAGAAGGAGAAAAAGGAAACAAGGACTTCAAATGCAATGGGGAGGCAGAAGGTTTTGGAGCAACATATGTGATATAATAAAAGCTATACAATAAGCCAGGCATAGTACACATGCTTGTAATCCCATCACTGGAAAGCTGGGGGCAGGAGGATCAGTAGTTTAAAGCCAACGTCAGCTATATAGTAAGTTCAAGGCTAGCCTAGGCTACATGAAATCTTGCTTCAAAATAATATTAATAAATAAACAAACAAACTAGGCAAAAGTAAGAATATTCTAGAAGGCCATATACCAACTAACTAGCCAGAAGGAGATTCTTCCTCAGTAATTATACTGCAAACGTAACTGGCAATGTGAGCAGATCTGAAAATGAACAGTGTGCCTTTTCTGGGTGCTTACTGGAAATTCAAATCCTGCTTATGTGGTCTAATGCATTGTTACCAACTGGATTAAATAGATGGCCACCTTGGTTAAGCAAAGTTAGAATGGACCATTTGCTAAAATTCAGATGTAGAGGGCTAAGGATGTAGCTCTGTGATGCGGTGCTTGCCCACCATGCCTAAGGCTTGGGGTCCGTCCTCAGCAATCAATCAATCTTTTCAGTCAGTCAACCTGTATTTTTCTTAATACTGAAGGAATAAGGCCAGGCCCTATATGACCTCCTCCAGTGTCCTGCTAAATATGTGACTATTCCTTCTGAATGTTTGAATTTCCAATAAGAAGAAATTCATACAACCCCATATTGCCTTGAAATCACTCATTTTAGAAAGCAATTTCTTTTTGTATTTTATTTTAATTATTTTATTAGTGTATGAAAGTAATTGATTTCTTCTTTTACTTTTTTTCTTTT
Organism: Peromyscus maniculatus bairdii; assembly: GCF_049852395.1. Lineage (NCBI taxonomy): Eukaryota > Metazoa > Chordata > Mammalia > Rodentia > Cricetidae > Peromyscus > Peromyscus maniculatus. Next base: position 38,532,939 of record NC_134875.1, on the reverse strand, counting down.
CTTTGTTTGTAGCCTAGGATACCATTGAACATCTGATTCTTCTGCCTCCACAACTTAAGTGCTGGGATGACAGATGTATATCACCATGCAGTGTTGGGGTCTGAACCCAGGGTTTTATGCATGCTAAAGCAGTACCCTTCCAATTGAACTACATCCCCCAGACACATAAAACAATGGGTTTTATTATGACATTTTATACATATAGATTATTGTATTCTGCTCATATTTGGCCACACCCAATAAAACTTTCCTGTTGGACTGAAGTCTACCTTCATGAAGTGCCTATCAACCTGTGGTAATTCCACATAGAATTCTCTGATCATCTTTTTATGATGAGGAAATTTAGGTTGCTCTTCCTTTACTCAAAGCACTTTTCCAATTAAATGGCTCTCATTAACTCAGCCATTTCTCATATGATATAATGATATCATTTCACTTTCACTTTCATGATGGCCGTGTTTGAATCTATCTTGGTTTCTTTTCTTTCTTCCTTCCTTCCTTCCTTTCTTTTTTTTCTTTTCTTTCTTTTTTTTTTTGTTTGTTTTTTTTGAGACAGGGTTTCTCTCTGTAGCCATGACTGTCCTGGAACTCACTCTGTGCTGGCCTCAAACTCATAGAGATCCACCTGCCTCTGCCTCCTGAGTACTGGGATTAAAGGTGTACGCCACTGTAGTCAGAAATTTTCTCTGGTCCTGCCCAGCCCCACAGTCTGCATTCCTCCAGTCCTTCCTGGCCCCATGTTCCCTTAGCCACTTATAAAAAATCATTCAGAGGCTTAATATTAATTCTCAACTGTATGGCCTATGGCAGATTTCTTGCTAGCTGTCTCTTATAACTTAACCCATTTCTATTAATCTATAAGTTGCCACATGGTTGTGGCTTACTGGTACTTTCACATCTTGCTTCTCCTAGTGGTGGCTGGCATCCCCTCAAACTCTGCCCTGCTCTTTCCCGTCTCTCTCCTTGGATTTCCTGCCTGCCTCTAAGTTGCCTTACCATAGGCCAAAGCAGCTTTTTATTAACCAGTGGGGACAACATATATTCACAGCATATAGAAAGACATGCCCCAGCACGCCACCACCAGCCGGCTGTCCTAGTTTCTAAATTTCCTCTTAAGTGTGACACCGAGAACTGAACCTAACACTACAGGCTGGCCAGCAAAGACAAAATGGAACTGAAAGTTTCCCTGATCTTATGTTCTATACCACATTAGTCCAACTCAAGCAAGAATCATCAGCACTTTTTGGCACTGGCAACTCCCAATTAACCAAGATCTCCCAGGTCTCTCTCTCTCTCTCTCTCTCTCTCTCTCTCTCTCTCTCTCTCTCTCTCTCTCTCTCTCTCTCTCTCTCTCTCTTTATTTGTGTGTGTTGGTGCTTTGCCTACATGTATGTATGTGCACCACATGTGTGCCTAGTGCTTGAAGACACCAGAAAAGGGTGTTGGATCCCCTGGGACTGGAGTTTCAGGTGGTTGTGAGCCACCGTGTGGGTGCTAGGAACCAAAGCTGCGTCCTCTGCAAGAGCAGCAAGTGCTCTTAAGTACTTGGAACCGCTGAGCCATCAGTGAATCCAGCACTCCCAGTCCTCTCTTGCACACATGCCACCATTAAATCCGCACCCTTAAATGCCTTGCTCTAAATAGAATGTTAGAACCCTGGGGGACACCCAGGCAGGGGGATCGGGGTCTGTCCCTGGTCTATGGGCAGGCTTCTGGGAATCCAGTGCCTGTACTGTGATACCTTGCACAGCCTTGGTGCAGTGGGAAGGGGCTTGGACCTGCCTAGGTTCAGTGGGCTCTGCTGACTCCCCATGGGAGACCTTGATTTGGGGGATGTGGGATGACAGGTGGCTTGGGAAAGTGGGCTGGGGGGTGGGAGGAGGGAAGAGGGGGGGGTCTGTGGATAGCATGAGGAGTGAGTAGAAAATTTCTTAATAAAGAAAAATAATAGCCGGGTGGTGGTGGCGGCGGCGGCGGCGGCGGCGGCGGCGGCGGCGGCGGCGGCGGCGGCGGCGGCGGCGGCAGCAGCAGCAGCGGCAGCAGCAGCAGCAGCAGCAGCAGCAGCAGCAGCGGCGCACACCTTTAATCCCAGCACTCGGGAGGCAGAGCCAGGCGGATCTCGGTGAGTTCGAGGCCATCCTGGTCTCCAAAATGAGTTCCAGGAAAGGCGCAAAAGCTACACAGAGAAATCCTGTCTCGAAAAAAAAAAAAAAAAAAAAAGAAGAAGAAGAAGAAGAAGAAGAAGAAGAAGAAGAAGAAGAAGAAGAAGAAGAAGAAGAAGAAGAAGAAGAAGAAGAAGAAGAAGAAGAAGAAGAAGAAGAAGAAGAAGAAGAAGAAGAAGAAGAAGAAGAAAAGAAAAATAATAAAGAAAGAATGTTAAAAACCCTTTACTGTGTTCCTTCCCATTTTACAAGCCTGGGCCTATTCTGAACTTGGCCTTTTGTGAGTCAACTCCCAGAAGTCTATGCTATGTTGGTCTTTGTCCTGGGAAGACTAGGTGTCCTTCTGTTACCTTTACATGTATTTTGGGGAAAAAACAAACAAAACAACTGTGCTCATTAGAAAATAACCTATGTGGACATTGTAATTTACCAGGTGTCTTTCCCTTTTTAATTTCTCATCAGAACTTTTCAACATTGTACAAATCTGAATTTCCTCTTTGGACTCCTCTCCCTCATGAATTGTCTTTCTCCTTGGTATCTGACCAGGATATCACCTTATCTTTTCTCTAAATTCTACCTCAAGCATAGACAGAGACACATATGCATGCACACACTTTACCTAGCCTATGTGAGCATCTGTTTGCCTAGGAGAGACAGACGGCGCAGTCACACCCTTCCCGATTCTTGCCACTCACTTACTAACCAGATCTTCTTTATCCGTTGTTAGTATAAAGTCCAGCCTGAATCAACCCTGGCGATCAATGGGGTGACAGATGTCGCAGCCAGATCGGGCAGTGGTGGCGCACGCCTTTAATCCCAGCACTCAGGAGGCAGAGGCAGGTGTATCTCTGTGAGTTCAAGGCCAGCCTGGTCTACAGAGCAAGTTCCAGGAAAGGCGCAAAGCTACACAGAGAAAACCTGTCTCGAAAAACCAAAAAATAAAAAAATAAAATAAAATAAAAATAAAGTCCAGCCTGGTGACATACCTCATTGCTTCTCAAGAGAACTACTAATTATCAGGGAAAGGGCCAAGAATTTAGCAGACATGAACTGTAAAAAGGTGCTTGCCGCAAGCCAGATGATCTGACTTGAATTACTGGGATGTGCATGGTATGGTGACGAGAAGAGCCCCTGGGAAGCTGTCCTCTGAGCTCTACACACACATACATCATAGCACATACATGCCCACACACATACAATGAGTAAATATATGTAATTAAATTCTGAAAAGAACTTATCAGATATGTTGCTATCTAAATAATGAAATAATAATGGATGGTCTTTGTCTAGGGTCATAACGTCTTGCCTCTGACAGCGAGGTATATGTAGTACTATTCATTTTTTCTTGCTGAGCAATGTCTCATGTATGTCCACAACTACATATTCATATCTCCCTTTCATTCTTTGGTTCTATTTTTGTGGTGATTTTTAGAGGTGGAGGGTCTCCCAGTGCAGCCCATGCTGGCCTGAAATTTACTATTTCCCAAAAGCTAGCCTGAAACTGCAATCTCCTGCCTCAGCCTTCTGAATGCTGAGATTACATGGTATGCCACCACACCCGAGAGTGAAATTCTTAGTAACATTTTTCAAGAATTAATTTTAGCTGGATTCAGTGGTTTATGCCTTTAATCCCAGCACTCAGGAGGCAGAGGCAGGTGGATCTTTGTGAGTTCAAGGCCAGCCTGGTCTACAGAGTGAGATCCAGGAAAGGCAAAAAGCTACACAGAGAAACCCTGTCTCGAAAAACCAAGAGAGAGAGAGAGAGAGAGAGAGAGAGAGAGAGAGAGAGAGAGAGAGAGAGAGAGAGAGAGCTTGTTTTATTTTAGATTGTGTGTGTGTGCACATCTCGTGTGAGAGTGAACACAGGCACCCCCGTGCAATAGTGCATGTGTGAAAGGATTACTTAGTGGAGTCTGTTCTCTCCACCACGGCACCATCCTGCTTACCCTCCTCTAGTTATCTTTGAGACAGTGTTTCACTGTGTAATCCCAGCAGGCTTCAGACTCACAGTCTTACTTCCTCAACCTCCAGAGTGCTGTGATTCCAGGCACATACCCCCATGTCCAGCTTTTTCCTGATGCTTTTCACATTCTACTCGATGAATTACTGGTGATAACCTTCTTGAGAAATCATTGGTCCTCACTTCCCTGTGGTATCTCTCAGCCAGGTTTCCCTTTCCTTGACCACATCAGCCAGAAGTCCCATCCCATGGTGGCTGAACAATGTGTATAATGTTGTGGTTTCCTGCTTGTAGAAAATTCATTGTATGACCTACATTCTAGGCATTGGTACATAGATATCCAAGGCCTTGGTATTGCTTGAGCTTTTTTCTGTTTTTTTTTTTTTCTTCAGAACTACCAGACAGTGCCTTAGCTTCAGTTCCTGTTTCTTTATTGCACTTGTGTTTTCCATATCCCCCAGAGGCACAATAGTTACTCATATAGAGCCCCACCATGACTCACTGGAGAAGTGAGTTTCTAATGAGCTGACCAAATATAGATCATCAATAAAATCATCACCATCATTAATATTATTCTCTATTCTCCTGACTTCTTGTTCCTGGTCTTTTTCTTTTGAAAGTTTTTAACTTTCAGACTTTAAAAAAAATGTTGCAAAAATAGTACAGGGAGCTGGGGATATAGTTCAGTGGTACAGTGCTTGCCTAGCTAGCATGCATGAGACCCTACGTTCAAGTCCCAACTTTGCAAAAAGGGTACACTTGAGAGCGGGTTGACATCCGCAATACACGGAACTCCTAATCTCAACAGAAACAACAATAATAATAATCCAATTTAAAAGTGAGCAATAAACCTACACTTGATCTCAGTCAAAAGGCCGGAAAGCTATAGCAATAAACGTAATCAGACATTTCCTAAAAGAAAACATGTAAATTGGTCAATCACCATGAAAAAAAAAAAAAAGATGTCTGACATCACTAGTTAGTAAGGCAGTGCAAACCAAAACCACAGTGAGGTAATGACTGCTCTTATCAGAAAGACTGACAAGAACAAGCACCAATGAAGGAGTGGAGAAAATGGAATCCTTGCATGTCATTGGTAAGGATGTAAATTAATAATGCTACCCTGGAAAACTAGGGAGGTTCTTCAAAAGACAGGTGTTTGTATAATTCAGCAATCTCACTAGAAGGTATGTATCCAAAAGAAATGCAATCTGGCATGTGGAAGAGACATCTTTGTTGTTGTTGTTGTTGTTGTTTGTTTTGGTTTTTCGAGACAGTTTCTCTGTGTAGCTTTGCGCCTTTCCTGGAATTCACTCTGTAGCCTAGGCTGGCCTTGAACTCAGAGAGATCCTCCGAGTGCTGGGATTAAAGGCGTGCGTCACCACCGCCCGGCCAAGACATCTTTCCCACAGTCATTTCTGCACTAATCACAAGAACCTCAAAATAGATACAACCTGAATGTCCATCACCTGACAAGTAGACAGAAAATATGAACCATACACACAATGGAATGCTACTCAGCTATCCAAATAATGAAATCCTGTCATTTGCAATGACAAAAAAAATTTTTAAAGGCTAGGAATGTAACTCCATAATAGAATGTTTGTCTAGTATCTACAGGGCCCTGAATTCCAGCCCCAGCACTACAGAAAAACAAAAACAAAAACTGGAGCTACGAAGATTGCTCAGTGGTTAGGGGTACTTGCAGCTGTTACAGAGGACCTAGGCTCAGCTCCCAGCACCCATTTCAGGCAGGTCACACCACCTATAACTCTAGTTCCAGGAAATCTGACATCCTCTTCTGAACTCTGTGGGCATCTGCACACCACTACACATGTGGTACACATAAACACAAGTACACAGATATATGTAGCATGAATTCTAATTGATCTTAAAATTAAAACCCCCAGTCAGACAGCAGGGTGAAAAACAGAGAAGCAGAACAGCCAGCTACTAGAAAGACTTTTTTTTTTTTTTTGGTTGGTTTTTCAAGACAGAGTTTCTCTGTGTAGCTTTGGAGCCTGTCCTGGAACTCTCTCTGTAGCTCAGGCTAGCGTCGAACTCACAGAGATCCACCTGCCTCTGCCTCCCGAGTGCTGGGATTAAAGACTTCTTTTTTTAAAATATTTTATAATTAAATTAAATTAAATTTTACATAAGGACCTCTACCGAATCCTCAGACCAAAAGAGGGGCCTCCTGTCTCCTCCCACTTTACATTCCTCTCTCCACCCAGCCATATCACTTCCTGTTTCCTCCGTCCTAGGGCTGGGATGAAAGGTGCATGCCTCCCAAGTACTGGGCTCCAAGGCATGAGATCCCTAGTGTTGGGATTAAAGGTGTGTGCCACCACTGCCTGACCTCTAGTAAGGAGCTAGTTCTCCACTCTGATCTCCAGGCAAGCTTCATTCGTTAAGAGCACAAGCAAAATATCACCACAGATATACACATAACAACAAATAAATCTTTTTTTTTTTTTTAGCATTTTTTTTTTTTTTTTGGTTTTTCGAGACAGGGTTTCTCTGTGTAGCTTTGCGCCTTTCCTGGAACTCACTTGGTAGCCCAGGCTGGCCTCGAACTCACAGAGATCCACCTGGCTCTGCCTCCCGAGTGCTGGGATTAAAGGCGTGCGCCACCACCGCCCGGCACAACAAATAAATCTTTTAAAAAATTGTTCAGCTGAGTGTCGTGGGAAACATCTTTAATTCCTGCACCCAGGAGGCAGAGGCAGGTGAATCTTTGTGAGTTCAGGCCAGCCTGGTGTACATGGTGACTACCAGGCCAGTAGAGTTACATGGTAAGACCCCGTTTCAAAAAGAAGGAAAAGAAAGAAGGAAGGGAGAGAAGGATAGAGAGAAGGAAGGAAGGAAGGAAGGAAGGAAGGAAGGAAGGAAGGAAGGAAGGAAGGAAGGAAGGAAGGAAGGAAGGAAGGAAAGAAAAAACATAAACACAACCCACAGTTTTCAAATAAAATTCTCTATAGTGCCTAGTGTGCATGAGGTCCAGGGTTTGATCCCCTGCAATGCAGTAATCTTTTAACTCCAAAGTTCAACAGCTAAACTTTGCTTTTAACTGTTGTTTCAGCAGAGGGGTGACTGTGGCTTTCACAGAATATGCCTTACTACTATTTGACAAGCGCAAGATGGTCATTTCTAAATCTGAATCACTAGTCAGCTAGTAAAGAAACATTGTAGTGCCAGGCGTGGTGGCACACGCCTTTAATCCCAGCACTTGGGAGGCAGAGGCAGGCGGATCTCTGTGAGTTCGAGGCCAGCCTGGGCTACCAAGTGAGTTCCAGGAAAGGCGCAAAGCTACACAGAGAAACCCTGTCTCGAAAAACCAAAAAAAGAAAAGAAAAAAAATATTGTAGCATCTATTTACACATGTATTCACGGTTTCCCTTAGGATCAACAAAGCTAGATTCAAAATTGCCGCTTTGAAATAGGTCAATATATCTTTATTTGCTGATGATAGATAGTAGCCATAGTTAAAAGACCGTAAAGACCCCACCAGAAAATTCTCATATCTGATAAACACTTGCAAGTTTTCAGTTTCAGGACACAAAGTCAATAAACAAAAATTAGTAGCTTTTGGCTCACCGAAAGCCATAGCATAGGACTGGAGTTTAGTGGGTGTGACAACCGACCTGTTCCTTGCAGGAGGCAGAGACAGGGGAATCCCTAGAGCAGTGCTTCTCAACCTTCCTAATGCTGCAACCCTTTAATACAGTTCCTCCTGTTGTGCTGACTCCAACTATGAAATTATTTTGTTGCTATTTTATTACTGTAAGTTTGCTATTGTTATGAATCACAATGTAAAGATCTGATATGCAGGATATCTGATATGTGACCCCAAAGGAGCCATGGTCCACAGGTTGAGAGAACCATTGCCCGAGACCAAGCTGGTCAGCTAGACCAGCCATGTCAGGGAGCTCTGGGTTCAAGTGAGAGACTCTGTCTCAATATATAAGCAACTGAGGAAGACACATGACATCAACCGCACATACATACACCTTCACACATACACGGGTACATACACACTACACACACAAGGGAGAGAGAGAGAAGAAAAGAAAGCTTTTCTATATAGAATATATATATATAGTAATAGCAAATTTCCTAAGAACTCGGGAGGCCTGGGATCCCACTGGCAATAGCCTAAAAATACAAGACTAGGGAGCTAGGCCAGTGGGGAAAATGCTTTCCAAACAAGCATAAGGACAGAGTCAGGATCACCACAACCCACATAAATGTAGCACGCATGAAACAGACAGGATTCTCCTAGGTAGATAAGCCAAATAAGTGAGCTCATGGCTCATGTGAGACCCTGCCTCAATATAAAAGGTGGAAATCAGATGGGCAGTGGTGGCGCACGCCTTTAATCCCAGCACTCGGGAGGCAGAGCCAGGTGGATCTCTGTGAGTTCGAGGCCAGCCTGGACTATAGAGTGAGTTCCAGGAAAGGCACAAAGCTACACAGAGAAACCCTGTCTCGAAAAACCAAAAAATAAAATAAAATAAAAAAGGGTAAAAACAACCAAGGAAAAGACCCAGTATCAACCTCTGGTCTCCAATGCATATGTGAGTGCATGCAAAAAAAAATAAATAAAATACCTAGGGAGAAATATAACCAAGGAGAGGAAAACTATAATCAAGATTTTAAAATGCTGAGGGCATATTTTAAAAGACCTTAAGAGGCAGAAAGCTCTCCCATGCTTTCTGTCACCAGGACTAACACTGTAAAGAGAGCTATATCACAAAACTAATCTAAAGATTCAAAGCAAACCCTATAAAGATTTAAGTGGCATTTCCTCCAAGAATCCTAAACTGTACATGAGTGCCCAGAAGAGTTCCAAGTGCCCAAAGCAATCCTGAGCCAAAAAATAAATGCTGGTGGGATCACAATACCAGATTTTAAGCTCTCCTACAGAGCCACAGTACCCAAACCACCACGGTACCGGCACAAAAACAGGCACATATACCAATGGAATTTACAAATAAAAATCTAGGGAACTGGGGTTGTAGCTCAGCAGTAGAGCACACACGTCTCACATGCATACAGTAGATATATGGTTCAAATAAGGTAGATCCCTGAAACTTTTAAGAAAAAGCCACAACACTCCTTCAAATACCTACAGTCTGTGCCCATCATTTTGCATTGCTGGGTTTCTTGGAGCTAACAATTAACAAACCACACTCATAGAAGGGACTAAAATCCCTGGAGAAAGCTGTACTAGACAGAGATAGATGGGGTGGGAGAAGGCAAGAAAATTATGCTGGCTGGTTTTATATCAACTTGACTTAGGCTGGAGTCATCTGAAAAAAGGAGACCTCAGTTGGGAAAATGTTCCCATCAGACTGGCCTTGTGGTACACTTTCTTGTTTGATGATTGATGAGGGAGTGCCCAGCTCATTGTGGGTGGTGCCAACCCTGGGCTGGTGGCCCTGAGTTCTATAAGAAAGCAAGCTGACCAAGCCATGAGGAGCAAGCCAGTAAGCAGCTCCCCTCCAGGGCCTTTGCATCAACTCCTGCCTCCTGGCTTCTGCCCTGTTTGAGTTCCTGTCCTGACTTCCTTGGATGATGGACTCTGAGCTGTAAGGTGAAATAAACCCTTCCTCCTCGAGCTGCTTTTGGTCACGGTGTTTTATCACAGAAACAGAAACCCTAACTAAAAAACCCACTATGTCTTAATTGTAGACAGGCCTGCTGGCATTTTGCCTTTGGCATTTCTGAAGGCTGGGCACTCATGGTTCAGATGCAGTGAAGTTTTCACCTGTCCCCTTTAGTTCTATAAATATCGATTATTTAGAAGCAGATTTGCGATCCCATTATCTGCTGCCGTTCTGAACCTGAGGGAGTGCACCTGATCTTAAGGTCGTTTGTGGCAAATATTTATTCAGTTCAGGGATTAAGGGGCTCAGTGAACACAGGTCCTTTGGCACTACAGATGGCGTGCAGCAATCTATTCAATCCAAAAGCACTTTACCTGGAGTCCAGAGTCAAATGCCGACTGCATTCTTAACCTTTTTAAACCTTTTCCTCTTCTGGATACTCTCTATTTGGCTTCCGGTTAAAATCATTTCCTCCCCTGAGTCCAGTCCTTTGGACTCTCCTAGGCCAATTCCCTGAAAGATCTTTGTTACACTGTTTGCAAACCAGTCGAGGGCAAGCTGACAGGATCGCACCCTGCTGATACCTCAGTTCTCTCTGGCTTCGTGGACAAGCTTCAGGGTAGTGCCAGGTCTAGGGTGAAGTTCACAGAACTTGACACAGAACAACTCAGCAACCAAGATAAATGAATCTCAGTGCAGTGTTTTAAAAACTCAAAAGCAATGCAAAAATCCTTGGATTATGGATGTTCAGAACTTTACAAAGACAGGATCCCACCCTGTACTAGTGTGACCTTGATTCGCGTGCCTCACTGTAATTCCAGTCCTGGGTCTCCAAATAATTTTCTTTACAAAAATGGCTGAGTGGCCTGCAGTCTGTGTCTGGATGGAATCCTTTTAATATTCCAATAGGTATTTATTTCGATTCCTGAGGTTTGGGGGGGTTTTGCCTGTCTGGAGCGTCTTCACCCTAGGCCTGGCCTTAGGCCCGGGTTTTTATTTTTGTTTTCTCCTTTGGGCACACTTATCTTCGCCCTTCCTCACCATTCCCAGGCCCTTCTCAGGATCCAGCGTCCCAGTTGTAATTACTACCTGCGGCCGCCCCTTACTCCGGCCTGATCAGGTGCCAAGGGCAGGAGAGGCTGGGAGGGCGACCTCCTTAGACTCCTCCCGCAGGTCCCCAGCCACTCAGCAGCTCAGCCATTCTGCGCGCCTGTGCTGGGCGCCTGCCTCGGCCCGCCCCTTACGCCGGCAGCTCAGCGCCCGGCTGCCACTATATAAATCGGCCATTTGCTTTGCTCCGCCCCAGAGCCCGGGAGTCAAAGCCGGTTGTCAACCCAGTCCTGTCCCGCAGTCCTCTGCCTTTTCTTTTTCTTTCAACATGACAGATGCCGCTGTATCCTTCGCCAAGGACTTCTTGGCAGGTGGAGTGGCCGCGGCCATCTCCAAGACGGCGGTAGCGCCCATCGAGCGGGTCAAGCTGCTGCTGCAGGTATGTCCTGGGATCGAGGGGCCCAGGCAGGAAGTCGGGGATCCGCACAGAAAGGGGGGTGCCCTAGCGGGAGAGTGGGGCTCAATCTTTAGACTTGGGGCAAGGTGAAGGCCGGGCCTGGCCACAGAGTCAGACCAAGAGGCAAGCTGGAGGAAGGCGCCTTTAAGGACGTGGAGTTGGAGTGTCGCAAGTGGTCGGGGCCAGAGGGAGCCGGGGCGCTTGGGGCCATCCCTAGCACAGAGAACTAGGATAGGGCATCCGGAGAGACGCTGTCTACCCCGGATTTAGGGGTAAGGGCAATAGGCCTGAAAGCAGGCCCTGGAAAACAACACCTGGCCTTACCGAGAACCTCAAGGTCACGGCAAGGAGATTACAGCTTTGGGCAGGCCACGCGGACCGGTTCCGCGGCCGCGCCGCCTGTGAACAACGCGGTCTAACCTCGCCGGCCGGCAGGCCGGAAGTGGACGCTGGGAAGAGCATGTGCCTGCTGCTACGTCCGCCCCCGCGCAGCCCCTCGCCGGCCTTCCTGCCGCGCGCTCGCCGCGCTGTGCCTCTAGAGGGCACTCGCGAGCGAAAGTTTAGTCGCCCTTCCCCCTCCCAGGACAAAAGTGGGGGTGGGGCGAAAAGGAAGCGGCTCAGGAGACCTGAGAAGTTGACCGTGGTCACCAAGGTGACCGTGTCCTATGCAGGTCCCACCCTAATGCCTCTGGATCTGACATGGAGGGAATGACCTTTCTACCAGGTCTAAAGGTCATAGGTCCACTTGGGGGTGCCCCACTCACAGTGGTGGAGGCTTGCCACTTCTGATGGTGCAGATCAATTCTTAACCCGTGTGATGGTGTCAGCGCTTAGGAGTGTCCAGCTCGCGTGATTCTGAAAGCTAGATTTGGAGAAAGAGGAACGAGCCTTAAAGATTATATGTCTATGTTCTTCCTTTTTCCCTTCCCTGTGGTTATAACTGTCCCTATTGCCTTCTTCCTGTCCATCAGGTGCAGCATGCCAGCAAGCAAATCACGGCAGATAAGCAATACAAGGGCATTATAGACTGCGTGGTTCGTATCCCCAAGGAACAGGGAGTCCTGTCCTTCTGGCGTGGTAACCTGGCCAATGTCATCAGATACTTCCCCACCCAGGCTCTCAACTTTGCCTTCAAAGATAAATACAAGCAGATCTTTTTGGGTGGTGTGGACAAGAGGACCCAGTTTTGGCGCTACTTTGCTGGGAACCTGGCATCAGGTGGTGCCGCTGGGGCCACATCCTTGTGCTTTGTGTACCCTCTTGACTTTGCCCGTACCCGTCTAGCAGCTGATGTGGGCAAAGCTGGAGCTGAAAGGGAATTCAAAGGCCTTGGTGACTGCCTGGTTAAGATCTACAAATCTGATGGGATTAGGGGCCTGTACCAAGGCTTTAATGTGTCAGTACAGGGCATTATCATCTACCGAGCTGCCTACTTTGGCATCTATGACACCGCAAAGGGTAAGTATGCTATATACTTCGAAGGTGTGGGAGCTTTGGGTATTTGCTTGCACTGCTGGGAACTCAACCTAAGGGTCTTGTGCATACTAATCCAGTACTGAGCTGTCTCCCCAAGCCCTGGTTATTTTTCTCTCTCTCTCTTTTCTGTCTTTTTTCTTTGAGACAGAGTCTCACTGTGTTTCCCTGGCTGGCCTGGAATTCACTATGTAGACCAGGCTGGCTTCCAATTCACAGCCATCCACCTGCCTCTGACTCCTGAGTACTAGAATTAAAGGCGTGGGCCACCACACCCAGCTCCTGATTTGTTTCTTAGATAAGGTCTTTAGTTAGCCCAGGCTGACCTTAGATTCAAGGTCCTCCGGCCTCAGGTTCCCAAGTGCCTTAGATTTCAGGCTTGTACCATTGTGTCGCCACCCTAAGCTCTGAAGCTGTGTTTGTGGGGTTTTTTTTGTTTGTTTGTTTGCTTGCTTGCTTTTTTTGAGACAGGGTTTCTCTGTGTAGTCTTAGCTGTCCTGGAACTCACTCTGTAGACCAGGCTGGCCTCAAACTCACAGAGATCCTCCTGCCCCTGCCTCCTAAGTGCTAGGATTAAAGGCATGAGCCACCACCACCTGGCCTGAAGCTATTAAGAGATGGTTTGGAAAATCATTGCACCTACCTACCTACCTATGTGTATATATATTATTTTCAGGAATGCTTCCGGATCCCAAGAATACTCACATCTTCATCAGCTGGATGATTGCACAGTCTGTCACTGCTGTTGCTGGCCTGACTTCCTATCCCTTTGACACGGTTCGCCGTCGTATGATGATGCAGTCGGGACGCAAAGGAAGTAAGTTCTGCTTGAGCCTAAAAGTCATGGGCATGGGGCAAGTTCTGGCCACAAACTAGTGAAACCGCAGGCTGGGGCTGGGGAAGCAGCTCAGTGGTAGAATGCTAGCCCGCCATACTCATGGTCCTGGGTTCAATCTCCAGTGTCATAAAACACTGTAGACAGTGAAGGGATGAAGGTGACCCCATCCATGTCGGCTGCACAACTGCCTTGTGAGCGAGCAGCCCTTTGGATGCCTGTGACTTGGGGTGCCTAAATTGTATTAAGAGGTCATCCCTCTACTCTAATCAGAACATTAATATTTAAGCATTGCCTGTGCTAATGTGTAAATACTGGGTTGAAAACTGACATTAAGTACTTGGAATAGCTCAGTAGTAGAGAGCTTTCCTAGCATGCACAAGGCCCAGGGTTCCATCCTCAGGATGACTCCCCCCAAAAAACTGAAAATACCTTTTAAAGGTAGGGCTGTTTTCTTTAGTGTTATAAACATGGGGACGGACGTTCATTGGCCTATAGACATCAACTCCGTGTCTTTTTATTCTTTGCAGCTGATATCATGTATACAGGCACGATTGACTGCTGGAGGAAGATCGCTCGTGATGAAGGAAGCAAGGCTTTCTTCAAGGGTGCATGGTCCAACGTTCTCAGGGGAATGGGTGGTGCCTTTGTGCTTGTCTTGTATGATGAAATCAAGAAGTACACATAATTATGTCTTAGGTGTTCTCCTGGGAACAGGCATGTTGTATAATACACCGTATCTTGAACATTCTGGACAGATTCTCTGGGCTTGTCTGTTTTATCAATGGCAACTATTTACCAGTTGAAAAGTGGGAAGCAATAATATTCATCTGACCAGTTTCTCTTAAAGCCATTTCCATAATGACAATAATGATGGGACTCAATTATATTTTTTATTTCAGTCACTCCTGATAATAAAAATTGAAGAAATAAAAAATATCTAAAGACAATTTTGTTTGTTGTTCTTTCCATATAAAAATCTGCTTTGTGTGTGGGTAAGCACTACATTTGAATAGAGGCCAGCAGTATCTCCTTAGGTGAAGAAAAAAAAATTTGAGACAGGGTTTCTCTGTGTAGCCCTGGCTGTCCTAGAACTCACTTTGTAGACCAGGCTAGACTCAAACTCTGAGATTTGCCTGGCTCTGCCTCCCGAGTGCTGGGATTAAAGGTGTGCACCACCCGGCTGAGATGAGACGAACTTTTAAAACCAATTGTCAGCAATCAATTTTTCAAGGAATAACTTGCATATGTACCTGTCAATATTCCCAATTGACTAGCAAAATAAAATTTGGGACCAGTGTATCTAAACATTTTTGGTCTGTAGCCTGTCATAGCTGTATGAGCTTTCTCCCAAAAAGTATCATGTACCTGCTTTTCCCACTCCTGTGGTTATTAAACAAGAACCATAAGCCAAGTTGTTCATTTTCAAATGACTGTTAATATCACCTCATTTAAATGTTTCTTTGAGATTCGAGGTAATCACAGTTCTCAGTTTTCATCCAGTTGCCTTCTTTCATCTTCACCTGGCTCGAGCCGTTTTTATTTAATCTCATTCAAAGCAGAGGATTAGGGCTGGCCCTGCTCTGTAGTGCTGAGATTGCAGTGCTCTTCAAGATTATGGAGAGCTGGATGACAGCCACAACCTCGGAACTCCCTTGACAAAGGAGAAACAGCACCTGCATCTTGCCTGACATGCTCACAGCCCTCAGGGGAGAATGTTCCTGTTTCTATTGAATAAGCTCTCATTTGGGGTCCACAGGGGAGTGTGTGCAATTTCAGAAGCTCTTCATTAGGGCTCAAATACAGTGGATTTTGCCGGTACCATGAGATTTATATGAAGGATGAAGTGTCTCAACATGTATAGGAAGTAAGATGGGTGCACTTGCAGATAAAGCTCAGGAACACATGAACACCACTCGCTGGTGTGTGTTAAGGCTGTTCACAGACAAATAATGGGACCTATTAATAATGCCTGGGAGATGCTAAGGCTTTTGCTGTGCACCTACTGGCCAAGTACCCGAGTCACAGTGTAGTTTAGTTAAGAGCTCTGTGTTGATGACAAGGAGGCGACAGCATTCTGCATTCTCTCCTGTGTGAAGATGGCACTTGGTGTTGCTTTGCCTCAATTCATTCTTCTCCAATGGTTGGTCCCCATTCCGGCACAGACAATGAAAAGAGCATCATCTGAGATGTTTCTGGAGGGAAGTATTTTAAAAGCAATGCTTTTCTGGTATCACAGAGGCCGGGACTAAAATCTGAACTCTAGGTTCGACAAGTTACTTAATTTCTCTAAGCCTCTGTTTCTTAGGCTAAATTGTTTATGGGAACCAGATGCCCCAGAAATATGTAATAAGCACTCCCTAAATGGTACCTGTGATCATCAGGAGGTAGTTAAGCTTCCAGAGTTCTATGATCAGAAGAAGTACCTGGATTTTCATACTGTATGACCTCAGACAAGTCAGTTAATCTCCAGGAGCCTCAGTTACCTCACTGGTAAAATGGCAAGATAGTGATGCTAGCCATATTTCTTGGAGGGTGTTGTGAGGATGAAGAACCCTGTTGAGTAGTGGGTGTGATACATGGCATCTAATCAACACCCCGATGTGAGGTTTTATTTTGCCATTCAGCACCCATTCCTATTGAACAAAGTATGGCAGAACATATGAATAAATTCAAGCCCACCTTTAAAAAAAAACTAGACATACCATTTTGTGTAGCATTGATATAAAATAAACTTCAGCTCAGGCCTTTCAGTTATAGATTTTGTTCCTGAAAGGGAATAAGAGGCTCTCCACTTAGGGTTGCAAACACAATACAAGAGGACAGAGGACCCAAGCCCCCTTTATGGTTATTACAATAGATGTGTACTCACTGAGCTGCCAGCTATTAAAATAAACGTAGGACTGGGCATTAATGATCAGAAAGCAAGAAGTGGTACCTCCTGTCATTGGGTGGCTGACTCAGATGAGGTGGGGGGGAGGGTCTGTTGTTGTTCTTGCTATTCTTGTTGTTCAATGATTTTTGAAATTTAATTTAAAGACAAAGTGATTTTAATCTCTCCAAGCTGTGCAGGATAGTGCTATAGAATTCATTACGTCCATTATGCTCATGCAAACGTTGATGGTACACAATCTTAGCAACACCCTAATTTATGCTGTTGTTTTGTTACTATTCAATGCATAACAGGATCTGTGGAGCCTGATTCCAGGTGAGAGAGCCAGAATACAGGTCAGCTTGTGCACAGCGCGCTTTCTATTCCAGAGGGCCACTCCACTCAGTCTCTGGAAGCGGTGTGCTGCGGGTGCTCCAGACCGCCGGGGAGAGACAAGAGGTGGCTTCCCAGAGGGACAGCTTTCGTGGAGGGTAAGTCATTTAAGCCATTATTTTTGTGTTAAAAGAGATGCAGATGTGCTAGACTAGGGGTTTATTAATTAGAAACTATTTTTAAAACCTAAACTGCAAAGTGAGTTCTTGTAAACAAGGACCATTGCTGGCACTCCCCCCAGACGGGGAAGTCCATTCAGTCTCCTCTGCTGTTACGGATACTTTGGGAGAAAAAAAAATATTTTCAAAGTATTGATGGACTGTGCAATGGCTTTTTAGGCATCAGTGTTACTAGGATGCTTTCTATTTCACCTTTGATATTTGTGGGTATGGTGTTTGTAAGTTACCTTTTAGTTTTTTAATACAGTTAATGTCTGTACATCATAATCAAAGCTAAATCGTAAAGACAAGGCATAAAATGCAAAGTAAAGATCTCTCCATCCATCTTCCTCTTCCATGCCTAGCATCCCTCCTCAAAAGTCACCATTCTTGGCAATTTCTGTCTCTCTACCCATCCTCATCAAATTGATGCTTGTTGTTACAACAGTAGCTGATTTATCGGAACCATATTCTCACCAGTTGGATTTTAAAATGTCATTTTTTTTTTTTTTTTGAGAAGCGTGTCATTCAGCGGGAGCCAAGACTCACAGATGTTGTTAGAGGGCAGGGAAGCGGCGGCTTCTAGACTCTGAGCACCGCTGGCTGAGTGTGGCTCTTTATTAACACCCCAAAACAGTACTTTCCTTTGGGGTTTTAGCCATGATCACTGAGCAACTGGGGGTGCGGGGGGGGGGGGGCCCGCGGGCGGGCGCGCAAATCATCAAACCATTTTTAACATCTCAGAGCCTTAGTTTGTCATCCATGACAGAGTCTGGGGAGAAGACAAACTCTAAAGTCCCTTCCAGTTTATACAGCCTCCAGCTCCGTCATTTTTACATAAAATGCTGAAGCAATGAAAGGACTTGGGTTAGGTGATTTAATCCTCGTAGAGCACAGTTGAAAATACCTACCACAATTGTAACTGCATGTTTCTGACTCACAGCAGTCATTTACAGACTGGGTGGGTGGGTGAGTAAAATTACAAATGTAAAGATTTACATCAATTTCGGGACCAAGCAGAGCCACAAAATTACAGCTCAGGGTAGTAGGTCAGAGGTGATCCGATTTACCTCCAAATAATTAACATCTATCTTTTCAAAGCCTTGTCTTATTATGTGTAATGTGTACTTCTGTATGCAGGTTGAAATTTATTTAAACAACAAATACTGCATGGTGCAATTTAGGAATGCCTTGTGTTACACTCCAAATGTTTGGATGTGCTTTCCTGTCATTTTGGCCATTATTTGCTGTGTGTGTGCAGGTGAATAAGGTCAGAGGCATGGTGCCCCTCTTAGCCAAAGGCTCAAAAGAGCCTTCGGTATCCCAGCAACAGACAGAAACACCGTTCAAGTGACAGATTGGGTGGTTGCTTTTACTGGACCCTTTTCGGAGACAAAACTGAGTTGAATTAAAGGAGCCTATTAATCTGTGGTTTCCCCCATGACTGTCAACGGAGCGGGCAACCGGGCAACGGAAGAGAGCCTTGAACATCCATTCTGGGGTTGGGGAGGAAGAGGCAATCCCTTAGGCTATTTGCCAACTCAGGGAAGACATTTAGCACTGTGAGATTTAGAACCTGATCATATTAAAAGCATTTCACTGCCTACCCAAAGTAAAGTATCTTCTAAATAGCTTTTGATAGGTCAACTTCCAAGGGCCTCGTGTTTGGGAGTGAAAAGAAAACTCTTCTGTCTGAGTGAGCGCCAATGGCTGGCTGCTGAGAAGGGAGACATGTTAGCAGCACAGGCCGCTGAGACGATGCTGAGGATGCATCCTCCTCACAGGCATCCCTTGCACTGACCCCTTCCAAGCCCTAGAAAGGGGCCTGCAATGCATTCACTTTGTTTAGATGGTTTGGTAAAAATTTTCATAAGGTTTTGTTTTGTTTTGTTTTTTAAAGAGGCTCTCAAATCCTAAACCTGGATCCATCCCTGCTGTGGAGTTGGAGGAGATGAAGGGGTTTAGAGGAGGAGATGAAGGGGTTTAGAGCCAGCACAGCATACCAGGGCAGTGGCAGGATCTAAGCTTGGGACTTCCTTATTACTTGATCTCTCCCAGAGCCACGCACACCATTCCTGGGCTTCCTGCTCCGGACTGCTCACGGGCTTTTCGGCTTTGCAAACGCTCCAGTGTCTCACTTGATACTCAACTTCTACCTAGCCGCTTTGTTGCCTCAGTTTCTCTAGCGTTGTTCTAAGGACTGTCTACGTGTTAATACCGTTAATTGCTATGTATTTTTCCCCAAGGTAGGCTATATCATTATTCTTGAAATATCTTTGAACAGTTTGTTTTACCTTTGTGGTGGTTGTTCATTTGTCTTGTTTGTTTGTTTGTTTGCTTGCTTGTTTGTTTATGCTGGGGATCAGAACCAAGGTCTCACTTATGCTAGTCACATTCTACATAACTAGGCTGTACTAAGCCTCTGTACAATTTTAATCTTATTGTAACTGTTAATTGCTTTATCAATGTATTTTATTTTCATATCACCGATGGGAAGCTAGTGTAAATGATGTAGCCTTGATCTGTACATTTTTCTTCTCCTGCAGGACTGGAGATGAACTTAGGGGGTTTGTGCATGCTAGGCAAGAATTCTACTGAGCTATATCCCCAGCCCGGTTTGCACATTTTTTTTTTAAGACCAGTCTCAAGAAAACTCCACATGTGTTGGGTAGAAAGTAAATCAGACACAGGTTGTAAAGAAAGAAAATGACACTCCTGGAATGGACCGAACAACCGGCACATGTGGTTGTATTTTACAACACTGATTATGAAAGGGAGCAAAGGTCAAAAGTATATCCGGCCTGCCTCCCAAGCAGTCTGTGCCACTTAGCCGGCCAACCCCGGGCAATCGCCAGGGCCCTTGCTCTCCCTTTGCTCTCACAGTATTTCAAGGAATTTGCGAGGCCCTCACCTGATTGCCCAATCCTGTGATTTCACTCCCTAGAGAAAGAAACTGCTGCGGAGAGACAACCCCCTGAGACCTTTAAAGGCAATGATCTCCTTTCACTTTTGCAAGTAGGCTCAGGGTTCAGGAGTCCATTCATTGTAAAAGCTGAGCTGTAAAGCTGAAAGAGGTGGGAAGGTAGCTCAGTGGAAGAGTGCTTGCCCTGGCAGCCAAAGGCCAGGGTTCAATCCTCGGCACTGCAAGATATATTTTTTTTTTTAAGCCTTGTAGTAAGTAGTTTCATCTAGAAATGAAGGTCAGGATAAAAAGCATTTAGGCTTATGGGTAAAAGCACCCTACTTGCCACTTAGACAATTAGCCACAGAAATTCTGATCCTGTCAGGTGGTGGTGGCACACACCTTTAATCCCAGCACTCGGGAGGCAGAGGCAGGCGGATCTCTGTGAGTTCGAGGCCAGCCTGGACTACCAAGTGAGTTCCAGGAAAGGCGCAAAGCTACACAGAGAAACCCTGTCTCGAAAAACAAAAAACAACAACAAAAACCACCTTGTCTCTAAAAACAAAAACAAAAATAGAAAGAAATTCTAATCCTACTTCAGTCCCATCTCTGTCTTGAGTCAGTTTTTCCATCAGGAAAATTGGAAACCAATTTTGTGCATGTGTGTGTGGAGGGGGGGTGTGCGTGTGTGGGTGTGTACATGTGCGTGCGCATGTGTGTGTGTTTACATCCAAGAAAGCAATTTTTTCCAGGAAGGCACATTTTATATTAGTTGATCAATTGATTGGTTGGTTGGTTGAGGCAGGCTCTTGCTATGTACCCAGGTTAATTTGGAATTGACAATCTTTGTGATTACCCTGTCTCAGCCTCCTGAGTGCTTGGGGGAAATACAGACATGTACCAACACATCCAGTTCATTTCTTAAATGGGGCTACAGTCCTTTTGGGGTTTCTAGACCAAGACAGATTGAAGTAAGAAAATGTGCTTCTGCAACTTAAGTAAAACATAACTCTCTGAACAGATGAAGATAGGTCTCTTCTGTATCCCAGAATCTAATCAATACTTATATCTATGATTCAGCTATTATTTGGCTTAAAAGGGCTTACTGGGAAATGTTAGTATTTTTACTATTTTCTACAGAGAAAATATTTTCCAATTTCAAATAACCCTGGACTTTTGAATTATAACCTGTTTTTATGTTCAAGCTATATGTGTATTATTTCTGTTTCAGTTGTACATTAAATGTTTTTACATTCAAAAAAGGACAAATACTATAGAATTGTATTACATGAGATATATAGAATATACAAATTCATAGAGAAAGACATCTCAAGATGAAGAAGAAAGGAATATAGAGCAATGGTTTCCTTTCTTTTTTTGTGTGTGTGTTTTTTTTTTCAAGACAGCATTTCTCTGTGTAGTTTTGGTGCCTGTCTTTGAACTCGCTTTGTAGACCAGGCTGGCTTCGAACTCACATAGATCCGCCTGCCTCTGCCTCCCAAGTGCTGGGATTAAAGGCATGTGCCACCACTGCCCAGCGAGCAATGATTTCCTAAGTACAGAATCTCTGTTTTGTGTAATGGAAAAGCCCCACAAATGGACAGTAGTATCAGGACATAATATCGTGAATGTAATAAATCAATACAATTAATGTAATTAATGAATATCATAGTTATTGAATGAATACTGCAAATGTAATCAATGCATACCACAAATGTAATTAATATCATGAGTATAATTAATGAATATCATGAATGTAATTAAATAAATTTTTAAAAATTCCAGTATAACTAAAAAAAAAGAAAAGAAAATGTGCTTCTGGTTATGAACTCATTGCTGCTGCTGCTGCATACCAGGGATTCCTCTCAAGCTACAGACGCAGGATCATGGCCCATTATTTCAACCTCTCCTATGGCAGATGTTTCACTAAGCTCACTTTACATGAATTCAACGCACCAGCCCTGAGATGTAGGTGCTATTATTTGCTCCATTTTACAGTTGATAAAACCAAGGCGTAGCAAGGTGAAGGAATGTGCTCTGTACTATATGACTCATCAGAAGAGTTCAAGGGATGAGCTATAAAATGTATTGAAATGTGAAAGTCCTTGAGTTGGGGATTTAGCTCAGTGGTAGAGTGCTTGCCTAGCAAGCACAAGGCTCTAGGTTCGATCCTCAGCTCAAAAAAAAAAAAAAAAAAAAGAAATGTGAAAGTCCCAGCAAGGTATGGTGGTGTGTCTGTAATTCCTAGGCTAAATATGGAGAGCTTGTCAAAATAAAATAACAACGAAAGCCAGATAGTTTTAGCACCCACCAACAAAGTCCTTTTGATAGACACCAAATAGAAATTTTAATCACAAAAAGCATTGCTTACAGAGTCCATTTTTAGCTTGTGGGTGGTTTTCTATTTTAGCCAATGTAGGAATCATTGTTGCAAAAAATATTCAAACCTAAAGCTCTAGATTTAAGTTTTATTTTATTCAAATATCTTTAGCATCTCCAAAACAGGCTTTCCTTTAAAATGTATTTATTTGTATGTGTACTAGTCCCCAGGATGAAACTCAGGTCATTAGGCTGGGCTGATGAGCACCTTTATCCACTAAGCCCTAGGCTTGCTTTTGAAATGAAGGGTCTTAGCCCAGAATGCTAAACACCTCTGATGATGGCGGGGATACAAGGCTCAGGCTAGAGTGATTAGCCTATTGGGTGAGGCCCCGATTACCAAGGACAAGCACGTGAGCAAGTGAGATTGGGCGCCCTTCACTTTTAGTCAGGGTGGCACTCAAAAAAAAAAAAAAAAAAAAAGCTGCCGGGCAGTGGTGGCGCACGCCTTTAATCACTGCACTCGGGAAGCAGAGGTAGGTGGATCTCTGTGAGTTCGAGGCCAGCCTGGGCTACCAAGTGAGTTCCAGGAAAGGCGCAAAGCTACACAGAGAAACCCTGTCTCGAAAAACCAAAAAATAAAAAAAAAGCTTTGGCTTTGGACTATTTTCTCTAATTGTAGCTCTTCTATTTTAAAAACATTTATTTATTTACTTACTTACTTATTTGTTTGTGTGGGGGATGCATGCATGCCACTGTGTGCCTGTGGAAACCAGAGGACAACTTGTAATCAGTTCGCTCAGTTCTCTCCTTCAACCGCCAGGGGTGAAGGTCAGTTCATGGGGGCGAACAGCAAGTACTTTAGCCACAGAGCCATCTCACCAGCACCTGCCGGCACCTCTGATGGAGAGACTGTAACACACCCCTTCTGTTCTGTGACTTGTGCACATGCGCATGGTCCCACTTGCCATTCTCTGGTCACATCAGCCGTTCTTACTTCTGTGAGCTTTCTTACAGGGTCGATTCCCCGGCACACTTTCCCCTGCCTCTTTTTTTCTTTCTTTCTTTCTTTTTTTCTTTTTTTGGTTTTTCGTGACAGGGTTTCTCTGTGTAGCTTTGCGCCTTTCCTAGAACTCACTTGGTAGCCCAGGCTGGCCTCGAACTCACAGAGATCTGCCTGGCTGTGCTGGGATTAAAGGCATGTGCCACCACTGCTCGGCTCCCCTGCCTCTTTACCAGGCAGGGCACAGGCCTTCAAGTTCCAACTCAAACCACACCTCCTCTCCAGCTTCCCTACATTCTTCCAGCCACCATTCACTGATCTTTGCTCTGGGCTTCCAAAGCACTCCGTTTATGTCAGTTCCATGAGAGGAGGGATTTTATCTGTTTTGTTCATGGTTGTATCCTCAGTGTCTAGGAAGTACAGTACTTAACAGGCAGTAGATATTTAAGAAACATTTGTTCAGCCGGGCGGTGGTGGCGCCCGCCTTTAATCCCAGCACTTGGGAGGCAGAGGCAGGCGGATCTCTGTGAGTTGGAAGCCAGCCCCCAACTACAGAGTGAGTTCCGGGAACTGTTTCATTGTATGGTAACAGAGTATCTCCTTGTCTGCATTAGATGGTCTGTCTTGTTCCTCTTTCTTTACATTCCTCACATTGTGCATAGAACCTAACAGACGCAGTAGATGTGTGCTAAATGCTTCTTGGAGGAAGAAATGAATGAATGAATGAATGAATGAATGAATGAATGAATGAATGACATGCTATATGGTTTGTTCCTTTGGTTATTGATTGGCATGAATGAGTTTTGGCAGTATCCAATCCCTTGATACCAGGGAACAATTTAGCTGCAATGAAATGTTCAGAACCTTTCTGACTTGCATCCATTATTTTTAAGCAGACTGCTTAGAGGGAAGATCTGGACACAATAGGAGTTTGGAAATAGCATGGTTTCTGTCCTGTTGTTACATTGCAAGCTAGATGATCTCAGAGGCAGGGGCATGAAACAACCTCCTCCCATTCCTGTGTAAATCACAGATGACTCCACTTCAAATGCTTTTACCACCCTCTGCACATATGCCGGCTATTCCTTCATGAACTTCTAACACAGAGCCTCCATATAGCACTTGATGGGCATCTGCTTGTGATGATGGCTCCAATAATGAACACTGGCTGTCACATAAGATGATTCAAGCCACTCCAAGGGGAGAAGAGCAATCATTTTACTGGAGCACCTGGGGACACTGCCATTAGAGCTATACCAAATGCACACCCATGTGACTAACTAGGGCTTATTAGACCAGGCATGTTCCTAGGCCTGGGCCTAGAGTGCCCTACTCTTAAGCCCAGCCACGGAAAGCAGATGAAAACCTAGAGTGGACATGAGGCTCTGACCTGCTTTAAAAGCCAGTGGGGACTGTTCTTTCTCGTATGCTGTTCCCTCTCACAATGAGGCGCCTAGTCATTTCTTCAGCTTTTGCTGTAAGGCAGACCTTCCTCTAATTGCACATGGCTTCTATTTAATCCCCTCCTCCCCCAGGCTTACAATGAAGGAAGGTACTGTGATCACCATTTTCCAGATGGGAAAACTGAGGCAGCTGAATATTTTGATGTCCACAGCTGAAAACCCGAAAGAAAAGTGTATTAGTCAGGTTTGCTGCTACAATAAAATATCATGACGAAAAAAAAAAAAGGGGGGGGGTATTTCAGCTTACAGTTTTAGTCTATGGTGAAGAGAAGTCGGAGATAGGAACTCAAGGCAGGAACCTGGAGGCAGGAACTGATGCAGGAGGCTATGGAGGAACACTGCTTGCTGGCTTGCTCCTCTTGGCTTGCTCAGTTTGCTGTCTTATACACGCTAGGACCACTGTCCCGGGATGGCACCATACACAGTGGGTTAGGCCTTTCCACATTCAATCATCAATTTAAAAAATGCCCCACAGGCTTGTGTACACGGCCAGTCTGATCAGAGCGTTTTCTCAATTGAGGTCCCCTGCTCTCTAATGATACTAGCTTGGGTCAAAGTGACAAACCAACCTAATCAGCATACGGATTTCCACTTCAAGAGGGATGGGGTGGTGTCTGGGCAGAGGATTTAGAAGTGAGCGGGACTCAGACCAGGAAACATGGGCCTGTTTGGGTACTAACCCAACATACATCAGGATTGCCTATAGCGAGGTGCTTGTGCAGTGGTTCTGCCCCTTTCCAGATGTGAAACTCTGGGCAAGACACTGAACTCTCAGCACTTTGTTTGTTCTGCTGTAAAAATGGCGATTGCCACCTGTCTAGCGTTGTGGTGAGGATTAAACGAGTAGTATTTTGCCAGAAACATGTTAAAAGACGAGTGCTTAAGTGTTCCTTCAGTAGCCGCCCATATAGTCTCTTCAGAAGCCGGGACTTCCCCTGGGAAAGTTTGTCAGGGCGCTTTCCGCATGGTGGAGGACACAATCGCCACCGGGAAAGTGGCGAGCACTTAAAGGAAACGCCCGGCTCGCCACGCCTAGAACCAAGGACGAATAGGGGAGAAGGCTGGGAACGCCCTGAGCGGAAATCGCAAGTGCTTCTGGCCTAATGCGGATTGGCAGCCGCTTGGCGCCCGACTGGACGAACGAGAAGCAAAGAAAGGGGCGGTAGCACAGCGTGGTGCAGCCGTAGGAGCGGCGGCAGCGGAATAGCCGTCACTTCCGCCTCCCTCGGCCACCTCCGGGCGGGTTTCTAGCCGCTCTTCCCGAAGTGACCTGCAGAGGGCGCGCTCCCCCACCACGCAGCCTGTTCACCACACAGGCTGCCGGCCAACTGCTGCAGTCCGACCCACCTCCTCCAAGAAGCCTTCCCAGCACCGCTCCAGCCATTCGCTTGCTCTCCTGAACCCTCAAAAACGTCATCAGCACTGTATAATTTAGAATTTGGGCATGTGCTGGCTGGCCGGCAAAGTGTGTGGGGTGTGTTAGGCAAGTCTCAGCTCCTCAACAATAGCATACCTAGTATTTCCTTCAATGGCACGTGTCCAACAAACGCTTGGCACGCCACAACTTGCTGTAGAAGCTGCTAAAGGAGACTTCCGGGGTCCTAATGATACGGTGCCTCGAGGTAATAAAAGAGACACTACAAGGGTGCCTGAATGGCCTCATGGCCTCAATTGCCCCGTAGAGCCTTGACTGGCCAGATGGGGTCAGTGTAACCCACCTCAGAGGCATGTGCAGGGGAGTTCATTGATTTTTAAAAAACAAAACAGAACAGTAACAACAAAAAACATTTGCTGAGCCCCAGCTTTAATGTAGAAGCCCGATAAATTCTTGCCCTCTGGGAGACAGCCCTGGGAAATATGAGAACAGCAAGAGACTGAGTCTGAAAAACCCCTCCTGCACACTAAGTTGTGTGACCTTGGGCACACCATGCGTTGTCTCTGAGCCGCATTTTCCGACTTTGTATCTTAGAGTCTGGAATGGGGGTGGGGCTGATCAGAGGATACAGTAATCAGATCTGTCGTTCTTTCACTTTCCTGATGAGACTATGGTCAGGAAGTAATTTGAATTACAATTTTCTAGTTGAAAGATAAAATGCAAGTGGCTTTTTGTGACAATCATATAATAAAAGAGCTACGACGGCTCTTTGTTAACTGAAAGAGCCTCTACAAAGGTTTGCCACTTCGCCCGCTTTTGAAATCCATAATAAACACGCAGCAAATGTTTCTTGGGTCAAGAGATAAGATCCATATATAGATTGGAGAGTTATGGCTAGAGAACACCAAATGTGTGCTAAATGCATTATCCAGACACTTGGGTTGCTCACATAAGTGTTCAATGAAATTCAGTGAGGGGAAGAAAGACTGTGGTCAGGGGTCAAGGGAAACTCCACCATGGAGGCAAGATTTGAGACGGGCCCTGGTAACTGGCTTGAGTTTTTGGCACAGGAGCGTGAAGACACTGAGGAACTCAAGGCAGGACGGCACAAAGGCCTGGGAATCGCAAGTGCCACTGGACACAGTTTCCAATTGCGTAAAAGGCTCTGCCCTGTGCCTATGACCATTCCTGGCATATGTTTCTGTAATTAAGGAAAAGGAGAGGAAGGGGGAAGGGGAGGACAGTGGGAAGGAGGGGAAAGAATGAATTTGGCTAATTGAAATCTAAACTTCCTACAAATGATGAGGGTTGGAACAAGCAGACCAGCAGAAACTAGAGTACAGCTGCTCGAAGTAAAAATAACCCCTCTCCCCTGAGATTAGATGTCCTAAAAGAGGAGACCAGAGACATGCCTGGTTGGTTCATCCCTATATCTTTAGCATAAAGAACACTAGCCAGCACCAAAGAGAGAGAAAGAGAGGAAAGTAGAGGGGGGGGTGAGTTGGTAAAAGGGGGACAAGAGAAGGTAATGGGGGTGAGTATGATTGAAATATATTACGCAGATATATGAAAATGTCATAATGAAATCTATTATTATGTATAATTCATATATGCTATTCAAAACATTTTAAAAAGAACAGTAGCCATCACACAGAGAAGGTTCTAGAAAAAAAATCTGATGGAGTAAGTGAATGTGGCAATGGTGGAAAAGGCAGAGTATGGAGTCTGAGGGCCCCAAGTTTAAGTCCTGGTTGTTATGTATTGCCTGCATATTCTCAGGCAAGCTGCTTAATGTCTCTAAGCCTCATTTTCCTTTCCAAAATAATACTATCCATCTCAAAATCATCCCGAAGATGCATGAACATAACAAGCAACTCTTGAAGACAGTGGATGGCAGTTTTAGTTAACTTTCTATTGCTGTGTTAAAGACCACAATCAAAAGCAACTCGGAGAAGAAAGGGTTTATTTGGCTTACACATGCTTATCACAGTCCATCATTGTGGGAAGCCAAGGCAGGAACTCAAGCAGGGCAGGAAACTGGAGCCAGAAACCGAAGCAGAAACGAAGGCAGAAACTATGGAGACATGTTGCTTACTGGCTTGCTTTCCATGGCTCTCTCAGCTTTCTTTTTCATACAGCCCAGGACCAGGACCTGCCCAGGAGTGGGACTGCCCACAGTGGGCTGAGCCCTCCCACATCAATCAAGAAAATGCCCCCATGAACTTGCCCACAGGCCAGTTTGGTGAGGGCATTTTCTCAATGGAGATTCCGTCTTTCCAGATGACTCTATCTTGTGTAAGTTGACAAAACAAACAAAAACAAAAACAAACAACAACAACAAAAAAAATCAAGCACAACAGCCATTGTGATCAAACCTTTTTGACCAGACCAGATTCCAGTGGAGTACTTTGTATACAGCAGGCAGCCAGATGACATTTGCTGTCTGACAGGTAGGTGGGACCTTGAACCTTTACTCCCTGTAGGCGGTGAGAGCTTGGCATTCGAAGGAGAGAGCTGGGTGACTAACATGAAGGTGTTAAGACATGGGTTGAGGCAGAGGGGCAGGGTGCCAGGGATGAGGCAACAATCAGGGGATTTGCTCCAGGCTGGGATGGTGGCCGTAAGGTTAGCAAGAGAGGAATGGCTGGAAAGAGGGAATCAACAGCATCAGGGTTTTATGTTTGTTTGTTTGTTTTGTTTTTAAAGACAGGACTGAAAATTAAGAAAAGGAGCTAGAATGCTGCCAGCACCTGCTAAGTGTGATCTCCCACCAGAGTCAGGGGTGGAGTGCCATCGTTAACACTCCTGTGACAGACTAAAAGAAACCTAGAACATTGGAGGGGGGCCCGGGTCAGTAAAGTCAGAGTGGCCAATCCTCAGACTTTGCAAGATTGTCGGCAATGATACTGGTTGGACAATTTCAGAATGTGCATATATTTCCTCTTCCTTTCTTCAAAGTGTCAGAAAAGCACTGTCCACAAGGGGGCAGATGATGTCTAGCCAAGTTCAGTTTCAGCTGCAATTGTTTAGAAGGCAATCTTCCCTCAGATACTCCAGCTATCCGAACAAGCACAAAAATGGACATTGAGAACATTCCTTCTCTCTGCCCTATTAAAAGGAACGTCAGTCACAGAGGCATTTGAATTGAGACGTGGCGATGACCTGAGCCCTGGGAAAACCCTGGCTGGAGTATGAGACAGAGGATTATTGATGTCCCTAGCACGTGGTTGCCCTGTTTGTTGCCTGCATCTCTCTAGCAAGGCTAGAAGGGGTAAAGTGATGTCCAGTGAACGTGAGGGCGTTGCAAGCCAAGCTCCTACAAACAGATCCATCAGGCTGGTGCCCCTCGCAACTGGAACCCAGGTTAGGGTGTTGTGGAAATCCAGAAGAAATGGAAGATTTCTTAATGGGCTGAATGGACAGTAAAGAAAAGGCAAGCCTATCAGAGTTAAGAGCACAGTTCTGGGATCCGAGAGACCCGGGTTCCGATCCCAGTTCACCATCTGAGTTCCATTGCCTGGGGCAAGCTGCTTAACCTCCTGAGCCACAGTTTCTCATTGGCAAAGTGAGGAGAGAAATACCTGTAGCCATCTCAGAGGGTGGCTGTGAATTTTTAATGAGACCATGCCTGCCATACAGTCAGCACTTAGGAAATGCTGATAGGAAATTCTTGTTCTTGTCGGCAGTTATAATAAGCAAGGTGGTTCTGTTGAATAGACTGGATGTAAAACACTTGGAAGGTACCAATGGCAGATGAGTAGAGGCTACCCAGAGCTGGGGAAAGTGGGGGAAGAGAGGTTGGGAAAGCAGAGAAGGAAGTGCATTCTAGGCAGAGGGAAAGTGGGGGTGCTGAAGGGCTCGTAAGTGACGACTGGGCTGGCCCGGGTGAATGTCCACTGTCAAGGACAGAGTCTAGTTAGTATCACGGGGCTGAGCGGATGTCTGGCCAGCCAAGCCCAGCACAGGACCAGCCAGGTTTTGCCAGGAGATTGCTTTTTCCTGGCAAAACACTAAGAAGTCAATGAAGTGACTGGACAGAAAGAGTGGCTTGGGTGACTAGTGGAGCGGTCTCCTCTCTAGCCTCAGTATTTATTTAGTCATTCATTTATTCCTTGGTTGGTTGGTTGATGTTGTGTGGGGGTGTTTTGCCTGCATGTGTCATGCATGCAGTGCCCATGAAGGCCAGAAGAGGGCGTCACATCCCCTGGAACTCAACTTCACTTATTCGTGACCATGTGGGTGCTGGAACTTGAACCTGGAGCCTCCCATACAGTGGTCAGTGCTCTTAACCACTGAGCCGTCTCTCTAGCCCCAGCATCGGCATTTTAGAAGAGCAAAGCAAATCCATGAGCGCAAGCTAAGAAAGGGGCGTCCTATCTAACGCTTCCTATTGAAGGTATAGCCACTGGAGGAAAAAGAAATATGAAATAAGGCAGTCTGGAAGTGTCTTCGGTCTGCACATATACATAAACATATATGTTATCCCATAATTTCCATGTGATTTTGATTCCAGGACCTCTTCCTGACTCAGGATGCTAAAAACTGATAGATGCTCAAGTCCCCCGTGTTAGGCTGTGTTAGAACACTTCTGTAGCATGTATGGTGCCAGGCACACAAGAATAGGCACAGTATTTGCATGTAATATACACACATTCTCCAGATGTACTATAAATAATCTCTGGTTTCTCACTACATTTCAAATTTTATTTTGTGTATGAAAGTCTAAGACACCTCGGGGGAGTCAGTTCTCTGCTACTATGTGGGTGCACGGGACTAGATTCAGGCCAACAGACTCGGCTGCAAGCAGCTCAGAGCCATCTTCCAGGGCCCTTTTCTGTACTCTTATAGTGACTAGGTGATTGCTGCTCTACAGAAGACATTTTAGCTGAAGCTCAGGCCAGAATCTTAGCCAAGACCCCAAAGGGCCCTCCCAGGAATCATGATCTGAACTAGAATTCTTTTTTTTTTTTTTTTTTTTTGATTTTTCGAGACAGGGTTTCCCTGTGTAGCTTTGCGCCTTTCCTGGGACTCACTTGGTAGCCCAGGCTGGCCTCGAACTCACAGAGATCTGCCTGCCTCTGCCTCCCAAGTGCTGGGATTAAAGGCGTGCGCCACCACCGCCCGGCCTGAACTAGAATTCTTATGGCATCTAATACAATGTATATGCTATGTAGATGATGATTAAACTATATCATTTAAAGAAAACGACAAGAAAAAAAATCTACTGGTTTAGTACAGACGCAATTAGGGGGTGGGCATTGAGACAGGGTCTCATACCTTAGGCTGATCTCAAACTCACTACCTAACTCACATTGACCTGGAACTACAAGCAATCCTTCTGCCCAACACCCCAAGTGTTGGGATCATAGATGTGAGCCACCATGCCCTGTTCACATGCAACTTAAAAAAAAAAAACAAACTATTTTCAGTCTACAGTGGCTGAATTTAGAAGCCCCAGATATAGAGGGCTGATTTGCATCTAGAATTCCAAGAATATGGTCCAGTGGGACCCAGAGGCCAGCCACAAACATCGCAGCTACAGAATTGTTCATCCCCCAGGCCTGTGAATATGTCCCTGTAACTTCCTCTTTCCTGGGAATAATAGACTGGAAGGAAATTCTTTTTGTATAGCTCACTGATTGATGAGTGAGTGAGTGAGTGAGTGATATTTTTGTGTGTATGTGTGTTTGTTTGTGTGTGTGTGTGTGTGTGTGTGTCCACATGTGTATGCAGGTGTACTCACTTGTGCATGCACCTGTGGAGGCCAGATGTCAACATCAGGACTCATCCTTTACCACTCTCCACCACTGTTTTTGAGACAGGCTCTCCCACTGAACCTGGAGCCCCCACCATTTGGCTGGCCAGCAAGCCCCTGGGATCTGCCCATCTCGATCTCACTCAAGACTCAGACTCCAGATACATGCCACTGTGTCCAGGCTTTTCTGTACGTGCTGGGGATCCAAACTCAGGCCCACATGCTTGTACAGCAAACACTTTACCCACTGAGACCATCTCCTCATCCCTGGAATTTTTTTTTTTTTGTGTGTGTGTGGTGGTGCTTTGGTTTTCAATTATTTATTTATTTGTTTATTTATTTATTTATTTTATGTGTATGGGTGGTTTGCATATGTGTATGTATATATACCATGTGCATGCCTGGTGCCCATGGAGGTCAGAAGAGGGCATCTGATCATCTGACCCTCGGAATCTGGAGTTCCAGATGTTTGTGAGTCACCTCTGAGAGAGTAACAAGTGATCTTAACCACTGCGCCATTTCTCCTTCCTCTTGCTTTGTTTTTTGAGACAGGGTCTCACTCTATGGCAGGCTAGCCTGGAACTCACTATATCAACTAGGCTGGCCTTGAACTTGGGCAATCCTCTTGGACCATCATGCCCAACTGGAAGGTGACTGTCTCCACTACCTGAGTCGAGGGCCTGCTCTAAGGTGTTCATTTCCATTTGTAAGCTTACCTTTCCCTGTTGGCAGATCCTGTTAGAGGCCTGACTTGGATCTCACAAAGCTGGGCCCTTCCCTCTGCCCAAATGGGTTCTCCTGGGAAACCCTTGGTTACAGGCCTTAGTGGGAAGCCTTAGCCTAACAGCACCAACCAAGAGATAATAGTAAAAAGCACTTTTATATTTAGCTTTGGGACATCATAAGTGATTTTTTGGCACTGCATTTCCTTTCCTAAGTAAGGTTGGCTTAGGATGATATTAAAATTTGCTTTATGGGAGGCAATGGAAGAGAGTGAGTAAATAAATGCCTTTCCAGTCCGGTGGTTATGGGCTTGGAACCACAGTTAATTTCCATTCCAGTCACCACCTCTTACTGTTTGTCTTTCTGGGGCTCAGTTTCTTCTGCGCAAAACCCAGGCAGCACACTCCACCTCGTGTTTTCATAGGCCACATGAAATCTAAGGCCTTTGATGTTCTTGGGCCAGTGTGGGTCCAGGAGCACCACAGAGAGTATACACTTCAGCAAGTGCGTCTAGGACAAAGTCGGGCCGGGAGTCAAAAACCTTCAGCATATAATCGAGAAGAAAGCAGACAGCACATGGTGGGCAAGTCATGCCGTTTGGTACCCTGAAGCCCACTGGAGGCTGGCTGACCTCCTGACTGTCTTCTCAGGGCTGGGCTAACTCCCCAGCAGGTTTAGGCAAGAGCAAGCAGGTGGGGTTGGCCTGAGACCAGCTGCCCAGAGCCTGTTGGGAAACACTTCTCTATGCCAAGGGCAGGGCCAGGGACAATACGTATTTACAAGGTGAATGGTATTACCTGTGATGAAGCAAAGACTGCTCTTACCTCAGAGCAAATAAGAGGCCGGGAACACAGATTCTGCTTATTGCAAATACAAATGAGGTGACCGCTTTACGAAGGTTTTATGGTAGCAGAAGAAAAGTCACAGTTTTCCAGGGCATTGGTGGAAACCCCAGGTTGGTGGCTACAGTAATACAAAGTAATCTCTGCTGTAGGTCTCCTGTTATCTGATGGTATTCTTAGCTTTTGGTTGACGAAAGCTGGCCTGTCAGTACATTCCCAAAGTTTTCACATGATAGTCACGTGTATTTTAAGTCAGCCAGGCAAGCAGGCAGAGAATGGCTCTGAAGGAAGCTACGGTAGCCCATGATAATTTGGCTCTGCATCTGCAACAACCCAACTCCACAATCAGGAAGTTCTAATGAATCAATCAGGCCTGTAGAATCTTTCACCGGAGGGTGGTTTTCTTGTGGGAAATCCATTTCACACCTTTGAGCAGGGCAGGGTGGGGGCAGTGAGGGCCAGGGCCCGAAATCCAAGCCTGGAGCCTCTAGCCCGACAGAGGACTCACTGGAGAAGGGTGCTTGCTACTAAACTTAACAACCTGGTGGATGCCCAGGCCCCACATGGTGGAAGAAGAGAAGCTGGTTCCTCAAAGGTGTCCTCTAGCTTATACATACATGCTGTGTGGTATATGTGCACTCGCACATACACACTCACACTCACATACACACGTACAAAATAAAGATAAATAAATGGAAAAGAAGAAAGAAGCCCGAACTTGCAGAAGGACACCTCTTTTGCTTTCTGCGGTTCTCACGTGTCTGGGCATTCTTCGCTAGAAGACAAAGCCTTTCCTTCATTTCCTTCCTGAGACTTTGGGAAAACAAAACCACTTGAAAATAGCTGTCTTGACTAAAACCTGCACTCGGGCCCAAGCCAGGAAGAGAAATTGTCAATTCAGTCTGTCTTGTTTCCTCCATTGTCAACAACCCTAGCACCTTAGCCATGCCTTCGGGAGAGCTGAGGCACAACTCCCACAAGTTCAAGGTCAGCTTAGACCACACAGTGAGTTCCAAACAAGCCTGGGATAGAGTGAAAGAAAGAAGAGAGGGAGGGAGGGAGGAAAGGGGAAAAAAAGAAACAACAACAATAAAACATCCAAATTCCTACATGTTTACGTAAACATCTCCCCCTCATTTTCATTTATCCTTTTTTTTTTTTTTTTTTCCGAGACTGCTTTGCGCTTTTCCTGGAGCTCGCTCTGTAGACCAGGCTGGCCTCGAACTCACAAAGATCCACCTGCCTCTGCCTCCCAAGTGCTGGGATTAAAGGCGTGCGCCACCACCGCCCGGCTCATTTATCCTTTTGTGTGTGAAGCGGGGGATCATTTGTCCGTGCATGAGTCATATGCATGTGCCCACAGCGCCAAACTCCCGAAGTATACATAAATGGCTCGCAGCACAAGGCAGTCTCTGTTCCTCCCAAGCGGGTACCCTACCTCCCCACAGGCCATCTGTGTTACCACCACCTCTGGCAGCCCCCTCCAGAGGTCATCCACGCATATACAAACAGGTAGCATTTTAGTCCTGATGAAAGCACTCTTACTCATGTTTATATTCCAGGCACCTAGCAGCGTGTCAAACATAAGTGTGCCTTTGAAACAGTGGGTTGATTGAATGTCTGTTCCCCGCTTTGCCGCCCTCATCCTAGCCACAGAAATGACTGAACAGTCTCAGAGAAATCTCCACAAACATGAAAATGTAACATGTTTGGGCTCATGGCTCTGGTCAGGATTTCCCAAGACTGAAATTCCCAAAACAAAATAAAGCCACGAGGTCCTTGCTTAATACAAACAAGTCATTCCCTTTCAGGATAGTACTCAGGGTACCCAGATGCACGTGTTTTCTTCCCTACTCTGTACAAAGTGTAAAGGCAAAGCTCAGCTCTGGCTCTTCCGTGGTTGGGTAATGGTTCCCAAAGGGGAGGGATGGAGAGATTTTGGTGTTGCTCTTACCCACAGGAACTCCCTAAACACATTTGGAAAATAAAGCACAGGAGTTGAACCAGTGCCGTATTCCAGGGCTCCTCAGTCCCTCCCAGGGCTAGCTTTCCTAGACAGTAGCGCCTCATGTCTCTGCCCTGCCTCGCTCCTCCACCGCTCTCCCTTTCTCATCCCTCCCCCACTACCTTCGAGAGAGAAAGGGCTGGGTTTCTGCACGTGATCCATAGAAAAGAGCCCAAGGAGAAAGGAGAAGGCAGGAGAGACAGCTGCCCCTCTGCTTGCCCTATTATTAGGACCAGGCTTGTCAACTCAAGGAGGCAGCAGAGCAGAATGGTAAAGAAAACAGAGTCCGGCGTCTCGCTGAGCTGGAGTTCTGATTCTGCCACGTACAAAATGTGTGATGTTGAGCGTGCTTCTTTGTTTCTTTCTGCTTCCATTTCTTCCATGGTAAGGTGTGCATGACAGCTGCACCCACTTTAAAGAAACACATCAGAATGCAGTGAGTCAATAGATTGTGAAGCATTTGAAACAGTGCCTGGCACGTAGGAAACACAATGTAAGTGCTATTTTTAAAAATATAGTAAGCAGTTTTATTAATTCTTTAGGACTCCTCCCCTAATTCCTATGCCTTCCAACAGCCTCCCAGATCCATCTCCCACCTCCCTATTCCCTTCCTTCCTTCCTTCCTTCCTTCCTTCCTTCCTTCCTTCCTTCCTTCCTTCCTTCCTTTCTTTCTTTCTTTCTTCCCTTTCTTCCTTCTTCTTTCTTTCTCTCTCTCCCTTTCTTTTTTTTCTTTCTTTCTTTCTTTTTTGAAACAATTTCTCTTTGTAACAGCCCCAGCTGTCCTGGAACTAGTTTTGTAGACCAGGCTGGCCTCGAACTCACAGAAATCTGCCTTCCTCTGCCCCCGAGTGCTGTGATCAAAAGTGTGAGCCACCATGCCTAGCCCTGCCTTTAACAACCCAATAAGTCCAATTTGTACTGTCCATATACTCATGATGCGAGGAAATACTATTTATTTATTTATTTATTTATTTATTTATTTATTTATTTATTTATTTAGATTCTCTATGTAGCCCTGGTTGGCCTGGAACTAGCTCTGTAGACCAGGCTGACTACAAACTCACAGAGATCTTCCTGTCTCTGCCTCTCAAGTGCAGAGTTTAAAGGCCTGTGTGCCACCATGCCCTGCTATTAATTTTTAGTACAATATTTGTATTAATTATTTGAGAAGTTCATGTATGTATATAATGTACTTTGATCATAGTCAACTACTAACTCCTGGATCCACCCCTACTGCCCCACCCCTCCTCCCACCTTTTTTTTTTATAACATGCTGAGTTCAATTTGTATTGCCCATAAACTAATGGGTGTGGATTTTTTGTTGTTGTTGCTTCTTTTTAGATGCAGTCTCATATAATCCAGCTTCAAACTTACTATATATAGCTGAGGATAACCTTGAACTTCTGATCCTTCTGGGTCCACCGCCTGAGTGCTGGGACAACAGGACACCACTCCTGGTTTATATGGTGCTAGATAGCAAATACAAGGCTTTGTGCACAGTAGACAAGCACTCCACCTGCTGAAGTACGTTCCCAGGCCCCTCACATGGCAGATGTCTCATACAGAGAGGAAAGAACTAAATAACTAAAGCCCAGCCTATATAGAGGCAGGTGTAGCTCAAGGACACAGCATTTGCTTTGAATGTGTGAGGCCCTGGGTCCCACGCCGAGCGCTAGAAAAACACACATCACAGGTGTTTCCTTCCTCACTTCTCCCCACCAGTGCTGGTATTGAGATGAGGCATAGGGGGAGCCCCCAAACTTCTTGGTAATTAATATGAATAAAAAAATAAAATCTCATGATACAAAATTTCTGCAAATCAAAAACTTTTAAGTTAAATAAAAAAGAACCATGTGTAAACTCAGGAGCCTGAAACAAGAGAATTATGTGTTGGGGGCTAGCCTGGGCTATGTACTGAGTTCAAGACCAGTCTGGACTACACAGTGAGACTCTGTTTCAAACGAAAGTATTACTGAGACTGTGAGTGGTGGTGCACCCCTTTAAAAGCACTTGAGAGGGTAGGTGGATCTCTGTGAGTTTGAGACCAGCTTGGTCTACATAGCAAGTTTCAGGGTAGCCAGAGCTAAATAATGAGACCTTGTCTCAAAGAATTATTTTTTTTTAAAAAAAATCCATTTTTTTAAAAAAGGGCTCAGTGGTAAAACACTTGAGTAAGCATGCATGAGTCCCTAGATTCCATTTTTAGCACCATAGACCAAAACAAAAGGATGGCCGGGCGGTGGTGGCGCACGCCTGTAATCCCAGCACTCGGGAGGCAGAGGCAGGTGGATCTCTGTGAGTTCGAGGCCAGCCTGGTCTACAGAGCTAGTCCAGGACAGGCACCAAAGCTACACAGAGAAACCCTGTCTCGAAAAAACCAAAAAAAAAAAAAAAAAAAAAAAAAAAACAAAAAACAAAAGGATGAAGTTTATACTTTGTTAACATTTTCCTGGGGCTGCTCTTACAGCCTGATTACGCCTCTAGGGGGCTGAGAAGAATCCTTGGAGAGCTTCTCCAGCAGTGCCTTCTGGGAAGAGTTGCTCTGGCTGGGGAGCTGAGCTAAGAAGCCCTCAGCTTCCCCAAAGATTTATGTGCTGCTATGGCAGCAGGCCTAAGGAGACATGTGAGGCGGGAGAAGCCCCAGGGCTGCCCAGAAGACATCAGTCTGGTATCCATCAGAAGAACCCGTTCAGCCAGAATGGGACTCTGCAACCAGGACCCCAGAGGTGCCCTGTGCTCTTTGAATTTGGGGCTGCATTGCCACCCTGACCCCTCCTAGGCCTCTTATTTCTGCATTAGCCTGACACAAACAGCATGTGTGACACAAGCGACACACAGAGTCCCAGAAGGACTTCCACAATCAACTCACCTAGGTTAGAAGTTCAAGGTGAGTCTGTGGGAGAAACCAGAGACTCTCAACTAGAAAGACTCCAGAGCCTCAGGAGGCGTCTTGACGGTCCTCCATGTCCCTTAGAGGTTCACCCAAGCATCCTGACGACCCTGATCACACTCAACTGCATCCCCTTGGATGCACTGCTCAATCAGAGCTGGATCCAGGTGTACAAAAGAGCAGGAGTTCAGAGGTCATGTCATCCTGGGGCTCCGATCTTGCTTACACATGCTTTACAATGGTTCTGAAGAAATGGGGGGGGGGTATCCCTAACAACCAGGATACACATGTAGACTCAGCAAACGTTTCTTTAGTGCCTGCTATGAACAAAGTCCTTTGCCATGTATTGAGGCAATGGGGAGAATACAAGGATGAATCAAGTGTATCCGGTGCCCTCCTGAACTTCGTCTTCTGACAGCAAAGCACTCTATCTATTCCTCCACCCTCTCGATATATGCATCAGATGGCCCATTTATCAAAATGTGACAGCTTGAGTTCAGTTCCCAGATCCCACAGTGTAAGAAGAGAATTGACTCCTCAAAGTTGTCCTCTGTCCTCCACATACCCACAGTGGCACTAGTGTGCCTGCACTCATGCTATGCACACATCATGTGTGTGTGTGTGTGTGTGTGTGTGTGTGTGTGTGTGTGTGTGAATATATATATACACACACACACACACAAAGGCATTGGGATTAAACATTAATAATTACTTTGGGAAAGGTTATGAGATGTCCCTTATACTATTTCAAGTCTTGCAAAGTTGTATCAATCTGAACATATGTATGTCTGTACACACACACACACACACACACACACACACACACACACACACACACACGTGAGACACCA
Source organism: Peromyscus maniculatus bairdii (assembly GCF_049852395.1). Lineage (NCBI taxonomy): Eukaryota > Metazoa > Chordata > Mammalia > Rodentia > Cricetidae > Peromyscus > Peromyscus maniculatus. The sequence continues at coordinate 38,493,842 of NC_134875.1, read as the reverse complement.
GATTCATTTGTTTGACATTCACTGAGCACATACTCTGAACTGAGTAGTGCTGGGGATTCACACAAGAGAGAGACACCTTCACCCTTATAGATCTTACAGCCCAATGAGAGAGGCATAGAAATCGGAAGGCAGTTACAGTCTAATCCACAGGGATGACAATAGGGGTCTGCAGACAAAGCCTGGGGAACAAGGAAGGGAGAATGATTGATTAATCAGCATATGAGGAGAGTTCTTAGCAGCCTAGCCCCCCCCCCTGCTGCTGCAGCACATGGCTGCTGTGTGAGTGAATGGCGCCCCCTAGAGTTGTACGCGACAATTTATGCCTTGCTCCCAGGCTGGAGGATGAGTGAGACTTGGCAGGCCCGGGAGAACCAAAGGTGGTCCAAACTGGCTGGACTACAAAGGCCAAGTGGTAACTGCACACGGAGTGTGGAAGTTGGAAACACATGATTTTGCAAAGATAAAAGACAAGACTGGACAAGAACCGCATCAGCGAAACTAAGTCTAGGGGAAATCATAATGAGAAGCAAGATATCTTCCTGATTTTAAAGTAACTCCCACAAATTGCTTATTATGAGGAAAATGTAGATAAACAGCAGAGAAATTGTGTACCACTTTGAAAAAAATCCTATTTTTATTTTAAGTTATGTATATATTTGTGTATCATCTGTATATGGGTTTGTGCATGTGAGTGTTGGTGCCCATAGAGGCTAAAGGTGTCAGATCCCTTGGAGCTGCAGTGACATACAGTTGTGAGCCACCCAAGGTGAGTGCTGAGAACTGAACCCGACCCTTCTACAAGAGTAGCACACTTTTTAAACCACTGGGCTTTCTCTAAAGCCCCTATTACTCTTAACTGGTGATCAAAACTGACATCACTAGCTAGGCATGGTGGCTCACACCTTAAATCGAACACTTTGGCATCTGAGTAGAGGTTTGCCCTGAGTTCAAGGCCAGCCTCAGCTATATAGTGTGTTTCAGGTCAGCCTGAGCTACAGAGCATGATTTGGTCTCAGAAACAAGCAAAAAAGAAAGAAAGGGAGGGAGGGAGGGAGGGAGGGAGGGATGGAAGGGGAAAACAAGAAAAGAAACATTGACATCACCGATGAAACAGATACAGAACACATAAATGCGGAACAGAGATACATTGTTGCATTGTAGTCAGAAAGAACTACAAGCTCAAAATGTTAATGGAAAGACAACTATAGTTTTCAAGAGGAAGTCTCCTTTTGTTATAAAAGACCAAAAGTATGCATGCTATCAATATGTTCCACATTAAAGAAACTTAACTAAATTCAGTGTGACCCCAGCATGGCACCTGTAACTGGAGGAAAAGTGTCCTAAAGGACACTTGTGTCAACACAAGAAACGGCAATAAGTACAGTAGATTAAAATATTGTATGAGTTACACTTATGAAACTGATATTTATGTAAATCTCTTTGTTGTTTGCTTGCTTGCTTGCTTGCTTGCTTGCTTGCTTGCTTGCTTGCTTGTTTTGGATTTTCGAGACAGGGTTTCCCTTTGTAACAGCCCTGGCTGTCCTGGAACTCATTCTGTAGACCAGGCTGGCCTTGAACTCAAGATATCCATCTGCCTTTGCCTCCCCAGTGCTGGAATGGGTGTGTGTGTGTGCCACCATCTCCTGGCATTGGATATCTCTATTCTTAAGAAACACACATAGAGCCGGGCGGTGGTGGCGCACGTCTTTAATCCCAGCACTTGGGAGGCAGAGCCAGGCAGATCTCTGTGAGTTCGAGGCCAGCCTGGTCTACGGAGCGAGATCAAGGACAGGCATCAAAACAACACAGAGAAACCCTGTCTCGGGGAAAAGAAAGGAAGGAAGGAAGGAAGGAGGGAGGGAGGGAGGGAGGGAGGGAGGGAGGGAGGGAAGGAAGGAAGGAAGGAAGGAAGGAAGGAAGGAAGGAAGGAAGGAAGAAAGAAAGAAGAAAGGAAGGAAACACATAGGAGAAGTGGCTCAGTGGTTAAGAGCATGTATTACTTTTCCAGAGGATCCAAGTTTGATTCCCTCTAATTCCAGCTCCAAGGCATCTGACACTCCCCTGCTGGCTTCTGTGAGCACCTGCATTCACATTCACAGACACACACACACACACACACATACACACACACACACACACACACACTCTTTAAAATAATAAAAATAAACATTTTTAAAAAGAAACACATATGGAAGAATAGGGGTAAAGGACCATAGTGTATACAACTTACTCTCAAATGGCTCCAAAATTGTGTGTGTGTAGGATACATATAAAATGCACATACAGTATGTATGTATTGCATATATGTGCACATACACATACCATAAATGTAACACACACTCGTCAAATGTATAGACATGCTTATGTAAGTGTATATATGTGTGGGTTTATTTATATTTCTATTACCATGTCTGCAAAGTGTGACCAGAATGTGTAAACTCAAATGACAAACACAATGGGATTAAATGTTAATAGAAAGTGACTGTGGGCCGGGCGTTGGTGGCGCACGCCTTTAATCCCAGCACGCGGGAGGCAGAGCCAGGTGGATCTCTGTGAGTTCGAGGCCAGCCTGGGCTACCAAGTGAGCTCCAGGAAAGGCGCAAAGCTACACAGAGAAACCCTGTCTCGAAAAACCAAAAAAAAAAAAAAAGAAAGTGACTGTGGAAAAGACCATGAGGGTTACCTTAGACTATTTTAAGTCTTCCAATGTTTTAGAAATTTAAATTTGTTCCTAAATAAAGGATGTTCAAAACATGGCCAGACATAGGCTCCAAAGGGTCTGGGCATGGAGGGAATGAACGGGGTGAAAATAAGTGCGGCCTGATGGCAGAGGTGGGCAGATCTCTATGAGTTCAAGGCCAACTTGGTCTACAGAGTGAGCTCCAGGCTGGCCAGGGCTGCACAAGGGAGACCTTGTCTTAAAGGGGGAAAAAATGAAACAGAAAGGAGAAACGAAAACAGTGAGGAGATCCTGGAGATTCACACACCACGGTCAGAGCCTGAACTTTCGTCCATTCTGTGGCTGAAGGGAAGGGCTGCCCTCGGAGGAAGAGCAAAGTACCACTGCCTGAGCAGAGGCTGCAGAGTGATAATGTTCTGAATACCTGCTGTGTTTTAGGACAATCACACTGGAGGGGTAAAGATAAAGAAGGCACAATGGCCCGGGAGGTCTTGGAGCACACCTTTAATCCCAGCACTCAGGAGGCAGAGGCAGGAGGATCTCTGAGTTCGAGGCCAGCCTGGTCTACAGGTCGAATCCCAGGACAGCCAGGGCTACACAGAGAAACCCTGTCTCCAAAAACAAAAACAACACAAAAAATTATTTTGAAACACGATCATGCCAAGTTGCCCAGGCAGGCCTCAAACTCATGATCCTCACGCCTTAGCCTCCTGAATGCTGAGATTGCAAATGTGTGCCACCACAACCAGCTCTCTGTACAGTGACTTTACAGCATCCTTTAATCACTGTTATCCATAATCATAAAGACCATGAGAACCAAGGTTCCAGACACTAAAATACAGAGTCATGACTTCTGTAGACCCTCCATCTCAGGCCTCCACTCTTCCAAATGTCCTGAAAGCACCGGCAAAGGCATGTGCTGGAAGATTGGGTGAATGCAGCCGGGCGGTGATGACGCACGCCTTTAATCCCAGCACGCGGGAGGCAGAGCCAGGCGGATCTCTGTGAGTTCAAGGCCAGCCTGGGCTACCAAGTGAGCTCCAGGAAAGGCGCAAAGCTACACAGAGAAACCCTGTCTCGAAAAACCAAAAAAAAAAAAAAAAAGATTGGGTGAATGCTTGGATGTGTATGCTGGGCAGGTCTTGGCAGCCAGCCAGCGAAGGAAGGGCTTCTAATTTCTGTTGAGGTTTGAGCCTTCCATTTCTGAGCGTTATTGACCCCTCAACATCTGCATCCTCACCCTGGTCACTTCCCATCCTGTGTATTACATAGAGGGCAGCGCCACCCCCTCAGCTGCACAGGATGTTCTCAGACTAATGCCAAGGGCAAATCACACCCAGTCAGCACTTCCGCCAGCCTCCGGAGACACCGGGTGCAGTGGTGTGCCTGGGAGGGGAAAGGCTGGGAGAAACATAATTGGCACCTGAACTTCCTGGTTATGGAGCATCTGGCTCATAAAAACCTGATTATGAGTGTGTGTGTGTGTGTGTGTGTGTGTGTGTGTGTGTGTGTGTGTGTACTAGTGAGTGTGTATTTGAGGGTGGTTTTGAGGTTCCTCTTCCTCAAAGAGTTAGCAGTAAAAAAGGGCCCTCCCTGTTCAAGCTGACAAGATGAAGGCTCCTCCCCCGCAGGCCTCCACACTGTGCTTGTGTTTTGCCGAAATCCTGACTTCCAGCCAGGCTTGGACTGGTTGATTCATTCAGCCACCGGGGGCTGATCTTTGTCCTGAGTGCTGAGTAGGGTGGGGCCGGGGACTATGCCAGGGGAGAGCTTTCAGCCCAGGGGCCAACACCGAACCCTCACGTGTGCAGTAGTAACATGGCCCCAACCGTACTGGAGCAATCACACTCCATCAGCTGACTAGGGGTTACCTAAGGAGAACTGATAGGCACATATAGCCTTCAAGTAGACAAAGTTCGTACAAAGCCTCCACACACAGGATGGCCAGAATGCTGGGTGGTTTTCCACCAGAAAACATTAGGCCCATCTCGGCTCAGTCAGCAAGAGGCCCAACTACAGACCCAAAGTCTCATAGTTATCTACTCCTTCAGCTGAACATAAGCACGGCTTAAAATGTAGAGTCGGACAGACATGGTGGCTCATACCTGTAATCCCAGCATCTGAGAAACCGAGACGGGGGAGTGCTGTGAATTCCAGGCCAGCTTGAGATACAGTGAGACCCTGTTTCAACATAACAAAAATAAAACAGAACAGAAAGGTACTCTCCAAGGGCAAACGTGGAATCACCCTCAGAAGTAGGTTCCAGGGCTCTGGGGAAGGGGGGATCATAGAGACAGAGAAAAAGGATTCACACACCTCCTGCCCCATGGCCTATAGTCTTCGGCATTTCCAGCCTCTCTGGAAAGCCTTCAACAACCAATTGCAGCCCAGCCTGGAGCACAGCCAAGTGGACAAAGGGCTAAGCCACTGCTCTCTCGACTTCCTCCTCCATCTTTTTCTTCCCTTTCAGCTTGAGTGCCTGCCAGATGTGTCTTCCAGACGCGGAGCAAGTGTCCTGGCCCAGTCAGAAAGGGGCCACCAACCTCTTGGAGGGAGGACCACTGCTGCTGTTGATCCCCAGCACCCTCATACAACGTGCCAGTGATGCTTTGGTGCTGGCTAGGGTCCACTCTAGAATCAGAGCTCTGTCATCCAAGGCAGTAGGCTGGAGGGCCCTGAGTGAATGGTCAAGGGAAGTTGGAGGAGGGATCTAGAAATGCAGTTGGCTCTGTGGGTGTGCTTTTTCCTCCTGGCCCATGGCAACTGATGGCTACGTTTTTCAGAAATTGTGTTAACCAGTTAAACGGAGTTATTAGTTCAATATACATGAGGGCTGGGGAGGTGGTTCATTAGGTAAAGTGCTGAAAATGAGAGCTGGAATCCCCAAAACCCATTTAGAGCTTTGAGAGCTCGCCTGTAACCCCAGTGCACAGAAGTCATAAGCAGGAAGTTTCTGGAACAAGGTGGCCAGCCTGACTAGATGAACCTGTGAGCTCTGGGTTCAGTGAGAGAGTCTGCCTCTATGTATACAATACAGAGAGACTGAGGAAGACATCAGATGTCAACTTCAGGCCTACACACACACACACACATACACACACACACACACACACACACACACACACGTATAAAATCCTATTAAAAACTAAGATGATGTATGTCTCCAACTCATCACTTCCTAATCATTCTCCTATAATATCTTATTATCTATGTACCTGAAATTATTTATACCATGAGACCTGAGTAGTTGAAACCTATACTGATGGGCAATTGCCTCTTTTCTGAATGTCACATTGAAGAGGGCAGCTTGAAATCAGCTATGGTAGCAAGATTTAAAGCTCAGAAATCAGCAAGTGCTATAAATCAGAACCTGACTCAACACTCTACTGACTAAATCTAAGAAAGTGATGGGAGAAGACATTCAGACTAAATGAAATGTTTGGCATATGTTTACACTATGAATAAAACAACAAAACAGAAGAGGAAAACAGCTTCCACTATTTGAAAACCATTAGCCTACTCAACAAAGCAATCCCCCATCGTTGACAAATGATGCTCTACCACCTTCATCGGTCCACACATAAACACAGTGCCAACCAACTTTATCCCAGAACTGTACTGCTCGGCTGCAATTACAGATAAACGAATTGGCACAAACGAAAGCATGCTGTGAGAGTCCACGTTTGTTGGACAAATTGCATAATAGATGATATCACACGCTTATTATATGATATTTGTATATTATACATCTGGAAGAGCAACTCAATTTGTGATTACACACACACACAGACACACACACACACACACACACACACACACACACACACACACACACACACATTTCCCCTATGAGAGCTGACTGTTAAACATTTAGCAGCATTGTATAAGCCCAAGGTTCAAAACCACTTTGGCACCAGAAATACAAAGTTCAAAGGTCCTGACCAAAACTTGAGAGGACAGACATGTGATGAGAAAACACGTGTGTGTGTGTGTGTGTGTGTGTGTGTGTGTGTGTGTGTGTGTGTGTGTTTAAAGCAAAGGATAAACACTATTTTTAAATGTCATTAGGCTGTAAAACCCAAGAAGGCAGAGACTTTGCCCTTTTTATTCCCAGCTCTTCCTTTGGCACCACACTGGCACTTGGCAGACACTGTAAAAGGCACTCCTTCCATTTTTCTTGAAAAAGAAATGAAATGCAATGGTTCTTCTAGTCGACTGACTTTGCTCTAAGTTCATCTCGGTGTCACCCAGAAAAGGCCCCGATTGGAGAGCCAGGTCTATCCACACTAACCTAGAAACTGCACCATCCCAGGCCCCTTGCTCTGTGCCTGGCCGGTGGGTCCCCTGATGTGCTTCCTGCGGCAGCTCATGGCAAATCTGATGGGCTCCTCTGGAGGCAAGGCACCTGGCTAACAGGATTCCTCTATCCCCGACCCTGAGTGGAACCAATCTCTCTGGTCTAACCGCTAGCTGTGGCCTCTATGAACGGAAGAAAAGAAATCAGGAGAGGATGAGGGCAAGGGAAAGGCAATGGGGAAGTCCAGAAAACCTCCATCAAAGTGGGAGGCCAAGCATCAACCAGGCTGCCCGGCCACAAACTTCTGGCTTTTCCAGTATCATGGAGCGACCTTGAACAAGTTGCTGCGCTTCTCTGAACCCGGGTCTGCTTGTTCGGGATGTGATAAAGGGGGCCTACTCCAGAAGGTGTCCACCCTCCAGTGTTGCCATGAGAGAGTTACTGCTACCATAGGCACCTGCAACCTGAGAAGAGAAAGAGAGACTTATGATACCCCACAGGACAGCCATCACTTGAAGCTTGGGAAAGGAGTGTCTTGAATAACAGAATTTCTCTTTAAGGGGAAGCAAAAGTGTGTGTAAGACATCCCTCTTGGTGAGGCAGGCTGGAAGGATGCTGCAGCTTCTCAAAGCCATTGATAAATTCTCTTTTGCTCACTAAGGGTCTCAAGGATGGTGACTGGGACTGTATCTCTCATGATCCATCCCTCAGGCAGTGAAGCTTTTTTCTTCCAGATTTGTTTACATTTCATCGTGTGTGTGTGTGTGTGTGTGTGTGTGTGTGTGTGTGTGTGTGAGAGAGAGAGAGAGAGAGAGAGAGAGAGAGAGAGAGAGAGAGAGAGAGAGCGAGATACATACAGTGAATGTGCAGAGAACAGATGATAACTTTTGGGAGTTGGTTACCATCTTCAAACTGTTTGAGGCAGGGTCTTTCTTGTTTCTCCATATTGCTGAGTAGTCCACACTAGCTGACCCACCAGCATTTGGATAATTCTCCTATCTCTGCCTCCAATCTCACTATAGGAATGCTGGGAATCCAGCTTTTGATGTGGGTTTCAGAAATCCAAACTCAGGTCATTGGACTTGTGTGCCAAGCTCCATTGCCCACTGAGCCATCTCTCTGACCTCACGGTGTGACATTTTTTATGCTCTTATGTTCTCCTGTCATTCCAGTGTCCTGGCTCCAGTCCTCAGTAATACATATATGAACATACACTTTCTTCTCATACTATGAACTCACTGCCTAGAGACAGGCAAAGTATTTGGTTAAAAAAGGGGGGCCTCTCTGCTTGCAGAAAGTAGGCAGAAGGCTTCTTCTGGGCTCCTCCACCCTGGCCACTTCCCCAGAAAAAGGCAGATTGTGAAACCCATGATTTTAGGAACAGTCCCTATCCCCAGTTGAAATGTTGGCTCAAGTTGTTAGACTCAGTCCTCTTTGCACTTCTCTCTCTCTCTCTCTCTCTCTCTCTCTCTCTCTCTCTCTCTCTCTCTCTCTCTCTCTCTCTGCCTCCCTCCCTCCCTCATTCCCTTCCTTTCCCTCCCTCCCCTCCTCCTCCTTCTCTTCTTTTTGGTGCTTAGAATTGAAATCAGGGGCATGCTAAGGACTTCTTTTTATCATCGAGTCATACCCCTAGTCCACTGCATTATTTTTACTTATGTGAATGTGTAAGTCTGTCTGCACATGTACGTGTCTGATCCTCTACAAATAAGCCTCGCTGGTTTTGTTGTTTTAGAGACAGAATCTCACTCTCTATCCCAGACTGTCCTCAAACTTCCTATGTAGCTCATACTGGCTTCAGACTTTGATACTCTTGCCTTAGCCTCTTGAGTACTGATATGCCAGGTGTATGCCACCACGTCATATGGTTTATGGTGTTCAGAGAAACACTTATGAAAGTCATAAGGCAGGCATTGTTGAACCTTGGCTCTCCAGTGGAGTCTCCTTAATGGCAGTTTCCTCCTCCTCCTCCTCCTTGTTTGTTCAGGATGCTTCCAACTGCCTGTGCCCATGACTCTAAGTTCCTGGCCTGACCTTCAAAGAGAGGCTGTCATTAAAACAGTATTTGCTATGTGCCAGGCACTGGACCTAAATGTCACACCCACTTGAGCCTGGTAGCATTCATAGGTAGGATAGGCACCCAAATGGTTTTTTTTTTCCAAATGGTTTTTTAAATGAACAAGTAAATACATCTTCAGAACAACTCAAAAGTAGATATTATTCTTCATGTCAACAATTGGGAGACAGATGCTTAGAGAAATTAGTCAACTTGCCAGAGTTAACACAACTCAGGATCCAAATCCAGATCTTAGGAGTTCTAAACCAGAGGATGTTGTTATACGGATCTTCAGGTTCTGGCCCCGCAGAGACAGCCCTGTGATATTAATGGTTCATTATTCCCAGGGAGACTCGCCAGCCTTCGAGGAAGAGGCCCGGTACGCCAGCTCCTTTGTCCATTTGCACTGCCCTCCACAGGTGCTCCTTCTACTCTGAGGATCACAATAGAAAAAAGGAATTTGCGCAGCCTTCCTGGCATAAGCGAATCCTTGGCCACCCACCACTCTGGGAAGTCCCGGCAGTATTAGAAGTTCCTTTCAAGGAGCCACTGTCACAGAGAACAGCCTTCCTTCCTTCCTGCAGGCCTTTCTGTGGCCACTCTGCTCCCGTGGGACCTACTGACCTCTTGTGGGCAGAGTATAAATTCACTGTTGGACAGCCTTACTGGCCTGGAGCTCAGCCAAGAGCCCTTTCTCGCTAGAAACTGGCTATCCCTAGTCAGTTGGATTTGGCTCTGATAAGGCTGGAGTGCTTAGCCTCTTGGCTTCACTTCGTCTTGGTTTCCTCACCTATAAAACAGGCATGAACAGAGACCCCAGGCCTGCTTTTAAACAGAGGAAGTCTGGGAATACACCTCAGTTGGTAGACTGGCTGCCTAGCATGCAGGAAGGCCCGAGTTGGATCCCCAGTACCACATAAAATGGATGTGGGTGGTCACATCTGTAATCCCAGCACTCTGGGAGTTGGAGTCAAGACAGTCAGGAGTTCAAGGTCATCCTTGGCTAGATAGTAAGTTTGAAGCTAGCCTGGGATATATGACATCCTGTATCAGAAAAAGAAAGGGGAAAAGAAAAAGAAAAAGCTTTAACATGAGGAAATTTATGGATAAATTCAAGATGTCCAGGCCCCAATTAGATATTCATGACATTTTTGATACTTGACCATCATTATTAGAGATTCTGTACCACTGTTAATTAATCTCTTTCTTCAGGTCACAGAACACACAGTAAATATTTATCTAGCAAAACTGAATTAAAGAGAAAAGTCTGAGGCAGGTGAGGGGGTCCGTGCCTCCTAGAGTTTAGAAGATGGAGGCACGAGGCTTGTCATGAGTTTGAGGCCAGCCTGGACTACATAGTGAATTCCAGGCCAGCCTGAGATACACAGAAAAATCCTGTCTCAATTAGTTAACCAATTAATCATCCAATAGAAGAGGCTGGGATGGGGTCTTAGCTCACCATAGAACACTTTCCTAGCATGTATAAGGCTCAGGGTTCTATCCTCAGCACAGGGATGAAGGGAGTGAGTGAGGGAGAGAGGGAGGGAGAGAGGGAGGGAGGGAGGGAGGAGAGAGAGAGAGAGAGAGAGAGAGAACTCTCGTGAGCAGAGCTGCCTCAGCCTCTGCCTAGCTACTCTGAAAGCATCAACACTTCAGGACTCCCGGCATCCTCCTGCAGCAGCTGGGGTGGCAAAGCTGCTCTTCTATTGGAAAAGCGGCTGCAGTGGCAGCGTGGCTTGGAAAGGTGTCGCAGGTGGAAATGGTCACTGCACAGTTGAGAAAGGGTCGCACATGCCTGTCCCTGAACACAGGGCAGAGCTGCGTGAGCTCAGCTTCCCTTCTTTTCATAGTTCAGAGAAATGAAGAGATCATAGTCACAAACTGTGGGCATTAACTCAGACGCAAAGCACTTGCCCAGCAACTAGGAGACCCTGGGTTCCATCTTCTACATAACAAGAGGCCATCTCTTCGGTTATTATTATACGTGCATGCTGGGAACCTTCAAACTCTACTCTCAGCTCGCATCTTTCTCTATTGTACAGACAGCTCAGCGTCTGTCTGTTGTAGGCAGGGTCCTTGAGTCCGGAGAACAGCAGAGAATCACATCACAGTGTGCCACAGGGGTGAATAGGGCACTGCTGCACTGGTCAACAATCAGTCAATGTCTCATTCATTCATTCATTCAATTAATATTCATTGATACTGCATTACCAGGAACTCTACTAGGCTCTAAACACACACACACACACACACACACACACACACAATCATCTCTATTCTTAATGAACTCAGAGCTTTTAAGGCAGTGGGAGAGCCAGGTAATAAATGACATGAGCAAGAAAAATATGCAGGGTCCTATGGGAAGAAAAAAAAGCAAGAGAGAGAGCAAAAATAGGAGGTGATGAAATTTTAGATATAATGGTCACCAAAGTCCTCTGAGAAAAATGATATTTCTGCAAAGAAAATCAAGACCCAAAGGAAGTGAGGGAACAGACTGTGCCAATCAATACCTGTGGGAAAAGTGTTCCAGGCAAAGGGAACAGCAACTGCAAAAGCTTCAGGACAGGAATGTGCTTGCCTGTTTGAAAACCAGCGAGACCATTGTGGTGGTAAAGATGTGAGCACAAAGTTATCCCAGAAGGATCTGATGTCAGAATGAACACGTAGACCTCGTGTCTGGCATCTGGAAGCAAACCAGTTCCTTATGCAGGAAGGAACTCCTCTCCAAACTCTGGTGGATCCATAAGAAAAGGTGACAGAAAGGTTATTGATAACTCATACCATTCTGCTCCACCCCACAGGCTTCAGTACCCACCCCATCCTCAAGCCGGTGACTCCTTCCAGGAAAGGCAAGGCGTTTCCATGAGCTTCTAGGAATTGCCCTATCTACACCTCACATCTTCTCGTAAGAGTGCTGGGATTATAGATAATTATGCTATAGCTCCAGTTCTGGGGACTTGAACTCTGGGTCCTTACACTCTTGTGGCAAGCCTTTTTAACCACTGAGCCATTTCCCTAGCTCCATGATTTTTCTGACAGATGACAGTTATGAATTATTATATGCGGGGGTGGGGTGTGGGGTGAGGGTATCCCACATGTGCAGGGAACCATGCTGGCATGCTGGGTAGATGCATCGGCAGGCTGGCGGGCAGCGGGTGGACATTCACAACCCAGAGGCTGTATCTATGTGGAAATGGTTTTATAGTAGAGAGATGAAGAGAAGACAGGAAAGAAGAGAAAAAAAGAGAGAGGAAGGGAGGCGGGGTCTCGGGGTCGCGGGGTGCACATCTCCTGGAAGTGGAGGAAGAAGAGAGAGAAAGGGGTGGAGTTTTTCCTTAAAGAGACTTTTAGGTCAGGACACAGGGTGGTGCCAAGGGGCGGGATCAGAATATTAACAATGAAGTTTTTTTTTTACCATAATTAAAAAATTTCTCCTGACCCTCTTATTCAGATATCAAAGAGCATAATTGGAACAAGGAGGGTTTTATGAGTTTCTTTTAAGCGTTCACGCCACTCCTTTTCCAATTTTATCAACTAAGGTAGAACTTCCAGAAATAGTGTTAAGCAATAGAATGACAGCAGGTTTCCCCCCTTGTTCATGGTGTGTAAATTACTCTAGAATTCCATCTGAATTCTCTTTAGAACTTCCATCTATATCCAGGACCTTTATATTTACATTTGTGAGACTGCTCCATATATCTTCTGTTCCTTCTACGACAGTCAGAGTTCTGACATCAATTATACTATTTTTAAATTGTTTTCAATTATACTATTTTAATATAAGAAATTACATAAAAGTTGTCATCCTCAGTTATTTGAAACAAGTTCAGAGAAGTTATGCTAGAACTCAAAGCCACACACTGGTTACCAACAAACTACTGTGTGAGTGTGCGTGTGCGCGTGTGTGTATGTGTGTGTGTAAGAGAGAGAGAGAGAGAGAGAGAGAGAGAGAGAGAGAGAGAGAGAGAGAGAGAGATCGACAGAGAGAGAACTGAGGGTCTCAAATCCTGAGCTCAAACAACCCTCCAGCCTCAGCCTCTTGAGTTCCGGGATAATAGATGTGCACCACCACACTGCCTGAGACCACTGTCTTTTTTGTTTTCTTTGGGCTTTGTAAGCCGGGCTCTTGTTCTATAGCCCTCACTGGCTCTGACCTCCCCATTTTCCTGCTTCCACCTCCTGGTGCTGGGAATTACAAATGCCCACCATCACACCTGGTTCTGAGCCCACTGCATCTATTGTCTTTGTGTGGATCTGCATCTCTCCCTTCATCTTTTCTCCTTCCTTTCCCTCACACAGGACACTAAATACCATCACTCTACACATACTGTTCTGTAAACTGCTCTTTTCTGTCAACAACCTGCCATTTTAGGGGCTGGGAATACCATTCAGTTGGTAGAGTATCTACCTAGGATGCTTGAAGCCCTGATTTCAATCCCCAGCCCTGTATACAGCCAGGCACACTCCTATAATCTCAGCACTCCAGAGGTGAAGGCAGGAGGAATCAGAAGTTCAAAAGACCATCCTTGGCTACATAGTGAGTTCAAAGCCAACCTCAGATAGGAGACCATGTCTCAACAACAATAACATTTTTTTTTTTTTTTTTTGGTTTTTTGAGACAGGGTTTCTCTGTGTAGCTTTGCGCCTTTCCTGGGACTCACTTGGTAGCCCAGGCTGGCCTCGAACTCACAGAGATCCGCCTGCCTCTGCCTCCCAAGTGCTGGGATTAAAGGTGTGCGCCACCACCGCCCGGCTAACAATAACATTTTTAAATCACCATTTCAACAAATGGCATTTTTGTTTTGTTTTGTTTTGTTTTTTCAAGACAGGGTTTCTCTGTGTAGCTTTGTGCCTTTCCTGGAACTCACTTGGTAGCCCAGGCTGGCCTCAAGCTCACAGAAATCTGCCTGCCTCTGTCTCCCGAGTGCTGGGATTAAAGGCATGCACCACCACCGTCCTGCTTTTTCTATTTTTCAAATTGACCCTAAAAAGGTTCTGTCAACTACTTTGCATAAACCCAAATCCAGGCCAGGTGACGGTGGCACATGCCTTTAATCCCAGGACTCAGGAGGCAGAGGCAGGCGGATCTCTGTGAGTTCGAGGCCAGCCTGATCTACAGAGTGAGTTCCAGACAGGTACAAAGCTACACAGAGAAACCCTGTCAGGAAAAATGTAGCATGAATCTTAAAAGGTCTTATTAATAAAAAACAAACCCAGAGCCAGGTATTGGGGTGAATGCTGGAAGATCAGAGAAGCAGAACAAGCCACAGCTTCCTCACCTTGCCAGTTCCTCAGCTGATCCTATTTCCTCAGACTGGAAACCTCTGTGTCCTTATCCAAATGGGTCTCAGCTGAACTGCTTCTCGAAAACCTGAAAGCTTAACCAGCCTAAGTTTCTGGTCCTCACGCCTTATATACCTTTCTGCTTTCTGCCATACTCCCTGGGATTAAAGGCTCACTTCCTGGGATTAAAGACGTGAGTCACCATGCCTGGCTGTTTCCAGTGTGGCCTTGAACTCACAGAGATCCAGATGGATTTCTGCCTCTGGAATGCTAGGATTAAAGGCGTGAGTGCCACCATTTTCTGGCCTCTATATCTAGTGGCTGTTCTGTTCTCTGACCCCAGATAAGTTTATTAGAGTACACAATATTTTGGGGAACACAATATCACCACAGGAAAAAAAACAAAAAACAAAACAACAACAACAAAAAACCCTAACAAGACATCAGTTGCATCTTCCTGTTCTGAAAAGGAAAAGGAGTCCTAATTGTGTCTAGCTTGTAATCAAAATGGCTGCTTTGAGAAGTATGGCATTCTTGACACTGGACTTTGAAGCAAAGCCCAGCCTGGTGTACACAAGAGACACAGGAAATTGCTGTGTGCAGTCGAGGAATATAGCAGACGATCTTTTAGGTCTTTAATTGGAGGGTTGAAGACCACCTCCCTCTTTCTTTTCGTGGTGCTGGAAAGAAAACACAGGGCCCCATGCCAGTTACACAAACGCTCTCTGCTACCCACCCCCCTCAGCTTCCACTGAGTTTCTGGAAGTCCTATCAATGGGCCACTTTTGATCCCGATCCCAGTCTACTCAATAACATCCCTCCAATAATCCCTCTCCGGCATCATCCATTCTTACTTCTCTCTTGAACGTTCTCATCAGCATTCAAATATGCCGTTATTTCTCCTGTCTTGAGAGTACGTGCCAGTCTTACTTCCCCCTCCACACGCCACCCATTCCCCTCCTTCCACCCCCCCTCACCCCCCATAATCAAAGCTTGCAACTGCTCTTTGCCCTTCTCTCTTGAACTCAGTTCTGTCAGGCCTTTCTGACACTGCTCTCTTCCAACTGCACTTGTCCAGGTCACCCACCTTTTCCTTGTTGCTAAATGCAACAGGCATTTCCACGTCCTCATCATATTTATCTGGGGCATTTGGCAGATGCTCATTTCCTCTTCCTTTAAGCACGGGCTGGTCATTTGCCTATTTGCTTCTTCCTGCTGTGCTGGGTGGAGCACACAATGACATTTCCCAGGCTCCTTTCTTCTCTGACTTCCTGATATGTTTGGCTGATGAGAGTTATTGGCAGGAGATTGGAGGAGAGAAGGGTAGAAGCCGGGGTATTTCCCTTCCTTTCTCTCTGTTATGGATGTTGTCTCCAGCAGTGACTGGATCGCCTCCTTGGTTTCCACAGGATAGTTGCTCCCTCCATGGACCAACTTCCTAGCAGACTGGCATTTCTGCCGTACGGGGTAGTTTACGATCCTGTGCTAACATCCATCCTCCAACCTTGGCCGCAGCTTCTGGCCACAATACAGTACCAAAGGACTCAATTCTCTAGGATTCATTCTCTTTGCTAGCTGTCCTTTTAGCTTTGGCAACCTCATCCTGTCTCGTGGCTTTAAATAGCATCTATACATGGACGACACCCAATTATTAATTTTTTTTTTTTTTTTTTTTTTTTTGGTTTTTTCGAGACAGGGTTTCTCTGTGTAGCTTTGCGCCTTTCCTGGAACTCACTTGGTAGCCCAGGCTGGCCTCGAACTCACAAAGATCCGCCTGCCTCTGCCTCCCGAGTGCTGGAATTAAAGGCGTGCGCCACCACCGCCCGGCATAATTTTTTTATTTTATGTGTATGCATTTATGTACATATGTATGTGTCACATGTGCATGTGTGCACATGTGTACCACATGGCCTGGTACCTGTGGAGGCTAGAAGAAGCCACCAGGCTTCTGGAACTAGAGTTACCGACAGTTGTGAACTGCCGTATAGCTAGGTCCTCTGAAAGAGCAAGTGCTCTTAACTGCTGAGCCATCTCTCCAGTCCCAGACAACTCCCAAACTTATATCTGTAGCAAGTCTTCCACAACTGGGCTGAAAGATTACATCTCTGTGATGCTTAATCTTGGCTGTCAACTTGATTAGACTGAGAGATGTTTGGATGATTAGTAAGACATCCATCCCTGTGTGTGTCTGTAAGGTTATCTCCAGAGACAACTAGGCCATGTGGGTTACATCCATTGATGCATTTTAAAATTGGACAGTAATCGACCTTCCGATGGGAAGGTAATGGCAGTTAAAGAAAAAGGTCACTGGGGGCATGTTCTTGGGGCTCTGTCTTGCCCCTTCCTCATACTGCTTCCTGGCTGTCACAAGATGAGCAGCTCTGCCCCTCCACTTCCTTCCATGATGTTCTGCCTCAGTTCAGGCCCAGAAACAATGGAGGCTAATGATCAGCCCGTATGTAACCTCCTTGAAAATTGTTTCTCTTAGGCTTTTGCTCACAGTGATAAAAATATCTGACTAATGCAACATCCAACTGCTTATCTGACATCTCCACTTAGCCAATAAACATCTCAGAAATATGTCCAATTCATAGTCCCTGGCTTTCTTACAAAGCTGTTCCTCTCCACCTGAGACAATGGCACTCTGGGCTGGCAAGATAGCTCAGTGGGAAAAGGCACTTGCTGTGCAAGCCTGATGACCTGAGTTCGAGACCCAGGAACTGACACGGTGGAAGGAAGAACTGACTCCCCAAAAATTTTCCTCTGACCTCCACATGCACACAATGAATGACCCCCTCCCCAGAGAGGGGGGGGAGAGAAAAGTTTTTATAAAGAAAATGACCTTATTAACTCAATTATTCCAGACGCAATTCAAGGAGCTATCGTTGATCCTTGCCCTCACTTCTCACATCTCATCCAGAAGCTACCCTTGGGAGCCACCGCCATCAGGCTGCATCTCAACCGCACTCACGTTCCTTTTCCAATCTTCCCCTGCCTCTTCCCTCACACTGGACTGCCAACATGGTCTCCTGACTGGCCTCCCTGCTTCCATTCCTGCTTTCCCACAAGCCATTCTCCACATGGCAGCTACCACTTTAAAGCACGAGTCCGGACGCCAGAGACGGCTCGGCAGTTCACCTATCACTCCCAGAAGACAGTTTGACCTCTGGCACTCACAACTAGCAGCTCACGACTGCCTGTGACTTCAGGGTATCCAACACCTTTGACCTCCACGAGCACTTGCACACGTGGGCATACCCCCACACACCTAATTACAAATAAATAAAGATAAAAGAAACCATGAATCAGCGGACCTAGAAACATAGTTTGGTGGTAGAGTGTGTTGTGGGAACTCGCTCCCAAGTGTGCTTGTGTAGAATATGCGAGGGCCTCGTACCAATCCCTGGCAGTGCAATTTTTGAAAGTTTATTATTTCTTTTAGTTTTGTGATTACAATATACCATGGGCTAGGTATATCGGACGAGGACAAAACAGTAGACACACTAAAGTGGACAAGGGAAAGCCCATGAGGCTTCAACCCTGCACAACGAACTAGAGGCAACTAAGGAAAGCTGAGAGCAGGAAAAATAGTCTTCTCCAGGGAAGAGCACA
Organism: Peromyscus maniculatus bairdii; assembly: GCF_049852395.1. NCBI lineage: Eukaryota > Metazoa > Chordata > Mammalia > Rodentia > Cricetidae > Peromyscus > Peromyscus maniculatus. The sequence continues at coordinate 38,475,917 of NC_134875.1, read as the reverse complement.
CCAGTTGGTTATCCAATACCAAACAGTCAGCTCTGAACACATGCAAATGTTTTAAACAAAATGAAAGCCATAAATCGTATGGTGTTACAGCTTGGCTTTAAAGTTTCTACCAGTTGCCTACTTCGTCTGCGATCCCAAACCCTTCTTCTGTTCTGCGAGGCCGCCTGTGGCCTGGCTTCCGTTCGTGCCTTAAACCTCACTGCTGCTCTCTGCACTCAGTGACCCTTGCTGTCCCTTTGGTTTTCCCCAAAGCTTGCCCCTCTGTACTTTCCAATGCCACCAGCTGGGACGCTTCCCCTTGGCCTTTACGTGTTGGCCCACTCAGCTTTTGCAGATACCACATGGCTTAGAAATGGGCCCTCCCCAGAGCCCACCTCTGATGACCCATAATGCTCTATGACATCACACTCTTTTTTCAAATGTTGCTGTGCATACGTGAGTGTAGGTAAGTGCACATGGAGATCAGGGGACAACTCTGGTTACGGGTCCTTGTCTTCCACCGTGACACGGGGTCTCTTGTTCACTGCTGCATATGCCAGGCTAGCTAGCCTCAACCTTCTGGGGATTCTCTCGTCTCTGCCTCCCATCTCAGCACAGACACACTGCGGTCACCCACATACGCTACTACATCAGAGCTTTTACATGCATTCTGGGGTTATGAGCTCAGATCTCCACACTTGTGTGGGAAGCACTTGACTTACTACGCCATTTCCCCAGCTTCATATCACATTACTTTTACTAAAATTTTAATTTAAAAAATTATTATTCATGTGTGTATATGCACAACCATGTGGAGGGCAGAGGACAACTTTCGGCTCTCTCCTCTCACCATGGGTTCTGGGAATTGAACCCAGATTGGTGGGCTTGCGGAGCCATCTTCCTGGCCTTGAACTCACATTTCATTCAGTAGTTCCTGTCACTTCGCTTTCACAATGTGAACTGTTTTGTTCACCACTAACGTGCCCTGCTTCAAGAGCACACACAGACTGCTGAGTAAAGGTAGTGAATTAGCCTTGAACAGGAAGACAGACATCTTTACCCCGAGACTGCAAAGCCAAAAGGACAGAAGGATCAAAGTACATTCCTCTGCTCTTGATGCTTTGGAGAGAGCAGTCATCTGCTGGAGGCAGGGGGGCCTTGCAGGGAAAGAAAGAATGGAAGAAAGTGGTCCTAAGTTGATATGATGGGAACAGCAGAGGTGCTGGTCCAAAACACCGAGTTGAACAATTGACTATCTGTGGTGAGATCCCATCTGACACAAGAACCATACATTCATGGCAACAAACTCCACTCATTTACAAGATGTGGTCACTCAACTATCGGAGTAGGAGATCACAGCAAGCAGACTGGCTTGACTCTAAATTGAGAGTTTGTAGATCAGGCTGGCCTTGAACTCACAGAGATACAAAGTGTCTTTGCTTCCTGAGTGCTGAAATTCAAGGTATGTGCCACCATACTCAGCCATGAACTGACTTTTGACAAAACTATAAAATATATGAAAGAAAAATAGTCTTGTCAATAATTAGGTATCAAAACAACTAGATATGTAAAAATAACTGACACACAACTTGTGCATTATACAAAACTACTTCAAAATAGACTACAGATGTTAATGTCAAAAATAAAACTTCCAGAAATACAGAAGATATTTATGATTGAGTCAAGAAAGGCACTATAGGGCTAGAGAGATGGCTCAGAGGTTAAGAGCACTGACTGCTCTTTCAGAGGTCCTGAGTTCAATTCCCAGCAACTGCATGGTGGCTCACAACCATCTGTAATTTGATCTGGTGCCATCTTCTGGCCTGCAGACAGAACACTGTATACATAATAAATAAAACTTTTTAAAGAAAGAAAGGCACCACAGGTGTGGGACAGATGGCTCAGTGGTTAACAGCACTTGCTCTTGCTGAGGACCCAAGGTCAGTTGCCAGCCCCCACACAGACACAGCCCCCACAGTTACAGGGCATCCAACGTCCTCTTTTGGCTTCCATAGGCACACCCATACAAGTGGCACAGATGCACACACATACATATAAAGAAAAGAAAATACAAATCATTTTTGAAAGAAATACATTATGCTATGAGGAAAATGAAAACACAAACCACAGAGAGTGGGAGATATTATAAATCATACATCTATATGGACATAGAGTCAGACTGTAAGGATCTCCTAATGAATCATAAAACAAACAAAAAATCATCAACAACAAAACACCTCAAAAAAGGAGGTTTAAAAATGGGTAGATGAAGCTGGCCACTGGTGCCAAACACCTTTAATCCCAGTACTTGGGAGGTAGAGGCAGGAAGATCTCTGAGTTTGAGGCCAGCCTGGCCTACAGAGGTAGTTCCAGGACAGCCAGGGCCACATAAGAAACCCTGTCTTGAAAAACAAAAACAAAACAGATAAATAAATAAAACAGAAATAGTTCAACATTAAAAAAAAATGAGTAGAAGCTGAATACACACTTTACCAAAGATAAACAGATGGAAAATTTACATATATATATATATATATGTGTGTGTGTGTGTGTGTGTGTGTGTAGCAAAAAAAGAGACCAAGTCAAACTGACAAAGCTGAGGACTGAACCCAGGGCCTTGCACTTGCTAGGCAAGCACTCTACCATTGAGCTAAATCCCCAACCCCGACAAAGTGCTTGCATAAACACTTCTCTAAAGATGCTATCTAAAAGGCCATAAGCCTATGAAAAGATACTCAACATCACCAGTCACCAAAGAAACGCAATAAAAATACAATGAAATTTCAATAAGGGTACAGAGAAATGTGAGCCCTTATATATTGTTGGCTTGTGATTGTGAAAGATTTTGAAACAATACAACAGTTAAGGAAGACAGAACAGAATCTCCTGGAAAAATTGCAAATAGCCAGACCTGATGGTGTGAGTCTGTAATCCTAGCTCCTTGGGAGGCCAAAAAGCAGGGGGATCTTGGGCTAGACCCTGTCTCAAAAAATGTATTTTAAAAAATTTTAAAGGCTAGGGATACAGTTCAGTGATAGAGTACTCATATAGCATGTGGAAGACCCAAGATCCGATGCTCACTAAAAAACCAAAACATACCTCCCCAAAATAAACCTCCATAGAACCTAGAACTATCTTACTTCTGAATACTTACCAAAATAATTGAAACTGGGGTGTCCCAAAGATATTTTTACACAGTCATGTAGCCATGCTCACAGCAACATTATCCAAATAGCAGTCTACTGACAGTGAGTAAATAAAATGCGGTACACACATGCTAGGGAATTATTACGCCTTAAAAGGATACACTGAGGACCCACACCATGTGAAGTAAGCCCCTCACAAAAAGAAAAGTGCTATATTTTTCCACTTACATTGAGTATCTAAATTAGACAAGTTCACTAGAGCATAAAGAACAATGGTGGTTGCCAGGGCTTAGGAGATGTGTGTCTGGTTTCAGATTTAGAAGATGAAAAGTTCTATAGATGTGTATCACAATGATGCAGATTAACACTAATGAACCACATAATTAAAAATGGTTAGAAGGCCAGGCATGGTGATGTATGCCTTTAATTTTAGCACTTATGTAGCAGAGGCAGGTGGATCTCTGAGTTTGAGGCCAACCTGGTCTACATAGTGAGTGAGTTCCAGGAAAGCCAGAGCCACATAGTGAGACCCTGTCTCAAACAAACAACAAAAAGTAATAGTTAGAGAAACTGGACATGGTAGTCTAAGTCTGTAGTCCCAGCACTTGGGAGGTGCAGGAAGGAGAGTTCAAGGTCATTGCTGGGGGAGATAGCTCAGTGGTAGAGCAATTGGCCAGCAGCCATTAGATATTAGATTCAATTCTTGCTAGTAGCAAAAGAATAAAAATCCTGCCGGGCGGTGGTGGCACACACCTTTAATCCCAGCACTCGGGAGGCAGAGGCTGGCGAATCTCTGTGAGCTCGAGGCCAGCCTGGGCTACAGAGTGAGCTCCAAAGCTACACAGAGAAATCCTGTCTCTAAAAACCAAAAAAAAAAAAAAAAAAAAAAAAAAAAAGAAGAAGAAAAATCCCACAGCCATCAGGTGTTCCTGTTTCTAAAGATAGGAGCTGGAGAGACTGCTTAGTGTTAAGAGCACTTTTTACTCTTGTAGAGGATCTGGTTTCCATTCCCAGCATCCACCCATGACTCCAGTTCCAAGGGATCTCATGGCCTCTTCTGACCTCTGTAGGCATCAGGCACACATGTGACACAATAGATATATGCAGGCAAAACACTCATACACAGAAAATAAAATTGAAAAGATCTTAAAAAAATCATAAAACTAAAACCCACTAAGTATGTAATCCCAACACTCAGGAGGTAGAGACAAAAGAAGGATCTGGAATTCAAGGTCAGCCTTGGGTACATAGAGAACTTGATGTCAGCTTGGGTTATATGAGGTCCTGTTTCAAAAATCTAAAACTAAAAATAAGAGCTAGCTGCTACATGAGACCCCTATCTCAAAACAAAAAATATGGTTAAGAAAACAAACTGTTTTAAAACTGTATTAAAGGCAGTATGTTCAACATCATCTATCACTAGGAAAATTAAATGAAAATCAGTAGATACCCCTGAGAAACACACAAATCGGAGGAGACTGAGGACATTTGGTCCATGGCAATATGAATCTTTTTTTTTTAAGATTTGTTTATTTATTATGTATACAGTATTCTGCCTGCATGTGTCCCTGCAGGCCAGAAGAGGGCACCGGATCCCTTTACAAATGGTTGTGAGCCACCATGTGGTTGCTGGGTCCTCTGGAAGAGCAGTCAGTGCTCTTAACCACTGAGCCATCTCTCTAGCCCCGGCAATATGAATCTTAAGATGATCAAAGCAAGCTAGTTTAGTTTATTCTATTCTATTATTTATGTTATTTTATTTTATACTTTATTTTCTGAGAGAGTCTTACTTGCTATGGTGCCCAGATTGGTCTTGAACTCCTGAACAAAAGTGATCCTAAGTGTTAGAACTATACACAAATGCCAGCACCCCCAACGAGACAGGTTAGTCTTTAAAATAGGTTTCCAATTTCTCTTAAATGACAAGTTACACTTACAAATGTCACCAACTATTAGAGTGAGAACATTTCACAACATTTTCATATTTTAGCCACAGTTGATCATTTGCAAAAAGAAGAGAGTATGACTACAAATTTTCAATATGGCTCTTTTTATTAAAACACTGTTGCTATAAAAACACTAGAAACTAATAAGAGAAAGTACGTCATATTGTTTTAATAATTTTCAATAAAAAGAATAAAATATAATGAAAGGTACAAGCTCACTTGATACTAATGACATATTGCAAAGCATACATCTTCCTCTATAAGAAAGCAAAATGTGTAATTTGAGCCAGATGTTGAAATGCTTGGGATTTATCTAAGAGCAAATATTTCAGAAAATATGTAGAAGTATAACCACAGAATTGCTTTAGGGGGTTCTCTAGCTGAATATTTTTACATTGCACTTCACTTGGTTTTGCAAAATGAATTATGTTCTGATCTAACTATACATATACATATAAATAGGGATTCCACAGAAGCAGTTCAGCATAGTAAAGAGTTTGAGTTTGAAAGTCAGATTTTTGGCTCTACCAATTACTGGCTGGTGGCTCTTGGGGAACTTGAAGTCTGAGCTTCAGGAGCTCATTTGAAAAACATGATGACAAGAGTTAAGTTATCTCATAGGAGGTATTGTTAGAAAGAGCTAATACCTCTAAAGTGCTTTCCACAGCATCTGACACACACCAAGTACTCAGTGGAGAGTACGGAGTATTAATGTTGCTATTACTACTATTATGTTGCATTACTAACAAAATAACCACCCCTCAAATCCATACACACACCTCAAAAGGTCTACAAGGAAGGAAGTACAGGAGACTAACAATAATCAGAGGCTGTGGCCTGAGACCAGAAGCCTGAATTTCTGAGGTGGTGTAGGTATATCCAAGCTTTGCATATAGGAATTTGGGGATAAAGTGGAGTAAAGGTAGAGGCCACTGGCTGGTGGACACAGTTGGTCATTCATACAATAGTAATTCTGTCTCCCAACTAGGACAGGAACTGAGGTGAAGAGAATTAGTCACAAAGGACCCTCCTCACTGGCTGCGGAGTAACTGGGAAGACAGTAACATGGTACCACTCTGCGCACCGCCGCGATCCCCAATCCTCTAGCCGAGCTTTGGCGAGCTCAACTGTACCTCTACGCTCACCTACTTTTCCCTGCAAGTAATGAAATCAGAAAAAAGGCAAAGAAAATTCCTTCCCGGCAGCACCTCACACACAAGCCCTGGGTGCTTAAAAAGTGCAATTGGTCAGGGATAACGGGAGGAGGGCACCACACTCCATGTTTGCTCACACCTCGTATCCCAGGCAAACAGATAAGACTATGGGAAGAACCACGTGGATAGTGACCTCACTGAAGCAGTGACACACTTCAAACAGTCCTCTGCAAACAGCAAATGTACAACAAGACACCCAATAGATAAGCTACTCTCGCGATGCCCCCTCCTGTGTTCTCACACAGTAATTCTCCCAGATGACTGACTAGCTCCTTTGGGTTACTTAGCAAGGCCATATTTCAATTCAGACCTGAGCTATCCTACCCCTGCATCTGCAATCTGGCTCTCCTTTTTTTTTTTTTTTTTCCGGTGCTGGGGATGACCTCACACATGCCTAGCATGCACTCCATTACTGAGCTACACCCCCAGCCACATGGCTTTTCCTTTTTAATTCTGAAGTTTGATATGGCATGGCTCACCTATAACGCTAATATTTTAAGTACAGAAATATTTCTGCAGATTCAGGTTTCTAACTGATTTCTACTGACAGGAGAAAGATTCAAAGCATAGTCAATTCTAAGAACAGTTCGAAGATCAGAGACAGAGTCTCTTAAAGGATCCACCTTTTAAAAATGAAAAGGAATTAATTTTAAATTTAATTCCTGCAACTTTCCTCCTATACCATACTTTTTCAAAAGTCTTTAGACATTGTATTAGCTTTGAAGAAGAAATAAAAAACACCTACCTTAGAAACTAGAGACTTTGCTAGCCCTAAATATATCACAGAAGAGAAGGGTACTTCAAATGAAGAGGACTGGTACAGAAGCCAGGCACGATGGTGCGTTCCTGTAATTACAGCACTGGAGAGGCTAAGACAGGAGGATCACAAGTTCAAGACCATCCTCCAGTATGTAACAAGGAAGACAGAAAACTTATTTATACAAAGTTTTTTTTTTTTTTTTTTTTTTTTTTTTTGGTTTTTCGAGACAGGGCTTCTCTGTGTAGCTTTGCGCCTTTCCTGGAACTCACTCTGTAGACCAGGCTGGCCTCAAAAACTCACAGAGATCTGCCTCACTCTGCCTCCCGAGTGCTGGGATTAAAGGTGTATGCCACCATCGCCCGGCCTATACAAAGATTTTGAAAACAATCTGCCACCCAGAAAGCAAGTGAAATGGAGTCAAGGACTTCAATGAAAGAAAAGAAGAACAATGTAGGAAAAATCAATGGGATGGTCAGACAATCTTTTCCTGGGACATAGAAACTAGACCATGAAATCAAGAAGCTATTTCATCTTGATCTAAGTGCTAGCCTCCAGTCTGAACACAAAAAGATCCAGATTATTTGAACTGGTTGTCGATCAGGGTCCCCTTCATTTTTGCTTTCTTGGCTTCCAATTCAGCCTAGGAAGAAAAAAAAAAAGTATGCCCTGATACATCACAATCACATGAAATACTCAACATTTCTTCTTTATTCTAACTGTCCCACTCGCCCTTAACTGCTCAGTGTACAAGCCAACAGTGGTTTTAGAATCCTTATCCATCAACTTCAAACTCTGGCTCATGAAAGCTACATAAAAAAAGTGTATGTGTGTGTGGGTTACGAATCTAGAAAGAGGCTCACAAAAGGGAAGGAGGGATAATGTGCTAAGAAAGCAGAAGAGAAAGCACAGTGTAGATCTGTAATCCAAGAACTAGGGAGCAGCCGGGCGGTGGTGGCACACGCCTTTAATCCCAGCACTTGGGAGGCAGAGCCAGGCGGATCTCTGTGAGTTCGAGGCCAGCCTGGGCTACCAAGTGAGTTTCAGGAAAGGCGCAAAGCTACACAGAGAAACCCTGTCTCCAAAAACCAAAAAAAAAAAAAAAAAAAAGAACTAGGGAGCTAGAAGAAAGAGGATCAGGAGTTCAAAGCCAGCTCTGAACACATAGCAAGTTTGAGGCCAGCCTGGACTAATCCTTTCTTTAAAAAAAAATAGAGAGAGAAAGAAGAAAATAAAAAGCAGAGGAGGAGAGACTATGTGGAAGAAGTAAGGAGAACAACCAGAGGGGGTAGGGAGGATGGGAAGGCTGTGAGGTAGGAAGGCGGTAGGGTAGGGAGCATGGGAAGGCTGTGAGGTGGGGAGCATGGGAAGGCTGTGAGGTGGGGAGGATGGGAAGGCTGTGAGGTGGGGAGCATGGGAAGGCTGTGAGGTGGGGAGGATGGGAAGGCTGTGAGGTGGGGAGCATGGGAAGGCTGTTGGGTAGGGAAAGAATGAAAACAAAGATAATGAGACATATTTATGAAATGCCATAAAGAAACTTACTACTTTGTATGCAAACCTAAAAAATGTTATAGACGTTTTGATGAAGCATCAATGCAGTAATGTCTGAGAGTAATGAAATAAGCCAATACTGTTATCTTAATAACACAAATTAAGAAAGTAGTAGTGAACAAGAGTTGGGGGGAGATAAAAAAGTGGGGTAAGAACAATCAGAATGAATAAGATACATAACACAATATTCATGAAATTATCAAACCACAGCTCCAATTCGGGTATACTGAGGTAGCACAACTGTATGCCATTCCACCCTGGAGAGCACTCGAAAACCCGGCCCTTAACCCGACCACAGAGTACAAGCAGCAGATTCAAACATCACCCCAGTCAGGCCTGTCAAATAAGAGTTCGAATTTAGCAGTCAGAAGCCAGTCAGTATTGCAGAGTTGGGCTTACCAACACAGTCAGAGCCTGGGTGAGAAAGCTGGCAGCCAACTATACTAGTAACTCCAAGAGCTTCTTAAAAGCTCCCCTGCCTCTGCAAATCTTATTCAAAGCAAGACATTCAAGCCAGGGGGCTGCACCCTTCCTCTCCAGGCCACTCACCAGCTCTTGCAGTCGCCTCTTGCTCATGCCTTTGCGCTCCAGCTGTTTTTCAATCACTTTGGCATTCTGTGCATAGGAGTCAGCAACTTCCCGCTACAGGAAAAATGAAGGACCTTTACATCAACACACTTAACAGGAACTACAACCGAGACAGCAGTAGTCACACTGCTCAAGTCCAGAAACTGGACCTCACACAGCGGGCCTCCCTACACTTTCAACTCTTTATCTGCTCAATAACCCAGGAGAGTTCAGGTTTCCATGGTGATCATGTGAGAACACCCCTCCGCAAAAACCACTTGGCTTGAAATACCAGAAAAGTAACTGCTGTTACTGCTGAGGACAGACTGAAAGCATCAGAGCCAGACTGGAAGGGACTGAAAACCATTCAGTCGAGTATCTTATTTAGTATTTGTTTGTTGTGATGAGAGGATCCAAATTCCTTGTTCTCCTTTGCTAGATGTCCCTCCCACTCATGGAAACAGGTACTCCAATAGCAGAGTTTCTTACTAGCAGAGCAGGCTGTGAAAGCAGGCTTGCCAACTGTTCTGCTCTACACAGGCTCTGGCCTGCAGCCCCTTACTACCCCCCCATCCTAATTCCCTGAAAGCAGAAGCACTTACAGCCTCTATCTCTTCTTCTTCTTCATCAATGGTAGACACAGTAACAGAGCTGAACTTGCCCATGTCTTTAGTCCGTTTGGTCATCATAACCTAGAATAGAGGAAGAAGCATCAAGCTAAGTTCACCCCACAAGGATCCATGAGCTATGTATGCAAGCACATGTGTGTGCATCTCAGTGTTTTCAAGCATTTGCTATTGAGCTTTTGGGTTGTCTGTTTCTGGTTTTTTTCGGGACAGTTTCTCTGTGTAGCCCTGGCTGTCCTGGAACTCACTTTATAGACCAGGCTAGCCATGAACTAACTCAGAGATTCACCTGCCTCTGCCTTCCTCCCAAGTGCTGGGATTAAAGGTGTGTGCCACCATCACCTGCCAAAAGATGGCTGGAGAGACAGCTGTGGGTGCTGGGAACCGAACTCATATTTTTGCTTGTGAGCCTAGCCTTTAATGGCTGAGCCATCTCTCCAGCCCACTCTTGAGGGTTTTTTTTTTAAGTATGTTTAAAAATCAATTTAATTTATTGAGGATTTAATTGTTCCCACTTAATTGTTTCTAAAAAGAAAAAACTGAATAAAAGGAAAATAGAAATTATACAATTTCTAACCTTACAAGACTACTGTATATAAAGAATAAAGAATAAATAATAATAATAAATGTCACAGTTCTATAATACCTGCATGTACACAACAATGCCATTTTTTTTTTTTTTGTTTTTCGAGACAGGGTTTCTTTGTGTAGCTTTGCACTTTTCCTGGATCTTGCTCTATAGACCAGGCTGGCCTCGAACTCACTAAGATCCACCTGCCTCTGCCTCCCAAGTGCTGAGATTAAAGGCATGTGCCACCACCGCCCGGCTGGCATTTTCTTAATAAATATTTCATCTATAAGGAAAGTCTCTCAGGTATTATACCTTTATTTTAAAAATTAGGAGGTAGTGGTATAGTTAAGTAGTACTTGCCTAACTAACATGTACAAGTCCTGGGTTTGATCCCCAGCACTAATCAAATTTGGGACTAAATGTGTAGCTATAGTTAGTAGTCTGTGCCCTTTGATGATAATTACCTTCTTAGGAGGCTCCTGCTTCTGGGTATATATATTGGTTTTCCCAAAGCCTTGGCCAAATTTCACTACGGCTCCATCCACGATGAAGGTCACAGGAGCATTCTTTGGCTGGGACTGGTAGAAGAGCGGCAGTCCACACCTGCAAATGGCAGAGTGAATCTCTGGAAGGCCTCCAACTCTACACCCCCAAAGCATGGCTTGCAAAGTAGAGTTGGTTTCTGGGAACAGTCTTGTTTGGGGCAGGAAATGTTTACCTTTTCCCTAACAAACTTGATAAGAATCAATTAGGGTGCATGTTGAAATTTCTGATCAGGTTCCTAGGCCTCTTCCAGAAGATCCTTGTTTGGCAACTGTAGGGGTAAGTGAGGCCTGAGATTCTGCTATTTTAATTGGCATATCACATGATTACTGACATTAGACAAAATTTGGGAAATGCTAGCCAACACTACTATTGGCTTTGTAGTCAAAAACTGCTACCATTATTCCCAGGTGCCTGAACACTGGTTTGGGCATTCTGTCCACTTTGCTGCTTCATTTTACAGCATCAGAGAAAGTGGACAGGAGGCACTACAATGTTTGGCAAAATAAATCCTGTACAACTGCCACTTTCTCTGGCTGACCTACAAGAAGAAGACCTACAAGATATGATTTAAAAAAAAAAAAAAAAAAAAACAGCTTCATGAATCCAGTATGGCTAGGAACTCCAATGTCTTCCTGTCTTCTACTTACTTTCCTCTGCTTCAATGCTCCTACTCTGAGTCATTTGAGAGCCAAGACACAAGTGTCCTCACATAAAGATTGAACTGAACTGCCAATATAGTGGCTGGCCTTTCATCCCAGCACTCTGGAGGCAGAGGCAGGTGGATCTCCGTGAGTTCCAGGCCAGCTTGGTCTACATACTAAGTTCTAGGATAGCCATGGCTACATAGACAGACCCTGTCTCAAAACAACAATAACAAAAATTGAACTCATTAATATTCTTACTATTAATAGTCTAAAGCTGGAAGTTTTGCTTTAAACAATATCCTTTAAGATTCCTAGCTTTGTAGTCTACATAATACATTTCATACATAAGCCTGGAACTAAATTATATTGTGTCACATTTTCCATTATGACTCAGCCAATTCTACTCCAAAAGAAAATATATGTTCACAATAAACTGTATCTAGAATACTCACAGCAACATTCCTGGTAATAGCCTACACTGGAAGCAACTGAAATTCATTGTGAATGGGTGTGCAAACTGATACGATGGGATGTTCAAAACTAAAGAGTACTGTGAATGAGGAAATGAACTAACAGGATGGGATACTCAACAAAAAAGAGAAACAAATGATTGATACACATAACAACTTGAATGAATCCCTAAAACATCAAACTGAGAAAAACTAGGGATGGGGGCAGTGAGATGGCTGAGTGGGTAAAGGAGCCTGTTGCCAAGGCTAAAAACCTGAGTTTGATCCCCCCAAGACCCACATGGAAGGTGAGAATCTTCTCCAAGTTGTCCTTTGATTCCTATATGTATGCCATGTACATATGCAGGAGAGAGGGAGAGAGAGACAGACGGAGAGAGAGACAGAGAGAGACACAGAAAGAGACAGAGAGAGACAGAGAAAGAGACAGACAGAGAGAGAGAAGAGAGGGAAAGAGTGAAGGAGGGAGGGAGAGAGGGAGGGCAGGAGGGTGGGTGGGCAGAGAAGGGGAGAGGGAAGCGGGGAAGAGAGAGAAAGCTAAACCAGCTATAAAAGACATGTACTTGTATGTGGTAGAAAACACTATAGAATTTCCACAAACTGTTAGGAAAGGTGAAAGCACAGTGACAAGGAGTAGCGACTACCAGGGAGGAGGATGGAGAAAGGAGACTGGCTGCAAAGGACATGGGACTGCTGCAAATGCTTTCTATCTTTCTTTCTTTTTTTTTTTTTTTGGTTTTTCGAGACAGGTTTCTCTGCGTAGCTTTGCGCCTTTCCTGGAGCTCACTTGGTAGCCCAGGCTGGCCTCGAACTCACAGAGATCCGCCTGGCTCTGCCTCCCGAGTGCTGGGATTAAAGGCGTGCGACACCACCGCCCAGCTTGCAAATGCTTTCTATCTTGATACTGGTGGCATTACTTTACTGTATTTTTCTCTCAAAATTCATTGACTTGAATATTTAAATGGTAAATTTTATTGCAGACATATTACATCTCGATCTTTCAAATTATATTATGTTAAAAACTCATGTTTTTTGCTTGGTGCATGGTGCATGCCTATAATCCCGGGACTTGGGAGGCTAGGGCAAAGGATCAAAAGCTCAAGGCTGGCCTGAACCTCACATCAAGACCCTGCCTCAAAAGAAAAAAAGGGCCCCATGTTCCTTACTTTTGTAATCAGCTGGTCACAGATGGACTTTAACTAGAGTCTTTGCAAAGCATATTAGCATTTGGTTTGAAGGCCTTTGAGATTACCGAGTCCAAAGAGAGACTATTTTCCTGAGACATTATGCTTTTACTTACCTATGCTCAGAAAAACCCATACTGTTGGTACTTACTTTGCACACTTCTTTCTGTACTGACGTTCAATGCCCTCAGGCCTTCACAGAAAATGGAAGTAAAAATTGAAAAGTTAAGAGCAAATCTCATAACCGATTAACCTCCTAGCTCATTTTTCCCATCGTTCATCACTTATCATAATTCATGCTAAAAGTTCAGAAGTTCTTCATTTCATAGATCTACTGGCTAGTTAAGCATATATTAAATTTATAACTCCAGCATGCATTCCTTCTTTCACAAGCATGTACTGAGCAACTAACAGGGTTGTGAGCAATTAATAATGCTAGCTATGCAGAGAAAAGGGCAGTAATATTAATAGTCAAAACAGTGATTGGACTTGTAGTATCAACAATAATAACCACAATAATATAGCAGCAGCTAATTATATAGTCAGCCCTTTGTATCCATGCTTTCTGAATCTGTGGAGTCCCCCAACCATGGATAGAACATGTTAGACAAAATTTGTGTCAGGGGCTGGGGAGCTAACTCAATGAGGAAGAGTGCTTGATCTGCCAGAACAAGGACTCAAGTTAGAATCCCCAGCAGCCACATAAAAAGCCAGCCATGGCTATGTATGCCTGTAACTTCAGGATTAGGAAGTCAGGACATGTAAATCCTGAGAGCTCACTGGCCAGCCAGCCTAGCTGAATGGCAAAGCTCTGGTTCAGTGAGAGACCCTGTCTCAAGGGATAAAATGGAGAGTGCCAGAGGAAGACACCCTAGCATGCAGCTGTAGACTCTGCATGTACACCCATGCACCCATGTGCATGCGAAACACACACACACACACCACAAAGTTGTATTAATACTGAAAATGCACATATTTTCTTGTCATTATCCCCTAAGCAATGCACTATTAATTATCTCATAGTGTTTCATTGGCTTGGGTATTATAAGTAATCTGGGCCTGCTGTTAGTCAAAACCCACTCCCAGTGACACACCTCCTCCAACCTCCTAATCCTTCCCAACAGTCCACCAACTGGGAACCAATCATTCAAATCTATAAGCCTATGGGAGGCGATTCTCATTCAAACCACCACACTGCCAAATTCTTCTCTGTAGAACTTGCACCAGTTTATACTAGCAGCGATGTATTGAGAGTTCTGTTTCTCTACCGCTTCACTTTTAGTGTATGCTAGTTAACTGCATCCCAGCCAGTTTCACATGTGAAAAATTAGATCTTCAAGGGTGCCATAGCATGTACCTATAATCATGGCTACTCAGGAGGCTGGGAAAGGAGGAACACAGTTTGAGAACCAACTGGGTAACATAGCAAGACTCAACTCCAAAACAAAGGGAAAAGAAAATGAGATCTGCCAATTTGTATTTCCTTTTTTAAAATGGGAGCTATACATCTTAGCACCAATATGACAGCCATTTGTGTCACAAATTTCTTTTTTTTCTGCCTTCTGAACTGTTAGCTCCTATCTTTCGAGTCACCATCTTCTTTTACATTAAGGAGACTTGCACTATTAATGGGCCTTGCAACTGTTTCTTTCTCAGTTCGTCATTTGTCTTTGATATTCTTTTGTTTTACAACGTGAAATTTTAGACTCTTCAGTAGTCACTACATTTCTATAGTCATAACTTCTTTCTCTCTTGCTCTCTGCCCATGTATGTTATAACATAGACAGGACTTCCTCAACATGAATTCCTATCTGAAATAAAAAATTCCAACCACTTATTCTAGAATCTGCTCCCACTAGTTTCTTCCTCCAAGTCACTCTCTGAACAGAGGCAGAAGTGGCTTCCCTGGTACCACCTAAGAACATAACTACTGGTTTCTGCAGCATCTTATATAGTCTCCCTCTTCCATATACACATTCCACTTCCATGGCCAAATCAGTCCTCCTTCTGTTTCAGCTCTTTAAAGAGAACATGTGCTTTCCAACAGCTGACTGTTTACACACACACGCTTCTCCCTCTACAAACCACGCTCTGCCCATCACATTGCTAAGGCGGTCTTTTGTCTACGCTGATGCCACTTCCTAAGGAACCTAGTCAGAGGCTATTCCCTGAACACATTCACTAAGAAGTTCTCGTGTGATTTTCTCTACCAACCCTTTGTTTCGTTCACATGGCTTTTAATAATTATAATTACCTGATTTTTCTACTTATTAATTTTCCATGATTTCCATCATCCATTCCCTGAGATCAGGCAGACTCTGAGCAAAATAAAAGAGATATCTTGGGGGGCTGGAGAGAGGGCTCAGCAGTTAAGAGCACTGGCTGCTCTTCCAAAGGACCTCTGTTTAATTCCCAGCACCCATATGGTGGTCCACAACTGTCTGTAACTCCAGCTTCAGGGATCCAATGCCTTCTTCTAGCCTCTGCAGGCTCCATGTACACATGTGGTAAACAAACATACATTCAAGCAAAATACTATACACATAAAATTAAAAGGACTGGACACTGAGAAGATGTACAATAAACAGTGAATAAATTCATCTTAGTAACGAAACTAAACTGATAATCAAGGAAACTTTTTCTGAGATAAGATCTTACTGAAGACCCCCAGGATGATCTAGAATTTACCTATGTAGCCCAGGCTGGCCTTAAACTCAAAGCAACCTTCCTGCCTCAGACTCCCACATGCTAGGATAACAGTTGTAAGCCACCACATCTGGCTAACGAAGTTTTTTGGGTGTTTTTTTTTTTTTTGAGACAGGGTCTCTCTGTCCTGGAACTCCCTCCGTAGACCAGGCTGGCCTTGAACTCGAGATCCACCTGCCTCTGCCTCCCGAGTGCTGGGATTAAAGGTGTATGCCACCACTGCCTGGCTGAAGTTAAGTTCTTTTTTTTATTTTCTAAAGAATATTTTTTAAACTTTATTTTATGTGCATTGGTGTGAAGGTGTCAGATCCCCTGGAACTGGAATTACAGACAGTTGTAAGCTGCCATGTGGGTTCTGAGAATTAAACTCAGGTCCTCTGGAAGAGCAGCCAGCGCTCTTAACCACTGGGCCATCTCTCCAGCTTCTGAAGTTAAGTTCCTAAGTGGAGGAAGTTGTAATGGTAAGGTAGCACCGCACTCTGTCTAGAGAGAGTCACAGAAGCTTCATGAAGAGGTGACAGAAAATAGGATTTCATGTAAATGAAATACTCCATGTATACATAGTAAATTCATGAAATTGCTATATAGAAAGAATTATTGCCTAATACCATTAGGACTTAAAACTCAAGGATTCCCTACCAATATCATACACACAAAAACACTGCCAGAGCGGGGGTGGTGGTGGTGGTGCACACCTTTAATCCCAGCACTCGGGAGGCAGAGGCAGGTGAATCTCTGTGAGTTCAAAGTTAGCCTGGTCTACAAAGCGAGTTCCAAGACAGCCAGGACTGTTACACAGAGAAACCCCATCTCAATCAATCAATCAATCAATCAATCAATCAATCAATCACTGTCAGGCTATTCTGTGAACAATTGTATACCAGTAAGTCAGATAACCCAGAAGTCCTAGAATGAAAAAGGATGACATGGATGGGTGTGGCGGTGTGACGGTACTTGCCTGGAAACCCAGCACAGGGGAGGCTGAAGCAGGAGGATTGAGTTGAAGGCCGGCCTAGGCTGCATAGTGAGAATCTGTGTCAGAAAACAAAAGAGAAAAAAATACCACAAATTGCCCAAACTCACTCAAGAAGTAGATGGGAAAGATGGGCCATGGGCTGTGTGCTCAGCAGTAACTGGTGAAAAAGAGGAACACTAAGAAAAGACCAGAATTCCGCCTTGGCCAGCAGAAAAGCACAGAGTAAGCCCTTGGAAAAAGCTGCACATGACTAGAACATGAACCATGTCCAAGAGGAGTGGACTTGCTTGTTGGTAAGCTCTAGGAATTCTGAACCCTAACAATGATGTGGCTACAAGTCCCTGGCCTAGGCCCTGCCATTAAATAAGGCACTATTTGCCACTAAATAAGGCTAGTCCTAAGGCTGACTCATCCTAAAGGTAAGCCTGATTGGATTTCAGGGTTTCTACTTCAGTATAGGGTCACCCAGTAATTTTCTTGACTAGCTTTATGATGTCATAGGTGACTGCAGCCTAGTATTAATTGCTGTGGTGGTTTGAAAGAAAATGGCCCCTATAGGGAATAGGACTATTAGGAGGTGTGGCCTTGTTGGAGGAAGTGTGTCACTGTGGGTGTGGGCTTTGAGGTCTCCTATGCTCAAGCTACTCCCAGTGAGACAGTCTACTTCCTATTGCCTGCATATCAGCATGTAACAGCTCCTCTCCAGCACCATGTCTGCCTGTGTGCCGCCATGCTCCTCACCATGATGACAATGGACTGAACCTCTGAAACTGTAAGCTGCCACCTCAATGAAATGTTTTCCTTTATAAGAGTTGCCGTGGTCACGGTGTCTCTTCACAGTAAGAGAAACCCTAACTAAGGCAACTGTTTTCTGTACTAACTGAATAATACATATTGATATATAATACTATTATATACATAACTCTCTACAAATATTATATGTAATTATTACAGTGATCCTAAAGATAGTCAATAATTTTCAAAACCAGTAATCTAAATAATGGGGGAAGATATAACGAAGGACAAAGTGACCCATGTAATCTGAGCACTTTGGAGGTACAAGCAGGAGGATCAGGAATGAAGATCATTTTCCACTAAGTACCCCATTCAAAGCCTGTGCTACAAGAGAGACCGTCAAAACAAACAAAAATAAACAAAGAGTTAAAATAAGAGAAGAGAGGTTAGAGAGACAGCTAAGAGCACTGGTTGCTCCTCCAGAGGCTAGGGTTCTATTCCCAGCACCCACATGGTAGCTCACAACCACCTGTAACTCCAGTTCCAAGTGATTCCTGTTCTGGCCTCTATATACACCAGGCACACAAATGATACACAAACAGGCAAAACACTCACATACAGAAAATAAAACTTATAAAAATGAGAAGACACAGAAAAACCCACATGATACAGGAGTATCATACATGGAGTGATGCATTGATATGCCAAGGAACACTAAGGATTGTTGGGGGGAAAATCCAAAAGAGAGTGAGAGATGGCTCAGAGAGTAAGGCATCTGCCACCAAACTTGATGACCCAAGTTCTATCCCTGGGACCCATGTGGTAGAAGAAGAAAACTATCCAAAGCTGTCCTCGAACCTCCACAGGCAGGCCATGGCAGCTCCACCCATGCCCCACCCTCTACCCCACAAAAATAATGGAAAATATAAAAATTAAAAGAAACAAACAAAAAATGCCAGGCCTGGTAGCACATAGTTTTAATCCCAGAACTTGGGAACCAAGAGCAGACAGATCTCTATGAGTTCCAGGCCAGCCTGTTTTACATAGTGAGCTCCAGGCCAGCCTAGTCTACAGAGTAAGACCCCCATCTCTCTCTCTGTTACTTACACATACACACACACACACACACACACACACACACACACACACACACACACACACACGATGATAGGTGGGAAGGGATAAGTCAGGAAGAGCATAGCTCTGCTGACAACTTTCAAACATTAGCCTCCAAATCTGAACCTTGCTGTTGTTTGTTTTTACTCTTTGGGCTCTTTTGTGGCCCGCCACCCAGCTCCCAAATAAACACACACACAGAGAGAGAGACTTATTACTTATAAATGCCCGGCCTTAGCTTGGGTTGTTTCTAACCAGCTTTTCTTAAATTGTTCCATCTACCTTTTGCCTCTGGGCTTTTTCCTTTCTCTATTTCTGTATATCTTCCTTTCAATCTTACTCCATGGCTGGCTGGGTGGCTGGGTGGCTGGCTCCTGATGTCCTCCTCCTCCTTGATCCCTCTTGCTCTTCTTTCTTTCTCGTCCCAGATTTCTCCTCCTATTTATTCTCTGCCCGCCAGCCCTGCCAATCCTTTCTCCTGCCTCACTATTGGCTGTTCACCTCTTTATTAGACCATCAGATGTTTTAGACAGGCACAGTAACACAGCTTCACAGTTAAACAAATGCAATAAAAGAATGCAATACATCACACCTGTGCATCATTAAACAAATGTTCACAGCACAAACAAATGTAACACATCTTAAAATAATATTGTACAACGTTACCTATTAATTTTGGTTGCTTAAAGCTACCCAGGTTGTGGTATATTTCTATAGCAGCTTTAGCATGCTAGTATACCAGTGGATTCCAAGTGTCAAGTGCCCAGCATACAACAGGAGCTCAGGAAATGAAATATTTGCTGAATAAATGAGTGGACTTTATAATAAATGAGTGGATTTCCTGTGGTATTGGGTGCCTGGAGGTGACCACTCTTACCTTTTATACACACCTTGGAATTCTTTCCTTTTTAAAAATGTGTATGCATATTAGTGCTTTACCTGCATGCATGTCTGAAGAAGAGGGCATCAGATCCTCTGGAATTGGAGTTACAGATGGTTGTGGAAATTGAATCTGGGCTCTCTGGAAGAGTAGCCAGTACTCTTACTGCAGAAACATCACTCCAGCCCCTCTTTCCTTTCTTAAAACTCTGCATTATTAGGTTCTCCTGGTTCTGTCCAATTCTTTGTAAATCTCAGTCTTCTTTCTTTCTCTCCCATCTGCTTTCTCTTGTATGTATGTATGTATGTATGTATGTATGTATGTATGTAAAGGGTCTCATGTAAGCCTAGGCTATACATAGCTGAGGATGACCTTGAACTTCTAATCCTCCTGCCCCTACCTCCTAGAGCTGAGATTACAAGTGTGCACTACTATCCCTGTTATGTGCAGTACCAAGAACTGCAAGTACTCTACCAACTGAGTTATCAGCCTTATGCCTTGCTCCACACATTCAATGTAACTTTATCCTCCCCCATTTTTATTTATTTATTTGTTTGTTTGAGACAGGGTTTCTCTGTGTAGCTTTGCACCTTTCCTGGAACTCACTGGCCTCGAACTCAGAGAGATCCGCCTGCCTCTGCCTCCCGAGTGCTGGGATTAAAGGCGTGAGCCACTACCACCTGGCTGTGACCTCCCCCATTTTTAACTACCCATATACACCAAGGATTCCTCAATTTAAAAACACACATATGTAACTCCCTCCTTATAAAATGGAACTAAGAAGCCGGGCGGTGGTGGCGCACGCCTTTAATCCCAGCACTCCGGAGGCAGAGCCAGGTAGATCTCTGTGAGTTCGAGGCCAGCCTGGGCTACAAAGTGAGTCCCAGGAAAGGCGCAAAGCTACACAGAGAAACCCTGTCTCGAAAAACAAAAACAAACAAATAAAAAAAAAAAAACAAAATGGAACTAAGGAGGCTAGAGAGATAGCTCAGTGATTAAGAGTATGATGCTCTTGCAGAAGACTCAAGTTTGGTTCCCAAGGCCAACATTAGGTGGCTGACAACCACCTGCAACTCCAGCTCCAGGAGATCAAACATCTTCTCCCCACCTCTACCGGCACCTGCACTCACATGCACATACCAACTCTCTCTCTCTCTCTCTTTCTCTCTCTCTCTCTCAAAAATAAAAATAAATCTTTAAAAATGGAAATAAGGCTGAGGAGACAGATCACAGTCTGTAAAGCACCTGCCTTGCAAGCAAGCAGGAGGATCTGAGTTTGATTCCCTGGAACCTAACTACATGCTAGGTATGGTGGTGCCCTTGTAATGCCAGCACTGGAGAAGTAAGAGTCAGGCAGTTCTATCGGGCTCACTGGAGAGCCAACCTAGACTACTTAGCAAGTTCTAGGCCGGTAAGAGAGACACTTTCTTTAAAAAAAAAAAAAGTGGAAGGCACTCAAGGTTATCCTCTGTCCTCCACATGCACACACACACACACACACACACACACACACACACACACACACACGAAACATCCAACACATACACAAACACAAATACAAAGAAATAGCTTTTTACTTCCTTCAAATAAAGCATTTCACTGTCCTCACCACAGTATGCACGGAGCTTTTTCTGCAAAACAGTAACCCATGCTCTGGCCACAAAAGGCTATTGCAATTTCCCAAGCACATCATGTTTGATGCTCTTAATGCTCCCAGGTTCATTCTACCTGGACTGTTCCTCATCGTCCTCCAAAAACTGGCAAAGTCCTAGTTCAAGCCAAGCAAAAATTCCACTTCTTTCAGAGCCTTTCCTGACCACAACACAGGCACCTTTGTTCACAGCACCAGCATTTCTTTCTATCACAAGTCAGTTTCCTCACTGACTTCTTTAATAACAACTGTGCCTTATTCATTCACAGATTTGGTACCTAGCTCAGTACCTGGCACATGGCATGCATAAGATTATAGACAGGGGATGTAACTCCAGGAGAGTGCTCACCCAGCAAGACCAAGGCCCTTGGTTCTTTCCCCAGCCCTGCAAATAATACCAATAACAACATCAAAAGTTGCAGGTTGTGCGAACTCATTCAAACCTGTAACTGAACCATCACAGCTATCAAATGCCAAGAGAAACTATTTCTCAAAGTACATTTATCAAAGTACCATTTCAACAAAGTACAATAAAGAATTTGCTGCATTAACGTAAGTTAGAATACTAGCAAAGTATCAGGCCTAACTATGTGAGCTGCTCAACCACTACACAGACTAATTTACATTCTTCAGAAACAGACCTCAACACAGCAGCGAACTAAACAGAGCATCAAGCCCTTACCTCCGAAGATAGGTAGTCTCCTCATCTTCTGTGTTACAAAACTTATGAGCATGTTTGGCAGCATCAATCACGCGAGACCGGTCCCGGGGTCTCATGGGCAATTTCTCTAACTGACAATCTAAAGGAATGAAGAAAGATTTCGTCGCTTAGAATCACTGAAAAATATCCTGAGCCTAGAGTGGTGGTGCACGCCTGTAATGCAGGAGGATCACCGGCAAGTTCAAGGCTAGTCTAAGCTACATCATGAATTCAAGTTCAGCCTGAGCAACTTAATGAGATCTTGTCTTTAAAAAAAAAAAAAAAAAAAAAAAGCCGGGCATCTGGCTGCAGCCGCCGTTTTCGGCCACTCACCCAGCACCAGGACCATCTGGCCGCACAAACAGTAGTAAACATGGAGGGGCTTCTCGCCGTCATCATATTCCTCGCGGTCCCGGGTGTCGGAGCAAACCACCGACCGGGACACGACTTTCGGCATAGCTAAGGCAGAGCAGTCAGAAAAGTCCAAGGAAATGAAGAGTCGCGCCGAGATGGCGTCATAGACGCACGTGCAGGACCGGCTCTCCACCCTAGTCACGTGTTGGTACCGGCCTGATTAACTTCCGGAACGTCCCATCTCGCTACGATGTGGGGGGAGGTGGGGGTAGAGTGCTTTTTATTTATTAGTGCGCTTGTGTGTGTGTGTGTGTGTGTGTGTGTGTGTGTGTGTGTGTGTGTGTGTGTGTGTGTGTGTGTGTGTGTGTGTAGTGCGCTTGTGTGTGTGTGTGTGTGTGTGTGTGTGTGTGTGTGTGTGTGTGTGTGTTGAAGTCAGAGGACAACTTTTGGATTCTATTATTTCTCTCCACTTTGTGGATCTCAAAAGATGCAACTCAGGTCCTCAGGTTTAGCGGCAAACACTTTTAACTACTGAGCCATCTCTCTGGTTCATAAATATTCATGAATTTATGTAAAATCCAACACAATAAAGGACTATACATTATACACACACATATACATATATATATATATCACCTAGATTTTCGATGTACCTGTAAATATTTTGATTTTTATTGGCAGTATTCAGTACCTAATAAATGAGTAATAATAAAGTAGAAACTTGGGGCTGGAGAGATGGCTCAGAGGTTAAGAGCACTGGCTGCTCTTCCAAAAGCCCTGAGTTTAATTCTCAGTACCCACATGGGGGCTCAAAACCATCTATAATGAGATCTGGTCCCCTCTTCTGGCATTCAGTCAAACATGCAGGCAGAACACTGTATACATAAATAAATAAGTAAATAAATAAATAAATCTTTAAAAAAATAAAGTAGAAACTTTTTGTTTTTTCCGTAGTGGGGATTAAATATAGGATGTCACACATACTACACAAGCATTCTATCACTGAGCTATCCTTCAGCCCTATTTCTTCAATTTACTTTTTTAAATTTATATATTTTTATTTTATGTGTACCAGTGTTTTGCCTGCATATATGTCTATGCCCCCTGTTCGTGCCTGGTATCCACAGAGGCCAGAAGGCGGCTTTGATCTTCTGGAACTGGCATTACAGAAGGTTGTGAGTTGCCATGTGGGTCCAATAGAACCAGACTCCTCTGGAAGAGTAGCTAGCACTCTTAAACTGTTCAGCTATCTCTCCACCTCTTCCTTCCTTCCTTCCTTCCTTCCTTCCTTCCTTCCTTCCTTCCTTCCTTCCTTCCTTCCTTCCTTTCTTCTTCCCTCCCTCCTTCCCTCCCTCCCTCCCTCTCTTTCTCTCTCCCTCCCTCCATCCTTCCCTCCCTCCCTTTCTTTCTTTTTCCTTCCTTCCTTCCCTCTCTTCTTCCTTCCTTTCTTTTTCTTTCTAATGCAGGGTTTCATTATCTAGTACAGGGTGACCTGGAATTTATAATCCCCTTCTCTCTGTCTTCTGTGTACTGAGACTGCAAGCCTGTATCACTGTGACCAGATGAAACTTCTTTATTAAAAAGATGCAACTTAAATTCATTTTTAATAAAGATACAATTCAACTTGGGCACTGAGGAAGCCCAGTGGATACAAGTGCTTGCCACCAAGCCTGGTGGCCTAAATTTCACCTCCAACACCCACATGATGGAAGGCAAGAACAATCTCTCTCAAGTTGTCATTTGACTTGTGGTGTGTGCACATGTGCACACACACACAGAAAGAGAGAGAAAATAAATAAATAGTTTAAAAGACTAAATTCAAATAATATATAATTCATTTTTTGAAAGTGTATTAATAGGCAGGCATGGTTGCAGGTCTTCAACCCCAATACTCAAAAGGCAAAGGCAGGTGGACCTTGCCGAGTTTCAGGCCAACCAAGTCTACACAGTGAAACCCTGTCTCAGAAAAAAAAAATCAATTTGGTAAGTTTAGTCAAAGTTGTGGAACCTATACCATTGTCTAATTCCAGAACATATTTATCATTTCAAAAGGAAATCTCATACCTATTATTAGTCATTGCCTGCCTCCTTTCCATATTATAGAAGGTGATTCCTTTTCATGGTTGAATAGTATTTTATTGGTTGTTTATCTGAGCATTACTGGTTGTCATTTGCCTTGTCTCCACTTTTGGGCTATTATAGATAATGCTGCAGTAGACATTTACATACAAGTTACAATGGTCATGTGTGTACAGGTCATAATCAGGATGGCCATTTTCAATTCTTTTGGTTATATACCTAGTAGCAAAATGGCTAGATCAGGTGCAAGTCTGTATTTAATCTTTTGAGAACATAGCAGAGTTTTTCAAGGCAGCATACAATTTTACATTCCTATCAGTAGTGTTCAAGGATTCTTATTTCTCTCCAACCTTGCCAATAATTATTTTCTGTCATTTAGTTTGATTATTTATGTATGTGTATGTGTGTATGTGCACACGTGTATGGATGCCTGTGGAAGCCAGAAGGGTGCCTCAGATGCCCTGCTCTGCAGCTGGAGTTACCAGCAGTTGCGAACTGCCTGATACGGATGTTGGGGATCAAACTGGGGCCCTTGGCAAGAGCAATAAGTGCTCTTAACAGCTTAGCTGTCTGTCTAGCCCCTATTGTCGGACTTTTATATTATAGCCATCCTGGTGGGTATGAAATGGTGTTTCATTGTGGTATTGATTTGTATTTTCCTGATAACTAATGATGTTGAGCATTTTTTCATATGCCTATTGGTCACTTATATATCTTCTTTGGATGAATGTCAGCTCACATACTTTGCCCACTTTTAATTAGTCAATTTATTATTGACTTGTAAGAGTTCTGGCAGTGCTGGACATCGAACCCAGGTCCTCATGAATTTGGTGCAAGGATTCTATCATTGAGCCCAGAGTTCTTAATATGTTTTGGATACTAAGCCTTAATCAGGTAAATGATTTGTGATTAGAGGAATCTTGCTGGTCTTGTTTGTCCTATGTGTGAGGGGCCATCTTTCATCCTCCCTTCTCCAACCCAGAAAGTCTCCCAACATTCTCTTTCTGGAGGATAGATGCCTGGGGAAACTCAGAATAAACACATCAACTCAATTCACATTGAGTAACTTCAATAATCCAAGTATCAGCACTGAAATGTTTTGTCTTAAGGAGAGACTTCACTGAAGAGTGCAGGAGTTTGTGACTAGAGGTACACAAGATATATACCAACTGGAATTTTAAAAGCAGTTTACCAGCCCTTCAGTGAAGATGTATTATAAAATATAAGACTCTTCTTTTTACAAGCTTATTGATGTGTGTGTGTGTGTGTGTGTGTGTGTGTGTGTGTGTGTGTGTGTGTGTAAAGAGATGGGTAAGTGGTTAAGAGCACTGGCTGCTCTTCCAGATGACCTGGGTTTGATTCCTAGAACCCACATGGTAGCTCATGACTATCAGTAACTCCAGTCCTGGGAGATTGAAAACCCTCTCTGGCTTCCAAGGGCACTAGGCACACTCATGGGGCACAGGTATAAATGCAGGCAAAACACCAATGCACATTGTCCGCTCCCTCTTCCCAGAGTTACTTACAGGAGTGTACATGAGAGGTTATTTATAAGAGTATGAGCAACTCACCAGTGGCTACACCACTGGAAAAAAGGTCTCTCTTTCAGCAACCATGAACTGCTGACGTCTCCTCAAGAAAGGGTGAGGTCTCATGAGTCCCTTCTCCCTCCAGGACAGGATGGTGAGGGGTCCAATCTTGTGCAAGTAATCACAGCTGCCAGGAGTTCAAAAGAATGCTAAATCATGCCCAGAAAAAGCATGCCAATCACCCCCAACCCTTCCTTCAACTCTTATATTCTTACCCTCTCTTTTGGGATGTTTGGTTCTGAAGTGGGTGTTTTAGATGTTCCATTTAGGACTGAGCCGCCAACATTAAGACTCTTACCTTCAGCATTTTGATCATGTATGAGTCTCTGCAGTAATCACTTCCCACTGCAAAAAGAAGCTTCACCGAACAAAGTTGACAGAAGCTTTACTCTATGGGCAGAAACATAAATATACAGAATGCAATTAGACAGGAGCCTTGGATCTATGACCGGACTTTCCAATTTTAAAAAACGTTAACAAAATATTTATTTATTTTAGTGTATGGTATGTATGGTGTGTGTGTGTGTGTGTGTGTGTGTGTGTGTGTGTGTGTGTGTGTGTGTCGCGCGCACGCACGCATGCGTTTTTCCAGGTAGGTCCCACGACTATAACTCAGATTGTCAGCCTTGGCTGCAGGCTCCCCGTCTAGCTCATGCTAGCTTTGCACTCACAGCTCCTCCGGTTCAGCCTCCCCAGTGCTGGAAATACGGGCAAGCACCACAGACAAATCAAGACAATTCTTCCTGTTTTGTGGGGTTGCTAGGAATCGAACCCGGGGCTTTGTGCATGTTAGGAAAGTACTCTCCTGCTGAGTTACATATCTAGCCCCAAGTATAAGGGAAATATTAATGAACGTCTTAGAGAGTCATAACCCTTTACATTTTTGTTTGTGAGCCCAGCCTTTAATGGCTGAGCCATCTCTTCAGCCCGAGAATCACAGTAGATGATCCTTAGATCTTAGACCAATATCATTCCTTTCATTCCATACTATTCAATATTTGTTGAGCATCTGTTCGGTGTTAGGAACTGTGCTATAGTAATCAATTACAAGTGCTCTCACTCCTCATGTGGCTTAGTCTAGTGCTGGAGTGAGCAAATGTATTCTATAAAAAAAATAGAGAATGACTCCCTTAGGGTTGGAGGGGCAAAAAGCAAGATCAAGAACATAGCCTAGGAATTTATATAAGAGAAAATTGATTTATGTAAGAGCTTTATTGAAAAATTTCAAAATATAACATTATTCCTTTAATATACAGATTTAATAATGCAAGTCTACTAACTAGAAAGATGGCATACTTTTATATAAAAATGATATTTCTCATAATTAGGTTTCAAAGTGAGTATTTCTGATCAGTAAATTCAGCTGCAGATATTTATCTGTAATAAGATTTGTGCATTTGATCTTTGAAATTTTTTCACAGAGATAAATAATACCATATCTCTGTATCAGTCCACAGGATATTATTTTAATTAAGCATATTAATCCCCAAGAAGGCATTTAAGCAATTCTATTAGTTTAAACAATTTAAAAAATTGTATGTGTATAAGTGTTTTGCCTGCATGTATGCCTGTGCACCACATGTGTGCAGTGCCCATGGAGGCCAGAAGAGGGCGTCAGAGGACCTCTGAAGGTTGTGAATTGCCTTGTGGGTGTTGAACCCTGGGGCCTCCGCAACCACTAAGCTATCTCCCCAGCTCTCATTCATACTCTTGTGTTCATTCTTTTGCTTCAGTGCGGGGAATCAAAGACATTTACCTTGCAGCATGTCCCTGCATTGCAGATTAGCAACTTTCAGTACAAGTTTGAATAGAAAATGCTGTTGGAACTGAAATCTGAGCTTGGGAAATATATACGCTGCAAATTTATATAAGAATGCAAACCTTTTAAAAACAGTTAAATAATATTTTTATTTATTCTTTGAGAATTTCACACACATATCCAAATACCCCTCGCTTCCAACACATCTCAGCCATGCTCCTGCACACACACACACACACACACACACACACACACACACACACACCCTGAGTAAATGTAAAAAAAAAATTGAAGACACAAACATCATCAAAAGAATCATTTATCAAGTCTATAGCAAAAGATAATTTTAAAAAACCATTGGGAGTTCTTTAACAGATGTGGAGGGTGCTGCTTCTCATTCAGAAAACTTTCAGTCTTAGCCCTGAGCTCTAAGGAAGTTCAGCTGCTAAGCTGTAGAACTGCGGCAGGCAGGGCAAATGAGAAACATTCAATTCCCATCTCTGATCAAAGACAGTGGTTCCATCCAGGAGAGTGAGTGAATGGCCCTCTGCTCTCAGACAGCATGGAGCCCTTGGTTGTGAAGAGGGCATTTCTTCAGGATGCCAAAGTGAGATGGGGGTGAGACAATGCTCGGCTCACTGTGCTGCAGGTAATATGTTCTAGCCTGATAATCATCTGTGGGAAACATCTGTGTTGCTGCTGCTTGGTATGACACCTTGCTTTGATGAGGAGTGTTGGGGACACAGTGTCCCCAGCATGCAATTCCACTCCTCAGTCATAGGACACTATTCTCAGACAGGTGTCTTGGTCTTGCAAACTAAACTACTTTGCTTTGAATCCTTGAGTTATCTTGATTATATAGTCCAAGAAAGAAAGAGAAGGAACTTTAAAAAAATAGACAAGCCCACAGAAAACATAAACATGTTTACTGTATCTTGTCATTACTTTCAGACAGATATCCAGTCAATAGATTAACCATTTCATGGACACCCCCAGGAGAGCTCCCTTGCTCTTTCGCTGTCTCCTTCCCCTTGCCCCTGGCCCCTTCCCTCTCTTCTTCCAGATCCCACTATGTAACCCAGGCTGGCTTTGAACTTGCACTCCTCCTGCTTCAGCCTCCCCAGTGCTACAGTCACGGTCATTTTTCACCATGCCCAGCTTGCATGGTGCTTCTCAATAGTCTATTCTGCACCTCTTCCTCTCTTGTGCTCAAACTCTCACAAAAGCTGCCTATGGAGTCCAAATCCCCCATCCTTGCATTTAAGGACATTTAATCAACTTTGTAAAAAAAAAAAAAAAAAAACAAAAAAACAAAAAAAACCCTCTCGATTTTCCAAGCTGAGGTTTCATTACTTCTCCGTGAAGAACCTCCCCCACGCTGGGTATGACGGTTCACACCTGCAATCTTAGCACCCAAGAGGTTAAAACACGAAGACTGCCATGAGTGTGACAGCAGCCAGGGCTATGTAGCATAGTGATTTCAAGGACAACCCAGGCTATAGAAAGACCTTGTCTCACTTCCTGCCGCAAACAACACCACATGGAACACATGAACCTCCTTTTCTGACTGAGCCAGCCTGCCCACTTCTCCAGAATACAGTTTCGCTCCATGCACTTGTTCGTGTTGGCGTCCTCATGTAAACTGTTTGGATTTTGTCCCTTTCCCAACAAAACTAAAATGGGCTTGTTTTAGGAAGCTTGTCTTGAGCCCACTAGACTAATGGTCCTTCATCGGTGCATTTCTCAACATGGAGGGGTTCCCACGCGCCTCCTAGAGATCCCACTCTTGCTGTGGAAGGTAGGGTTGTATAATGCCACCCTTTACAAAGACTCTTGGTCCTTGTGGTACCCACATATCTTTGTTTGGCTGTTAAACCAAACATTTAATCTAGATTCTACAGGGAAGCAATTGAACAAATTTTATTTATTTATTTAGGTACTGGGGATGGGACACGGAGTCTCAAACATGTTAGGCAAGTACTCAGCTACTGAGCTCTAATATTCCAGTCCTCTGAAAAGAGTGAAGACAAGCTGGAGTCAGAAGATTTTTTTTTTTTTTTAAGATCTAGAGATTATCAAGGTCCGGTGTGATCTAATCGGATAAACTAGAGAAAGTACACGGGGTTCTCCCTGAAGAAAAATGTTCAAAATGTGAGAAGAAGCAAAGGAGAGAGAAACACTCCATGTGTGACTGAACAGAGAGCAGGTCCCATAGCCAAGACTGGGGAGCGGTCCCAGTTTGGCAGTCAGTAGTGAAACAGGGCCCGCAGCCCTACAACCACAAGGCACTGGACTTGGCTAACAGTGACCAATTGGAATGACAGAGAGCACATGCTCTTGGTTTTTTGCCGGTCTTGCTTTTGCTGATTTCATATGTGTGAAGTAGAAGACTTCAAGTTCCTAGATAAGGGGAAAGGAGTTTTTGAAACTTCGTTTTGTAACCTTTTCCCACCACAACCATAATACAATGCTGTGATGGACACTTGCTTTAACGGGTATGTTGGAGTTAATGGGAGATAACAATTGTCTGCCATGAAGGTACTTGTTGTTAAGCACCTAGCAAAATCATTACTGTTGGTATGTGCTTCCTACCTCCTGTACTAAAAACAAATTTTCCTGTGTATCTGATGATTTCTGGACATCTTCACATGGATGTCTCATCAGTCCCAGGAGCTCAGAAAGTCCCACTTAAAATTTCCTCTCCCAAACGTGTCTTTCACCCTTTATACCTAATTCTGTTAATGGCCACTTCAAATCTCCACTTATCTTGGGGCTTAAAGCTTCAGGCACTTTTGACTTCTTGCCACCACATTCAATCTCTTGCCAAGTGCTCTTTATTCACCCCTTCCTTTTCTCTGGTGGCTATAGAAGGCTGGGCTCTCTGAATGAGAGAGAGAGAGGGAGAGGGAGAGGGAGAGGGAGAGAGAGAGAGATTCAAAATGCGAGCAGGACTTAATGGGAGAGAGAGTCTGTTGCCGACTTTGAAGCCACAGTAGGTTCCATGGTAAATGGCCCCTGGGAGGTGGAGTTGCCTGGTCTGGTATCTCTCCCCCGCAGTGGCACAAGAGCCCTACAGCTGCTCTCTTGGGAGCAAAGTCTGATTAACACAGCTCTAATGGTGTCACTTCCATGTTCAACCACCTTCCCAGGATTCCATTAGCTTGGCATTCAAAATTCTCCGGGATTTAACTCAAACCTGCCTTTCTCACAATTTCCATCGTTCTTAAACGTGTATCTTGTCTGCCTCCTGAGTGATTTTTGGATTGATCTTTAAAAATGCTTCTTTCAAACTGTTATTGCTTTTGCAGGTCCCTATCCCACCTGTGACTCTCCCCTGCAGCTCACAGCTTTACCACGTGCACCTACTGTTACCTTTCCTTCCGATCTTCTGTCCTTCCAAGGCCCTGCAGCTGGATAATCCCATACCTTGGACTCCTCTAAACTAGCTGCTCGGCTTGTTGAATTGCCAAGGGGAAATGTGGTTCCAGAGACAAATTGTGAGTGCCCAGAGAAATTGTCAATTGTCCATTTTATCTGCCTGAAGCTCTCATTTCCATCACCATTTTATTCAGCCCCAGGCTTAAATGTTGGGATTGAATTGTGCACCCTCATCCTAAAGAAAAGGGACCCAGAGTCCATTTTCAGAGTCAAGACCCATTTATTTCTTTACTTATTTTATTTACTTTATTTACTTTGCCTACGATAGTAAGCAATCTCTTGTGTCTGCAGGACTGTGACCCTAACATTTGTGTCTTTTGAGACACAAATGTCTTTTTCCTCTGCCAACTCTTTGTTCCACGCTTCTCTTTCAACTTCTCCTCCTTCCTCCACCCTAGACAGTAATTGACACTTCAAAAAATTATTCCTTCTCAAAACAAAAGAAGTCCGGGGTGAAGGCATATCTCTGTCATCACAGACCTTGGTCGGCCTCTGGGATTTACAGTGAGTTTGAATTAGCCAGTGTTACATTGGATACTATTGTAAGCGACCGAAACTACTATATATATTAAGAGGAGGAGGAGGAAAGGGACTGGGGAGCCAACAACAAAATAAGAAGTCATTAAGGACTGGCACGGTGGTGCACTCTTGTAATCCCAGCATTTGGGAGTTGAAAGCAGGAGGGTCAGGAGTTCAAGGTCATCCTCAACTACACCGTGAGTTCGAGGTCAGCCTGGCTTACAGGAGACCCGGGTCTCAAAAAAGAAAAAAAAAAAAAAAGCAAGTAAATATGAAAAGAAAACTTCACAGGGTTAGCCTTCAAATCAGCAAGTGGGACCAGAGCGGTCCCCCCGTTAAATCCCCGTGAGTTGAAGACTTCCCTTGGCTCCCAGGCTAGCCTTCCTCCTCGAACTTGGCCGCCACCTCCCCTCCCCGTCGGGGGCTTTCAGGCCGGGCTCGAGTGACATAACAACTTTCGGGCCCCCCCCGCCCCGTGTCTTGGTATGTCCCGTCCGGCGTCCGGCTTCCACCCCCCCTCGCTTTCTCCTCAGGTTGGTTCAGCCCCCGTCTACTCAGGGGTGGTGCTTAGCCGGCGCCAGACCGACCCTCGACTCCGGAGAGGCAGTGCCGTTCCTCTGGGCGCTTCCCCGGCCGCTTCGGGCGCCTCCGCTTCCTCGGGGACCGCTGACCCTGGTATATGCCCCAGCTCTGACCCCGCTCGAGAGATGTCGACCCCGGCCCGGCGGCGCCTCATGAGGGACTTCAAGAGGTAAACCCCCCGTCCGTCAGGGAGAGGCGCTTAGGGGGCTGCCTGCCGGGGCACAGGGCGGATCCCCAATTCGGGGCGGCTCGGGGTGTGGGGATGGGGGGCCCGGCGGCCAGGCGCGGGACTCAGGGGAGCCGCTGTGTGTCTCTGAAGGTTACAAGAGGACCCCCCGGCCGGAGTGAGCGGGGCTCCGTCCGAGAACAACATAATGGTTTGGAACGCGGTCATTTTTGGGTGAGTCGGCGGCGCTCCGGCCGCTGCCGAGGACCGAGGCACCGGGGCCGGCCCCTCGACGAGCCGCGGGGGGGTGGTGGGAAGGGGAAGATATTTGGGGTGGTTCGGGCCTAGGCGCCTCCCCGGAGCCTCTGCCTCGATTAGCTCCGTTCCCGCTGCCAGGGGAACCGTTTGGGGTTCTCGGGGGGCGGGGTGGGGAGGGGTGGCGGCCGACGCGGCGACGGCCTGCGCTGCCTCCGGAACCCCAAAAGGCCGGCCGGCCGGCCCGGAGTGGCTTTGCCAGCACAGACAGCCGGGGCGGCGGCGGCGGCGGCGGCGGCGGGGAGGCAGGCACTGGAGCCCTTGACAGAGCCGCCTCCTCAGGGGCGCCAGGAAGAAGGGGACCCCCTCAGCGGCTACTAACTGGCTTCTGTTTTTGTTTCTCTCTGTGGCAGGCCTGAAGGGACCCCATTTGAGGATGGTAAGAGTTTCTTTACCCACCTTTCAGGAGCCTGCGCATCCGGGGAAGGGGCTCCCTGTCATCAGCAAGCCTGCCCTGCTTAGAGAACCTGCTTTGCCTGCCTCCTTTGCCGGCTAAAGGCTAGAGTGAAAGCCAGTGTGTGGCGGGTCCTGGACAGGCGTAGGCTTAACCAGAACCGCACCTTTTCGGGTCGCTTTCCTCCGTTTTAAACCGTTCTGGGTAAAAGTCACTTTGTAAAAGAAGTGCCACGGCGCTGGTATTAAGGAGTGTGGGGGTTTGAGCAGCGAGCCTGCTAACTTCAGCCCCCACGGAGATAAATCAGTACGACACCAGTCCACCAGAGACCATCTGGTCCAGTGTTCATTCCATCCCGAGGGCAAGAATTGTGTTCAGCGGTAGTGTGTGCTTTGTTGAGTGCGGAATGGATGCAAGAGTCTCTGACACACAGTTACCTGGCTTCTTCAAGTCCACATAGAAGACACATCAGCCTTACTGCCTTAAAGATGCCTAATTTCAGTATCGTTTTGTTCCTTGATTTTTAAATTCCTTTACAGTGTGTGCTTTCATTGGGATCCTCTCTTCAGTAATCTCAAAGCAGCTTCAGAATTGAGGTTTGCCTTATACCAGTACCCCTTTGGCGAGGGTCCAGCCTACTTGAATGTTGAGTGTGTATCAAGAGGTGTATAACTTTTAAACCTAAATTTAGGGTTAACTTTTAAAACACACTAATTGCTCTTCAAAAACTTTATATTTTTGAGTGCCGCCATGGTGCCTTATGCTTTTAATTCCTGCATTTGGAAGGCAGAGGAGGAGGCGGCAGGTAGATCTGTGAATTTGACACTAGTTTAGTCTACATAGTTTCAGGCCAGCCAGGGATACATAGTGAAACTTTGTCTCAAGAAATAAAACAACAAAGAAAAAAACCCTTTCTATTTTGACATATTTACAGATTCCTGTACAGTTGAAGTACCACAAGAAGACCGTGTAAACTCTCCCACGTACCCTCCCTTATTTGGTTATCTCTTGAATGACTTATACTACAATATCACAATCAGAATTGACAGTGATAGAGTTTTATAGGCAGACAGTTGTGTATGTGTGTGTTCAGTTTTGGGGTCTTTTTTTTTTTTTTTTTTTTGGTTTTTCAAGACAGAGTTTCTTTGTGTAGCTTTGCGCCTTTCCTGGAACTCACTTGGTAGCCCAGGCTAGCCTCGAACTCACAGAGATCCGCCTGCCTCTGCCTCCCGAGTGCTGGGATTAAAGGTGCGAGCCACCACCGCCCGGCTAGTTTTTGGGTCTTTCAAGGTTTAATTCATTTAAAGGATGATTAAAAACTATTTGAGTTCATGAAATTCTTTAGTGTATGGGGTACTTAAAAATAATCTTTCTGTAATTTTTTTTCAATGATTTATGTTTCTTTAGTAACATGTGCATGTGCACACACACATAGACATACACACCCTTCAGTTTAAAGGTGACAACCAAAACATTTCATTTTTTTTTCCCAAGATAGGGTTTCCCTGTGTAGCCCTGACTGTCCTGGAACTTGATCTGTAGACCAGGTTGGCCTCGAACTCAGAGATCCCTCTGCCTCTGCCTCTGCCTCTGCCTCCTGAGTGCTGGGATTTAAAGGTGTGCACCACCACTGCCTGGCCCAATACATTTCTAAAACTGCTTCATATATGTGCTTGCTGAGACAGATTGCTTTTAGTAACAAAATGCTGTGAAGTAAGTCAAGTTCACCCCATTCTATAATTTGTCTCAAATTCCCAGACACCCTTAGGAAACCATGGATAGCTACCCGAGTACTTTGAGCTTTCTCTTGACCTCACTTACTAGGTAACTGCTGCTGTTACATGCTGCAATAAAAGGGAAGAAATGACACAGGAGAGGGTGATGCTAGGGCATACTACCTTGATGAATTTAATGGAAGAGCTAGCCAGACTTTTCTTTACCAGATTTGTAACTTTTGTTGTTGTTTGTTTCATTTTGTATGTGTAGCTCTGGCATCCTGGAACTCATGCTGTAGACCAGGTTGGCCTCGAACTCAGAGATCCCTCTGCCTCTGCCTCCTGAGTGCTGGGATCAAAGGCTGATCCAGTTCTTTATATATAAGCTTTATGTGTAGACCAGTGGTCCTCAACCTTCCTAATGCTTCAATCCTTTAATATAGTTCTTCATGTTGTGGTGTCCCCAACCAAAAATTATTTTTGTTGCTACTTCATAACTGTAATTTTGCCACTGTTATGAATCATAAATATTTGTATTTTCTGATGGTCTCAGGTGAACCCTGTGAAAAAGTCATTTGATTCCCCCCAAAGGGGCCATGACCCACAGGTTGAGAACCACTGGTGTAAGATTTATTTTTATTGCTCCCCACCCCCAATTTTCCTCAGACTGTTTTATCCTAGGCACAGCTTATTAATAGCACATCATTTTGCTAGAGACTGACTACTTAAAATTTCAAGGGTACTCCTGATGTTTAAAGTAGTATGAATTAAAAAGGTACTTGTGGAATCCATTATCTACCTGGACTGTTGCCTTTGACATTACTGGCTTTGTTTTTGATGGTGCATAGTTATCTCTAACCTGGCATTGCTGAAAGGAGTTAAGCTAAGTGACAGTACCCATCTCTGATTCTTTCAAACAGTCTAATATACATGGATGCTTCCTCGAGTGTTTAGAGCTCTGACTGGCAAAAACAAATTCTGACCATTTTTTTTCATTATTCTTAATTACATTTGGAGAATTTATAATTAGGGAAGAGATTTGATAAATGATAGCTGATTTTGCTGTTTCCAAATTAAAAGCCCTCACACAACTTTTGTTTATTCCTTGGTAGATGTTTCTGAACCGGGTCCTAGTTAAAAAGAGGAAATCCTGAGAAAAGGATTTCTTAAAGGCAGTTTGCTTTACATTCATATATTTAAGATGAGGTGGATATGTTCTGGAAAACTTGCACTACCAGAATATTGCAAGAAAATACTTCGTTGAAATATCTTTATATATAAGCTAAATACAAAAGTTGTGGGATATATTCTTTATCATATCCCAAATTATTAAGAGTGAGATAACTGCAGGTACTTTTTATGGTATATGTGACTTTAAGAATTTCAGTGTGTTTATCTTTTTAAAAAGTTACCTCTTGAGTCCACTAATAAAGAATTTTCTTTCAGTCATCAAAAGAAATTTTTTTTTCTGTTTTTTTGAGACAGGGTTCTCTGTATAGAAAAAAATTTAAGTACATATAATTTTGCTTTTTCCTCCAGGCTCCTAAGTTAGTAGTCAAATGACAAGAAACATGAGCAGAAAAGTTTTTCTTTGACTAACAGGATTTGCTTTCTTTCTTTCTTCTCTCTCTCTCTCTCTCTCTCTCTCTCTCTCTCTCTCTCTCTCTCTCTCTGTGATTTGTTTTTGTTTTGCGTTGTTTGTTGTTTTTGAGACAGGGTCTCTTGTAGTCTAGGCTGGCCTCAAATTAAATATGTGGCTGAGGATGACCAGAGGAACCTAAGAAGTTCCTGATCCTCTTACCTCCCTCTCCCAAGTGCTAGGATTAGAGGTGTTTGTGCCAAATTGGCCACCAGGCCTGATTCTTAACTTTGAATTTCCAAAAACATTGAATCTATGGTATGTCTCTCTCTTTTTTTTTTTTTTTTGGTTTTTTCGAGACAGGGTTTCTCTGTGTAGCTTTGCGCCTTTCCTGGGACTCACTTGGTAGCCCAGGCTGGCCTCGAACTCACAGAGATCCGCCTGGCTCTGCCTCCCGAGTGCTGGGATTAAAGGCGTGCGCACCACCGCCCGGCTCTATGGTATGTCTTTAGGCAGAATATACATTCTTTAATTCAACCATGTCAGTCTTTATTGCCATATACTAGACATTTAAAACACACACACACACACACACACACACACACACACACACACACACACAGTATATTTTTTTTCTGGTCTCCATGTTTATTTATGTTGGTACTTAAAATGTTTTGGCCCCTTCAGGAAGATGAATAAAAATCAGTAAATATTGTGCACAACAGTGAGGCCTAATCTTTCATTATTTTGGAGTCTAGCCCTCTGAAGGTGAGCTCTGGTGTGAAACTGTTTAATAGCCTATGATTTTTTAAATTGCCTTAACAGTTGTTTAGATCTCATGAATTGCAATTGAGGGTTCTACTGAAGAGGCTCTGCTTATTTAATGTAATTGAAAGAAATGTTGCCTTTTAAATGTATACATTGAATAAGATTTGGTTAAGTCTTAATTTATGAATCAAGTAAGCATAAACAGGTTGTTTCACTTTTGAAGATATCTAAAGCTTTTA
Organism: Peromyscus maniculatus bairdii; assembly: GCF_049852395.1. NCBI lineage: Eukaryota > Metazoa > Chordata > Mammalia > Rodentia > Cricetidae > Peromyscus > Peromyscus maniculatus. Next base: position 38,438,459 of record NC_134875.1, on the reverse strand, counting down.
CAAAGACTGGATTCACTACTTTATAGCTAGGGTAAGCCTCTTGTTGCTTTTCCAGACCAGTTAGGCAGAAGGTTCCAGCCAAAGAATTTGAACTGGCTGCATATATACTCAACTTACAAATATATGTGTTTGCTATATGACAGAAAATTAGTGATGCTTAATAACTGAACTTACATGTGTTTCTCACTGGTAGTAAATCTCAGAGCTTGGATTTTTCTCTCATTTAGCCAGGTCTAGATATGTGAAGCAGAATTTTAGCTAAAGTAATTGTCCATTTATGGAGAACTTTGTAGGACTATACACATGTACTACATTTAAGCCTTACAACAGTGTTGCAGTAGATACTATTAGCCTTCTTTTGCACATGAAAAACTTGAGGTTTATCAAATCAGTACCAAAGATATGTATGAGTGTTTTACCATGTCTGTGCACCATGTGTGTGCCTATTGCCCTTGGAGGCTAGAAAAGGGCTTGGGATCCTCTGATCTTCCATGTGTGGGGAACCTATCCCTGAGCTTTTACTCTTAAGCCATTGTGGTGTTTTCACTGTTGCTTCCCCTGTATATTGCTTTACCCCCTTTGGGTACCACATTTTTTTTTTTTTTTTTTTTTTTTTTTTTTTTTTTTTTTAAAAGATTTATTTATTTATTATGTATACAGTGTTCTGCCTGCATGTATGCCTGCTTGCCAGAAGAGGGCACCAGATCTCATTATTACAGATGGTTGTGTGCTACCATGTGGGTGCTGGGAATTGAACTCAGAACCTCTGGAAGAGCAGCCAGTGCTCTTAACCTCTGAGCCATCTCTCCAGCCCCCTGGGTACCACATTTAATGATGCTTTAGTTCAGGGTAGCTGGGGTCTCTGTATTGTTAAGCCTGTCCAGTTTTAGAGCAGCTTCATGGTCATAAATCCATTACCTATAATTTAGTGAGATACCACTACTAATCCAGTTCTGTTTATACATAAGAGAATTCTAAGTGTTGAATATGGTCTACCATTTCCACTTTTCTTGCATTTCACGGTCATTAATACTGAAGATGAAGGACTGTGCTTTACTTCTAAAGAAGACTGCTGGGTATGGCAGAATATACCTTTACTCCTAGCACTCAGGGGCAGAGACAGATGAGTCTGAGTTCAAGGCCAACCTGGTCTACATAGGGAGTTCTGGGGCAGCCAGGACTACATAGAGAGACCTTGTCTCAAACAACAACGACAAAAAGGAAAATTTGTAAGCAGGAGGCGATGAGCATGAAGTATGCTCTGATGCTCTGTAGTATGCCCATTCCATACTGTTTTGCTCCCATAAGCTTCTCTATATAGCATCTGCATATGGTCTTCAAAAGAAAAGTTTCTAGAATGACAGTAGTTTGGAGAATGTACTTTTCCAGTTACATTTTATTTACTTCTATTTTTGTGGTGCTGTGGATGTAACTGAGGGCCTGGACTAAGCTAAACAAAAGGCTCTTATTCAGCTCCAATACCAGGCCCATATTTCCATTTTAAAAAATCAATTCTTCTTTCTTTCCTTCCTTCCTTTCCTTTCTTTGTGTGTGTAAGGACTTTGTAGTATTTCTTTTCTTTTTACATTTATTTTCTGTATGCTTGTGGGTACACATGTGGAAATCACAGGACTGTTTGGTAGGAGTCAATTCTCTTACCTCGTGCATTCTGAGAATCAAACAGTTGTAAGGCTTAGTAGCAAATGCCTTTACCTATTTAGCCATCTTGCCAGCCCACATACTGTGTTTTAAATTATTCTAGAATTTGGTGACATATTCATAGCAAGCACTTAGCCATCTCATCATGCTCTATAACTGATTCTTGAGTTTACTTGAAGAGATTTCAGCAAAAAAAAGTCCGATCGCTTTCTTTTTTTGTTTTTGTTTTTTTCAAGACAGGGTTTCTCTGTGTAGTTTTGGAGCCTGTCCTGGATCTCGCTCTGTAGACCAGGCTGGCCTTGAACTCACAAAGATTCGCCTGCCTCAGCCTCCTGAGTGCTGGGATTAAAGGCATGTGCCACCACTGCCCAGCCCAATTGCTTTCTTAAATCCAAGAAGCACACTTAAAAATAGCACTTCAAAGGATGTGCTCTCCACATCACAGCAGCCTACAATTGTTGAGTGTCTATAATTGAGTATGCTTTAGGGCCACCAGCTAACCTTAGGCTGGCACATATTTTTAAAAATCATTTCTTTTTAATGCTAGTAACCTAAACAAGGATCATGAAGATAAATTTGTAGGAGCCATTAATGCAATCTAAACCAAATGTAAATTTAAATTATTTTTGTTATTCCCTCCATTAGTATGAATTATTGCATTGATGTTTTAGTGAAGTACTTTATGAGTCAAACTTAAGGGTCTTGAGAGGCATTGCAAAGCTTGTTTTGGCTTAAGTTCAATTAAGTTTTCATTATATCACTATTACATGAAAAGAAACCAATGAACATTTTTCTCTGTGTTCCATTTTATTTATTAACTCAATTGTGGATTTGCATTTCTAGCAATGGTTTTGGATTTTTTTTCCTAGTCTATTGGGGGCTGTTAGAGAATTTGAAGGTAATGGCTGATTGCAATAGGCCTTTGAGGTTTTGAGAGGTACTGGAGGTTAAAACTAGGGCCCTCTGAATGCTAGGCAAGTGCTTTCCCACTGAACTGTATCACTAGTCCTAAGTTATCTTTAGTCTAAAGGAAGATCAAATTTGGGGCTCAGTACCTTGTCATTTGAAGGATATTTTCAAAGTGCATAATGACTATCATACAGCAAGCAGCAATTTTGTTTAATTTTGTGACTGTCTTTAAGTTTGGAGAATAATGGGGAAATAACTAAATCACCTTTGGGTGGTGCTTCTAAGAATAGTTCCTAGAGATGTGTTTCTTAACTGGTCTCCTCTATACTTTACCACTGTCTATATGTTATCTCATTTAATAATTGAAAAAAAAAACTCAGATAGCATTAAAAACAAAGTACATGTGAACATGAAAAAATTGATAAATAAAATCTCCTACCCTCCTTTTTTAACTACAGGAACATTTAAACTTACAATTGAATTTACTGAAGAATATCCGAATAAACCACCTACTGTTAGATTTGTCTCTAAGATGTTCCATCCTAATGGCAAGTATTTTATTTATTCATTTATTTCTTTGGTTTTTGAGACAGGGTTTCTCTGTGTAGCCCTGGCTGTCCTGGAACTCACTCTGTAGACCAGGCTAGCCTCGAACTCACAGAGATCTGCCTGCCTTTGATTCCTGAGCGCTGAGATTAAAGGTGTGCACCGCCAGTGCCTATTCTTTTGGTTTGGGTTTTTTTTGTTTTGTTTTGGTTTTTGGGGTTTTTTTTGTTTTTGTTTTTTGTTTTTTTTTTGTTTTTTTGATGGCAAGTATTTTAAACATGTTCTTGTAAGGTCCTACAGTGCTTTTTACAGTGGTATTCCAAATGCTGTTGCTGTTCATGTGAAGTACTTGTGAGTATTTTGCGTAGGTATCTTCCTGTCTCTGGAAATTGGAATTTGTTCATGTTCTTTTACCATCTTGACCTATAGTCCTAGAAATGCAAGAGGATGGTACCTTTGCTTGGAGTCATAACAGTCTGTTAGCTTTATGGTATTTGTTACTTACTAAACAAAAATAAGGATTTTTTGAGGGTTCTGTTTAATGACAGGCCAAATTAGGGTAACTGTATTGTAATTATCTTTACTAGCACTCAGAAAGGTATTTTTCAACTTAAGGTGCAAATCAGAATTGCCATGGAACACTTTGAATACAGAGTCTATGGTCCCACCCCAGACCCACCAAACACCAGATTTTGTTAAAGGACCTGGCACAGTTTGTTGGAAAAGTCTACAGTCTACAGGATTATGTCTTTTACTTTTTTTCTAATAAATTTTTATGGTGTTAAGACTTTTTTCTTTATACCAAGATAAAACTTTGTGAATGTTAAGCTGTTACTATTAAAAATAGGATATGGGGCTGGAGAGATGGCTCAGCCGTTAAAGGCTAGGCTCACAACCAAAAATATAAGAGTTCGGTTCCCAGCACCCACGGCTGTCTCTCCAGCCATAAAAAAAAAAATAGGATATGTAGTTTTCAGATTTAGTGAGCTAAATTTCCTACACTTCTATGGAAGGATACCCACTGGAAAATATGTATGACATCCTAAACAGACCATTTCTTCGGAATAAGCACTGCCTTCCAATTTTATACCATGTTATTTCTTGATCACCTTATTTCCCTAGTAATGATTGATACCTTTTTAGACAATTAACTAGGAAACTTTAAACTTCAAAAGCATTCCTGAGCATTTTTGTCTTGAATATGCTTAAATTTTAGTAGTCTTATGTTTAACATACCTACTTGTGTGTTCTTAGTCTATGCAGATGGTAGTATATGCCTGGATATACTTCAGAACCGTTGGAGCCCAACATATGATGTATCTTCCATTTTAACATCCATACAGGTGATTTTTTCCTTTAATGTGATTATGATCTTTGATGTTTTTACATTAGTGATTATTTTGACCTTTTAAATTTTGGGACCAATTTTATTGTATAAGGGAAGTAGACCATTAAAAGACACATCAACAGGAAATGTTTATGTGCATGTATAGTTGCCTGAGCTACTTGCAGTTAAGTTAGTATGTGGAAGATGGAAAAATTAACTATTATTTGGAACAGCTGTACTGCCACCAACTGATAAAATAACTGTTCTTCAAAACTTTTTTTTTTGTCTTATTGCATTAAGGAACTGACATTTCTATCTTTTTTATGTAGTCTCTATTGGATGAACCTAATCCCAATAGTCCAGCAAACAGCCAGGCTGCCCAGCTGTACCAGGAGAACAAGCGGGAATATGAAAAGCGTGTTTCTGCAATAGTAGAACAAAGCTGGCGTGACTGTTGACTCAGGGAAGAGCAAACGAAGAGGCTGGCCATAAGAAAAAATGTATATTGATGCGTTTATCAACTTCTTATTCTTAATTCATTACATTTACTTTATTAAAAACAAAATAGCTGTTGTGCTGTTTGTCTTCCCTTGCCAAATTTTTCTTCCCCTTTCTGTCCTCCTGTGGAGCATCAGAGATACCATTTGAAATCCAATGTACTGTACCTGGGTTACTTGCAAACATTACTACTGCATATGTCCCTTTGTTGTATCTCACCTCCACCCTTCAGCCTCCAAGCAGTTATCAGGTTACTGTACATTTTATACTAAGCTTTTAAGATAAACAGTTATGTACAGCCTGGTGACCAGGATGTTATTTGTAACAAAATGATTGCTGCTGTGTTTCATCCTGGCCAGCCCTTCCCTTCTGTTTTATTTGGCAAAGAATGTATTTAGAATATGACCTAAAGAAAACAGGAATGCATCCATGTAAACATTTTAAAAGGGAAGGAAAGCTGAAAAATCCTATACTCATTTGTAAGCAAAATGAATTATAAGATGGCACTTATTAATAGCAAGGAGACTGCTAAAGGACCTAGCTAACAAACTGAAGCAATTTTAATAACTGACATAGTCCACTTTTTGCAAGATAATCATAGTACAAACCCATTATGTTTCAGAATCCTGGCCTTCAGAGCGTTTTGCTTTTTAAAGAGGTATGAGAACAGGACTAGAAGCTATCATTTTTTTAAGTTGGGAAAAACTGAAGATCCTCTAATGTTTTTAAAGGAACAACAGTGTTGCCCTAAATAAACTTTTCTTTTTATGATTCAAGGAAGTGAGCCTATCTCTTGCAAACTTTTCTCATTCAAATCCTGAGTTATTGCTGCATGCTTTCAGTGTTTTGAGAACCTTAATGCCCACACCTGCAATTCTTTGGATATTTACATTTTTAAAGATACAGTATGGGGCAAGGCTTGTAAATGTTTTGTCTAATATATTTTAATTGTTAACCTTTTATGCATTTATAGCACTTCTAACTTTGCACAAGTAACCCATGTAAAAACTGTACATTTTCAAAAGTTGTAAATAAAAAATAACCTTAAAATTTAGTTCACATTTTTATTAATTTTTTTAGGGATTTCCTTTCTCATCTTCCCTTTTAAAAATAAGTACAACAAAAGCAAAAAAAAATGTTTTCTGGAAATACAGACAGTACTATAGAAAACCTTTTTCAACTTTGCAGTCACAGAGTTAATGCTTTTCGAACATTTTGACATAAATTATTCAATATACATTGTAGGCTATAAAAAAAATGAGGGGCTGGAGAGATGGCTCAGAGGTTAAGAGCACCGACTGCTCTTCCAGAGGACTTGAGTTCAATCCCCAGTAACACATGGTGGCTCACAACCATCTATAATGAAATATGGTGCCCTCTTCTGGCCTGCAGGCACACCACTATATGTAATTATGTAATAAATCTTTTAAAAAAATGGATAGATATTTTACTAGTATCCTCAGAGACTAAGCTCTAACTTGTTTATCTTGAGAATCCACCTCTTAAAAATCCTCTAGCCAAAAAAAAAAAAGGCCGGGCATTGGTGGCGCACGCCTTTAATCCCAGCACTCGGGAGGCAGAGCCAGGCGGATCTCTGTGAGTTCGAAGCCAGCCTGGGCTACCAAATAAGCTCTAGGAAAGGCGCAAAGCTACACAGAGAAACCCTATCTCGAAAAAACAAAAACAAAAACAAAAAAAAATCCCCCAGCACTCGGGAGGCAGAGCCAGGAGGATCTCTGTGAGTTCGAGGCCAGCCTGGGCTACCAAGTGAGTTCCAAGAAAGGCGCAAAACTACACAGAGAAACCCTGTCTCGAAAAAAACAAAAACAAAAAAAAATCCTCTAGCTTGGGTTGGGGATTTAGCTCAGTGGTAGAGCCCTTGCCTAGCAAGCGCAAGGCCCTGGGTTCACTCCTCAGCTCCAAAAAAAAAAAAAAAAAAAAAACCCTCTACCTTAGTGGAGTGTGTTTATGTAGGCCTCTAACTCCAGCATCTGGGAGGCAGATGGATTTCTACCTGGTCTACAGAGCAAGTTCCAGGCCAAGCAGTTATATAATGAGACTCACATCTCAAAGGAAAATAATGGGGAGGTGGGGGACAACTGGAAAGACAGCTCATTGTTTCAGAACACTTGCTCTTTTTCCAGAGGACCTGTTTCGGTTCCCAGGACCCACACTGGGTTGCTTACAACTGCTGTAACTCCAAAACTAGAGGAATCTGATGCCTCTTCGGGCCTCCTTGGGTATTGCACTCAGGCAAGCACACAACACATACATAAAAATGAATAAACCTTTAATACTACAACATTTATATAAAATGTTTAAATTCTGTGTAAGCTTGTGAGGGCATCTATCTTCTGACATCATGTTGAAATGCAAGTAAGCTCTCCTGTGAGGAGCAACCTATGTCACTTTAAAAGAGACTATGACAATGACATGCTGTGTCTTAATAGTTGGAAGGAAAAGATGCGTGCACCCCAGTCATCCTTGAAGGGTACTTAAACCTTATTGTGGGAGAGTTCAATCTACACTATTAAATACCACATTAACTGCATTGTTCCACTTAGGAGTGATGTCATCAAATACACTTAATATTTGCCTTTCAAGTCCATTTCTGTTTGCTGTTTGAATTAACTTTTTCCACTCCGTTTTGGCTGGGCACCTTAAATATTGATACTGTTAACATTTGAACAATTTAGGATGAGACTTGGAACAGGCCGAGTTAGTAACATTTTATTTTGTACACCTGAGAAACACCATCTCCAATTTCTCATGGGATAATCCTTTTACAACCTTAACAATGAAGCTGACATAGACACAGCCAAAGCTACCTAGACACTCATCGGAACATTTCATACAAATTACCCTTTTTTCTTCTTTACAATTTTTAGCACAGCCTGCCTTGTCTGCATGTAATTCCAAGAAAGTTAAAGCAGATTTGCAAGGTGCCTTTTTGAGATCCAAATTTTCAGTTCTGCACCTGCTTATGTAAGGAAGTGGGTATGCTGAAGAACCAAAGTTGTAATTAAGAGTCCTTTATTTAGGACCAACTTCAAGGGTTACTCATAGCAAAGTAAACACACTGAATACTACTAAAAAAGAAAAAAGCACCCCAATGGAATGTATATTGCCATTAATTTTGCAATCGAGGGGGTGTTAAAAAGTGGCTCTGTGAGCACAAGCACATATGCATATAGAGATTTTGGCTTATACTTAATATAAATAAAACTTGGAAGCACTCATATTCTGTCAGGTTTTATAGCAAAGTTCCTGGGCTAAAAATGTCTTTTATTTCTAAGGAAAATGCAAGGACAAAATAAGGGGAAAACTGGAAACTGGAACAGCAAGGTTGTCAGCAGCTCATTCCTGTCAACCTAGTTTCTCCACATTATTCTCAGGCAGTTAGTGACTCTGCCTTAATTCCACATTAATACTAAAGCTACTCTACCAAGTTACCTGGCCCACCAAAATCAGGAACCCAATTCCTATATACTTTACCTAATTATCATAGATCCTTAAGTGTAACTAATCTGTTCCATGATGCTTTTATAAACAAATATGACTTCTGATTTCCTACCATTTTCCTCTAAAACAAAACAAAACAAAAAAACATTTTGAGAGGAAGACATGTAAAGAGAGAAGCAAACCAAGTTTTCAAATATCATAATCCCTGAAAACCATCTTTTGTCACCAAGAGCACCAAAGACAGTGTTCTAACTACCTGAACCATAACTTTCTAAGACGGAGTAAATTTTGCAGGTAAAAAAATAGTTATAATCACAAAATCGATGAAAGTTCTACCCTAGTTCTCTGTTTTTGCTAAAGTATTATACACCAAAATAAAATGTATACCTCTTCTACCAAAACTAATAAGGTATATACACTATGGTATGGAAAAAGAGTGGAAAGCTGATGCTGTGCTGTGCTACCCAATGCAGGCACATGTAAGTTAAGCTGTCCACGTATAAAAGCTAATCTATATTTTTAAATACACATTTTACTCTCGCTTCTTAGCATAAAAAAGAAAAAGGAGTAGGGAGGCAAAAAAGAATTTACCATGTATTGTGGGCCAGTTACAAGCCAAACATGGATCCTGCAAATGGGCGCTGAAGAGCTGGCTTAGCGGTTAAGAGCACATACTGCTCTTCCAAAGGAGCCGAGTTCAGTTCCCAGTACCCATGTCAGGAGGCTCACAAGTGCCTGTATTGCCCGCTCCATCTGACACCTCTGGCCTCCATAGGCATATGCACTATACATGTAACTCCCCCCCCACACACACATTATAAAAAAAGAAATCTTTTTTTAACGGACATTGCAAACAACCTAAGAGTCCTTATCAATCATCATTTCTCTGGAGTTGTTTAACTATCCATTTCAATATTCATTTGTCCTATTGCTAGGTTTTACCTGATTCATCTGAGATACAATAAAACCACATAAAAATAAACAGCCAAAGATTACTTGATAAGCCAGAATGCTGGCATACAAGAAAAAAACAAACCACAAAGTAAACAAAAAATGTGATGACTGACAGACTCTGCTCCCATTTGCTAAATCATTACATTATCCATGTGTGCTCTGACTGAAATATTCCGTGCAGCCACTAGTTCCTTTGTCTAAAGACCCCAAGTGCTGCCACTAGGCTGCTCTCCAGAAAGAAGCACACCACCATTTTGATCACCTTTGGCTCCTTTTTTATTCAGGAAGCATACACTAACTCTTTTATATTTATACATTTTTACATTCCAGAAATAAGCGAAAATAGCAGTTTTAATTATGTTACAAAGTTGGCTTTGGGGCGTAGTAAGCTTTTTGAGAGAGGGACCAGCCAACTGACCTTTTCATCAAAGCACCAATGTATCTTCAGTCTTTTACCAGGCTCTACCACAGCTGTGGTTGCCTTGGATGTGGTGCACAGACCGTGTGAAAGCTACAATGGAGAGTTGCTCTGAGTCTCTCTGCAAGGCACCAAGAACAAACAGTTCAAGCTTCCTTTCTTCTCACTGAATCAAGGCTTTTGGGAAACTTTTTGACATCTCTCTCAAGTAGTGCTCTCTCAGCATGAAGACTAGAATGTGTTAAAAGTCATCTATCACAAGATACAGTAAATCACTTCCAATATCCTGGAAATCACAGGGCAGAAGTTATAAATAAACACACACTAAAATTACTTTTAAGAAAGTTTTACATCATTTAGTAGTTGGTAAGGACATTTACATGTACAGCACAATTTATTGTTAAATGTTCTATAACTGGCTTCACACAAAGATGAAAATTGGTAATACAAAATGACCTGACATTTTAATTAAATCTGGAAGTAGCTGCAGTTGAATTAGAGTCACCATTGACTTTACATATTGTTGCAGAGTGCGGTGCTATGCCCTTTATAATGTGAATTGTTTTCCTCAGAGTGAAATTGCACTTCGATGGGTGATTTTGCTTGTGCAAACTACTAGAATCTGAGGGACAGAACAATATGAAAGACACAAACAGTAACTGCACAAACAATATCATCTGCTGGGTTAAGCTAATACAAGTGGACAGAGTTCTCTCCAGGTCCCAATACCTAATAAAGCACTATATGAAACGAACAAGGTGAAACATTTTAAGAATGAATACTCGTCAACCAGAATATGTGGCTTTTTTTTTATTTGTAGACCTGCCTCATGTGACCTTTACAAGATAACTTAGTAAAATCTTAATTTGCTTGGGGCATGACAAGCTCATAATGTCCCACTTGGCCTTCCTGTTTGAGTTGATCTAGTAGGTCTTCCTTCCGCCGTTTTCTACCTACCACCAGGTACCTATCGTGGCCTACCCCATGAGACTTACTCTTCAGGCCATACTTCTGAGCAATCTGATGGATTTGCTTCCGTTCGTCATTGGTCAGCTCTGTGGAGAAGGTCAAATCTGAGTGGCTCTCAGAGCGGGCATAGTTTCTGATGATCTGTTCTATATCTCTCTTAGCAATTTTATTGACCCTCTCTACATCTAGTCCAAGCCCTTCTCGCTTATGCTGCTCTTTGACTGAGATAGGCTCCCGTATGCCCTCACCAGATTTACCTAAACCACCACCCGTCCAACCCATCTTTCTCAGCAGTTGGTTTCCTATGTTATCTTCTTTGATTTGCTGTTTGTAAGCTTCTTCTGCTGAGCGGCCCTGAATTTCATTTCTGGAAATCACATCTTCAACAGTCCCTTTCTTCAAGTTGTTAATGACAGTTGGTTGGGTCTTTTTGAGGGTTTTTACAGCTTCTCCAGCAGCTTCATATTTGACACTTTTCTTCACCCCAACTGCTTCTGCAATGACTTCACTTTCTAGAATCACTTTGCATTTCCAGCGGAGACCTGTCATCCTTTCATAGACATATTCAACTGTCATTCGGTTAAACTGAGCCGTATCATTCAATGTGCACACAGGATTGGAAGAATTCTCATAAACTACAACATCTTTTATATCTTTCTTCTTTCCAGATCCTCTGGGTGAAGAGCCTGAGTGGCACTGGGAACTTTTGACAGATGGATAAGTGGGTTGTGTTTTTTGAAGAACCTTCAAAGCCTCATCAGCAGCTGCATGTTTACTTGTTTTCTTGGTTCCAAAACCTTCAGCTAAGCAGTGATCTTGTAGGAACACTCGACACCGCCATGTGCGATTTGGCATCATCTCATATTTGTACTCAATTGACATTTTGTTGAACGAGGCAGAATTGTTAAGGATGCCAATTGCATCGTTTGCATTTTCTGTAATGACAAAATTGGTCCAGTGTTTGGCAGAACTATTAAAAATAGGCTGCCCCGAAGCATCCTTTCCCAGTACTACCAGGTCTTCTGGTGCTTTCAGAGCTGGGGGAAATTCATACGAAAGCATGCCAATCTGACATACAACAAGGTCCTCTCCAATTACGTGCTTGAATTTCCGCCGGACAACTCTAACCTCAATCCGCTTCTGTAAGAGTTTTACAGCTAGCTCAGTAGCTCGATCCCTGGACCCATTCTTGCTCCCTGCATAACCTGTAGTTAGATAGATATTTTGGCATCTAACTTCACAAGCGTAACCATCTGTGAGAAGTTTTTTATTTTTGGGGATGTCAGCAGGAGGAATTTCTTTTAAAGGAGCATATATATACTCAGGATTTGTCTTACATGCCTGAATACAGCGAGTTAGCATATAGGTATAATTAATTTTATCAGATCCAGAAGTCATCTCTGGATTAGAAAGGTTCTTCCAGATAGTTGCTGTTAACTTTTCAATAAAATACTGTTTTTCAGCAACCACTGACTCAGGAAACATCTGTGAAGGAGAAGGCTCTGGAGGTGGCTGACAGTTTGCCTGCTGGGATGTGCTGCTTGGGGCAGGGTTCCCATTGTCAAAATACATGTTGGATTTTATAGGCTGCTCTTTTGTGAAAATAAATCCCGATGAATTACAATACCGAGAATTCCCATCTTGTATACTGAAAGAGTCTTGAGTATAATCTTGGTAGAAGTTTCTTGGCATGTTGACAAAATGTGTTCGTCCATTTACCTCTTTTGTTTGAGGGCCATAAGGATCTTCCTGTCTTTCAGCTTTTGAACTACTAGCTACAAAATGTACAGGCTCAAAACGAGGTCTCACATGGAATTTGGAACCAGCTTGCTTTTTAGGAGGATTTTGACCTATAGAATGAGTGAAATTTACAATTCATTAAAATGGGAATATTTCAAAAGAACCAAGCAGGAAAACAGCACCAACTGCATTATCTGAAAGCTGCACTGTTGGTACAAGGTCTGTCCTAGTCACTTGGGTGAAGGGATTCATATCACCATAAGACTCAACCATAAGGGGAGATGCTCCCTCTCCCCCCATGCATAAAGAAAGGCTCTTAATAGGAAAGAGTTCATCAAATCAAGTATGCAGGCTGCTGCCGTGCATGACTAGGAGATGAAATCACAAGTGAGCTAAAGCACGAGTGAAATGAACTCTTCACCTCTACGGAAAGGATGTGCTAGGACAAGCTCTTACCACCTGTGCTCCAGAGTTCCCAGAAGAACTCCAGATGACTCTAACGAAACAGAAATGCTAGAGGACCAGAGGCACTTACTAAACCTTTCTCTTTTGTGACAGAGGTGAGTGACTCTATGATAGTGATGTACACCGTTGTAACTATAGTATCAAAATAAACAGTTTTCAACCAAAACCTTAGTTCTGACTTTTCTTGCACAAAAGGCTGTTGCCTTGATTTCTAGAACAGGTAACAACTGGAACTAATGATTAATGGGGGACACCACATTTGAAGCCACAGAGATCTACTACTAAAGCTATGCCAGAAACTAGTGCTTCTTCCCTATAGCATTCCTCAGTAGAAAGCTGGTCCATCTGGACCTATCCAAGAATATCTAATTACTCAGATGCTCAGATGATCTCAGAATAAGACTCTTCTATTTAGAGGAAGGTTCCATGGCATAGACTTCAAGGATAGCATTATAGTGGGACTTTGTACTTCCAGTTCTTTTTAGAATACTCAAAAAATTGTATGTAAGTTAGAAATTACTTATCTGAGCCAGGAAGAAAGGCACACACCTTTAATCCCAGCACTTGGGAGGCAGAGGCAGGTGGATATCTGTGAACTCAAGGCCACCCTAGTCTACCAAGTAGGTTCCAGGACAGCCAAGGCTACACAGAGAGACTCTGTCTCAAAAACAAAATAAAAACAAAACAAAACACAAAAATCATTTATCTTTGCACAGAATCCAATGCTACCAGTGTTATCTGAAGCCACATGCCACACTCATATCATTTTAAGAAGCCACACTTCTTCAAATCCCACCTCCCAGAAACAAGCTATACTCACCATCGTAGGCTGAAAGGTAGCGTTTTTGGCCTTTGGAAGGTTTGGGCAGCATCAGATCATATGACGGCATCTCCCCAATATCAATACCTTCGGCCATCTGAAGAATTTTTTCCATCAAGCGTGGGCTGTATCTATAAATTAATATAATGTACATTAAAACAGGCATAGATATAATTCTTATAAATGCTTCTAAATGAGAGAGTATTTTATCATTGCTCCCACAGGATTTATTAGCAAGGTAATCAGCCCTAAAATATTTACCTATAGAATGAGTAGTTAAGTTAATCATTAGGCATCAAGAGCAAGGTTTTCTGCATAAAATATACATAGAGACTGCAGAGATGGTTTATCAGATAAGAGCACTGAATGCTCTTCCAGAGGACCCAGGTTTGACTCCCAGCACCCACATGGCTGTTTACAGCTGTCTATAATTCCTGTTCCAGAGTATACAACACTCACTTCTGGCCTCTGTGGGCAACAGGCATGCATGTTGTGCACAGACATATATGTAGGCAAAAAACAGTCATATACATAAAAATAAATATTTTTAAAAGACATACAGATATAATTTCTAACCAAAACCATTTTAACACGTGAACTGGAAATCTAGCTATACACTCATGATTTTTCTCTTTCATATATGTATTACATGTAAACAATTACATTTATATGTTTACAAAAATACTGAGTGTTAAGGACAGCTGGGTTGCTAACATCCAAATTATAGCTGCTATCATTTCTCATGAAAAGAAATCATGTTCCTCAGAGAAATGCATGCTTCCAAGTCTGGGGCAGGAATGTCTAAGAAGAGCCTGGGAGATCTTGGGCCTACAAACAAAGAGACAGTCAAAGGTCACAGGAGTTGTGCCAAATGGACTCAGAAGCCAATCAGAATAAACTCCTGGCAACACGAGCCAATTTGCGTATCAATAATTGGAGCAACAGCTAGTGTGAATTAAAATATATCAAATATGTTTAAAATCTATTAGTTCATAATACTTACAAAGCTATTATTGGTGAATGGAAGGAATCAACTCATTATTCTCTAGACAAGTAAATATTAAAGGGAGAAAGCAAGTACTTATCCTGTATTTTCCTGTTCAAATTTTATCTCAAAATCAAAGTGTTGCCAAAGAAAATCTCCTTTAAAGATTTAGTTTTAGTTGTGTGTATTCATGGGGGAAGTGTGCATACATGGGTGCAGGTGCCATGGGAGTCCAGAGGCATCAGATCTCTTAGAACTAGAATTATAGGTGTGAGCTGCCTGTTGTGCGTAATGGGAACCAAACTGCACTCCTCTTCAAAAATCAATAAGAACACCATCTCTCCAGCCCCAAGGAAATCATTTACAGAAGCATTACAGCTAGCTAAGGTAAAATGATAGCCCACTATCATCCTGCAAGGCACAAGAAGTCTACTGGTGAGGTATAGACAGGGAAGAACCTAGAAATGGACTCACGTAAATAATTCAAAACTGGTAGTTGACAAAGGGACAAATACAATCCCACAGAGGAAGTCTCTGCAACAACTGAGCACCTATATGTAAAAACCAGGCAGGTAAACCTAACCTTCACTTTACAAAACATAAAGTGGTAAACTATGAAACTTTGAAACTATGAAACAGTGTGGGCAGTGTGGGCTGGAGGGATGGCTCGGTAGTTAAGAGCACTTGTTCTTATAAAGGACCCAGGTTCAATACATAGCACCCACGTGGCTGTTAACAACCGTCCATAACTTCAGAACCAGTCCATAACTATTCAGAACTTCAGAACTTCCAGAACGCACATGATACAGTCATACATTCAAGCTACACATGCATACACATAAACTAAATAAATCTTTAAAAAGGAAAACAATGGTAAAATAGACCTAATCAGAATTAAATCTTATCCTCTTAAAAGGCTGCAAAAAAAAAAAAAAAAAAAAAAAAAAAAAAAAAAAAAAAGACAAATTACAGACTGGGCGAAAATGTTTGTGTACCAGGTACTTGACAAGAACTTGTTAGCTCCAAACCCAAGAGCAACAAAATCAAACTTCCAAATGAACAAGGGGAGCTGGGGAGAGCTCAGTGGGTCAAAGAATACTTGTTGTATAAACTGGAGGCCCCAGATTCAGTTCCCAGCATGTATGGAAAAGCTGGGCATGGTCACGAAAGTCAGTGGGGCAGAGACAGGTGGATACCATAGCTGTTAGCCAGCCAACCTAGCTGAAATGGTGAGCTCTGGGTTCAGTGACAGACCCTGTCTCAAAAAAAAAAACAATAAAGAACAACTAAGGAAGACTCTTGACATCCTACTCTGGCTTCTATGGGTGCACTCATCTGTACACATGAATGTACATGTACACACACACACACACACACACACACACACACACACACACACACACACACACACCCCAAGTACAGACACACTGTAAATGAACACACAGAAGGATGTTCAACACCATCAGCCACCAGGAAAATGCAACTGAAATACATCACTGACCTATCAAAATGGCCAAAATAAAATAGTGGTGACACCAAACGCTGGCAAAAATACAGAGAAGCTGGATCTCTCAGACATTGTTGGCGAGACTCTAAAATGACAGTTACTCTAGAAAATAATTTGGCAGTTTCTAATAAAACTAAACATTAATTGTCACATGACCCAGCAACTGTACTCTTGGGCATTTATCCCAAGGAAATGAAAAGTCATCGTTCATATAAACACTTGTATATCAATACTCAAACCGGCTCAGGCCTAACTATACATAATCAGGTGAATGGCTAAAACTCTGGTACAAAAACCACCAAAACACCAGGGAAGCCGGGCGGTGGTGGCGCACGCCTTTAATCCCAGCACTCGGGAGGCAGAGCCAGGAGGATCTCTGTGAGTTCGAGGCCAGTCTGGGCTACCAAGTGAGCTCCAGGAAAGGCGCAAAGCTACACAGAGAAACCCTGTCTCCAAAAAAACCAAAAAAAAAAAAAAAAAAAAAACACCAGGGAAACTACATAGCAACAGAAAGGCAGAAACCACAGCTACAGGTCACAGTGAGTGGGGGGGGGTTGCTAATTATTTTAAGAGAACAATAGGCGGGATCTTTGTAGTATTGGGAGTATTAAAGGTCTTCTAAAAACATATTACAACTGTGTGTAACTGCACACACCGTGGTGCCTGCTCCATGTGGCGGTCAGAGAACAACTCTGGAGCCATTCTCTCCTTCCACTTTCATGTGGGTTCCAGACATCAACCTTAGGTCATCAGGCTTAGATGGCAAACACCTTTACTCACTGATTCACCTCACCTGCCCAGAAATAGGAAATATATTGACTACAGCGATGGATTAAAACAACATGCAGTTTTGGGGTACCGCTCAGTGATAGAGTGCTTGCCTGGCATGCATGAGGATCTAGGTTCCCTCATCAGTACCACAAGTAAAAAAAAACTATACATAATGAATGCTACAGAATGAAATACAAACATACAAGCAGGACCCTGAGTAAGATCTGCTGGTGATGACAATGTCATTATTCTAACTGTAGTATTTTATCATCACTGAGGGAAACCAACAGAGTACTATTGGGCTGTGTTTGCTTTATGACACTTGTTTATGTGCCTGGAGGGGGTTGTACACGTGCTGCATTGTGCATATGGAGGTCAGAGGACCACTTGTGAGAACTAGTTCTTTCCTTCCACCATGGGAGTCCTGGGGCTCAAACTCAGGTTGTCAAGCTTAGTGGCAAGCTTTCTTGTCATTGTTTTCTCCCACCCACCCCATCTTCTGTTTTGAGATGGTCTCAATATACAAGTCATATGTATCTCTCAGACTAGCCTCCCATCTCAACCTCCTGAGTGCTGGTATTACAGGTGTGACCACAACAGGCTAGATTAGCTTCTTGATAACATAATTTTACTGCATGGCAATTAAAAAATGAGCTCAAGCAAAGTTTTGTTATCATGAGCACCTGCTTACCCTTCCTATTTTCAGAGCCTTTCTTGGCCTAACTGGCAGGATTTGGGGAAGAAAGTCCTGAAACTGAGTAACTAGCACAGCTTTTCATGAATACTTGTGAAGTTAAAGATTAACATCTTGCATTTTCAGTGCAGTAGGCTACCTACCCATCAGATGGCTTTCCTTGTAAAGCATAAATCAAAAGCTAGTAGTCTTTATTGACAGATTATGGGAAGCTAGTTACAACCTGAATTTCTTACAGACAACTGCTATCACAGCGAGCATCGGTCCCTGAATATCAAGCGTAATTCTATTGTTATTTACTCTTATCTGAGCATCAGAAAAGATATTGTGAAGCATCATACATTCTACATATCACTTCCTTCAGATGTGGGGAGTCCAATTTCTAAAGTATGGGATGAAGATAAAGACTAGGAAAATCAGGTGACACAATTTAAAAACACTTATTCATTACTTTAAAAAAATTATGTTATGTGTATGGGTGCTTTGCCTACATATATGTCTGTGTACCATGTGTGTGCCTGGTGTCCATAAGGGCCAGAGAGGGTATCCAATCCCCTGGAACTGGAGTTATAGATAGTTTGTGAGATGCCATTTGGGTGCTAGGAACTGAACCGAAGTCCTCTGAAAGAGCAGACAGTGCTCTTAACCACTGATCCATCTATCTAGTCCGAAGTCCACAGCTTTTTAAAAACACTAATCTCACATTTGCAAAAACTAGTGGTACAACCAAGCCACTGGCCTTGGGTCCAGTCATAATTCTCTCGGTCTTCAACAGAGCCTGACTCTGAATATGCAGTATAACTGAAAATGGTGCACATGCCATATGATGCACATGAAGGATATACCTAGGGCTCCCTCCATTCATATTCACTTGTCTCTCAAGTTTCTTCCAGCTTCGGTAATTATTGTTCCTATTTATTGCTCCCTATTCATTACAACTGCTACAGAATTCACCATCTCCTAGAGGCTATAAAAATAAACCCTTGCGTAGGTTGCCAACACAGCCAGATTCTGTCCTTTATTAGGAAGTCATAATACAAAAGAAGCCCAGCAAGCTTAAATAAGAATGGAAAGACCATCATGTTATCTAATGCTTGACTAGTCAAAATACAAAGCAAAAATTTTAGTCTTGTTTAAGATCACTAGAATTCTATTTCTAGTCCTAAAATTATCCGAATACCCATCCAAGGATAAAGGTCAAGTTATTGCACTCTTCCATAGTGACTTTCCATAATGCACTTTCCATAATGCATTAAAAATGATACCTTAAACTCTAAAGAAAACCAATGAAGAAAAACTTCACATCTCAACCAGTGATAACTTCAGTATCATTTAAGGGGTTATTTTATATTCTGTTTGTTTTCTATGCCCTCCCATCACCAAATGATTGTCTGTGTTGATCTGCTATCTATGACAAGAGTTCTCTTTATGCTGCTATCACACCGATTCTATTTTGGTTTTACCATGCTGAAAATTGAACTCATAGACTTGAGCATTCCAGGCAAAGATTCTACCACTGAGTTATAGTCCCCAGCCTGCTACCATATGGGTTTTAATGGCTACACAATGTTCTGTATTATGGAATATGACATAAAATATCATTAAGGCAAGCCAAGTATAATTTTTAAATGCACACATATCACATATTTATATGCCCATTAGATTACATGTTTGGCTGTTAATACCACAGAATTGCAACAGGTCTTAAAGTTCTTTACATAGTTTATCAAGCTTTTGGAAAGCAGGACGTTCTTCAACTCACCTACCATGTCTAGCATATTATTAAAAGATGATTTATAATGGGCAGCATACTCTTCTTCATAGCTATCACAGTCTTGGTTACAAGACAGTTGCATCTATGTGCACAGCTACAAGAGAAACATAAATCATTATACACAATGGCACCTGAAATTTAGTAAATATTCGATAATAGATGTTTATAAGTTATTTGCAAATATATTAAATAGCTCTACTAAATCTAAATTAAAATGCTGAGATTAGAAACTTAAAAGCTGGATGTAGTGGCACATGCTACTATATTATTATTAATTATTAATTTCATGTGTATGAGTGTTTTGCCTGCATGTATGGCTGTGCACCACATGCATGCCTGATGCCTGAGGAAGTGGTAAACCTCCATGTGGGTGCTGGGAATCAAACTTGGGTCCTTTGCAACAACAACACATGCTCTTAACCTCTGAGCCAACTCTCCAGTTAATCTCAACACGTAAGAGGCGGAGGCAGAGTCAGGCGGTGGTGGTGCATACCGTTAGTCCCAGCATTTGGAAGGCAAAGGCAGGTGGTTCTCTGTGAATGAGGCCAGCCTGATCTACAGAGTGAGTTCCAGGACAGCCAAGGCTACACAGGGAAACCCTGTCTGGAATAAACAAACAAAAAGTACAACAACAAAAGAGGCAGAGGCAGGTGGATCTCTGTGAAATCAAGGTCATCCTGATCTACGTAGTGAGTTCCAGAACAGCCAGGCTATAGAGTGAGACCCTGTCTTGGGAGAAGGGGGAGAGGGAGAAAGAAAGAGACAGAGAGAAAGACAGACAGACAAACAGACAGACAAAAATTAGGGCTTCAAAATACAAAATTCGACATTCAAAACTACTTACGAGATATTTAATGGTTCAAGTTAATAATCTATGTATAAATTAGAGGTGAATTTTCAAAATCCCCACCCCTCACTCCCACTTCCTTAGTGACTTGTGTACCTATGTGCAACGTTAAGTTTCACAATATATATCTACCTGGAATCTACCCTCCAAACTCTCTAGACTGTATCGAGGAAAAGAAGTCAAGGTAGCTGAGCTGATTTCATGTCATTTCTCTAATAATGTGTTAACAAAGATAAGCAAGCCAGGGTTTGTATGCCAGAACTCTGCTTCTAAATCCTATGGATCAAGACTGGAAAACTGAGCCAGGTGGTGGTGGCGCCTGCCTTTAATCCCAGCACTCAGGAGGCAGAGGCAGGTGGATCTCTGTGAGTTCGAGGTCAGTCTGTTAACAGAGCGAGTTCCAGGACAGGCTCCAAAAGCTACACAGAGAAACCCTGTCTCAAACAAACAGAAAAAAAAAGACTGGAAAACTGAATATTCCAGATAATCTAGACACTGTGTCTTCTTAAATGGCTGTGGGTGGATCTTGGTGGTATAGTTTTTTTGGCTAGCATGCATGAGACTATAAGTTCTACACTCAGTCCTGCAAAACAAATAAATAGAAAACACTTGCTATAATCTGTAAGTAAAAACTGCAGACACCCTAGGTCTTCATATGCATAATTATTTAAGTGTCATATATGTAGTTGATCAAAAGACTATAGTAAGTTTTCATTAGCCACAAGACTAATGTTTTGAAACTGTTTTAGAAATTTATCGGAAAATTCTTCCTGTCCCACACTAAGTGCTGGGATTACAGGAATGAGCCATCACATCCAGCAACATTACTTGATAGGCTGCTTACTTTTATAAAACAGAAAAAGTGAAGGGAAAGTTCTTTGAGATTCTTGGTTGCTTGAACAGCGAGGAGAGATTATTAAAAAGTAGAGTGGAGGGCTGGAGACATAGGTCAATTGACAGAGTGCTTGCCTAGCATTCATGAAGCCCTAGGTTCAATCCTCAGTACCAGATAAAACCGAACATGGTAGTACACCCTGTGATCTCAGCACTCAGGAGGTAGAGGCAGGAAAAGCAGAACTTTCAGATCATCCTCAGCTATATGGCAAGTTCAAGGACAGTCTGGGCTGCATGAGACCCTGTCTCAAAAAAAAGTAGATTGCAAAACATCACTTTATTTATCCTATAAAGTACAACTTCTCACACTCTGGTCCTCAAATCAAAATATCAGCATCATCTGGTAACCTGACAGAAATAAAAATTTTGAGGCCCCTTCTCACATCTTCTGATTTGGAAGACTTTGAGTAGGGGTCCAGGAACCTGTCTTTTAATAAACCTAACAGGTGATTATTATTGTTAATGTTATTATTTTAGACAGGGTTTCCTTATATAGTCCAGGTAAGCCCTAAACTCAACATCCTGTTTCAGTCTCAGGTCCTGGGTACTAATATTAAAGTCTCATGCTACCACATGCAGTATCTCAAAACGTGTGTTCTGATGCATGCTTATGTGTAAGAACCACAATTACAGAGTCAAGAAGATATTCAAGTGCTGGGGAGATGATTCAATGCTTGCTACAGAAGAGGACCTGAGTTTTAATCCCCAGCATCCATGTAAAACTAGGGCAAGGTGAAACACTGCACTGTCTGTAATCATACTGTTCATAGAGGAGACAGACAGATCCCAGAGGCTCAGAAGCCAGTCAGTCTAAGCTAATTGGTGAGCTTTAGATTCCATGAATTTGTCTCACACAGATAGGTAGAGAGTGATCAGAGGTGACACCCAACAAGGATCTCTGGCCTCACAGTCAAGGGTACCCACCACATAGCCTCTCTCTCTCTGTCTCTCTCTCTCTCCCTCTCTCAAATCTGTTCCATGGAAATGGCCACTATCACCAAAAGGAATGAAACGTGCTCTGTGCTCTGCATCCCTGGCACATGAGTTCTTCCTGTGCTAAATGGTAGAATTTTTAGATATTCCTTTTATCCCAGCTCCTAATCAAATAGAATCCCTTGAACAACTAATTAACAATTTGAGTTTACAAAGGACTGTGCTACCACATTCCTACAATTTACCTGAGAAAAGAGCAATCTGTCACATAAAACAAGAACCCTGCTAACTTTGAGAACGTAGATTTTATGCACTCAAGAAGAGAGCTAACAAAGCCTACCTACAGTGAAGACCACATAGTTACTAACTTCCAAAGTTCCCTTGGGTTCTTCCCATTCTTCTATGTCCAATAATCAGATATAATGCAAACACTGCTTTTCAGTTCATCTATTTCATAACTCTATGGTAATTGTTGTAGTGATGTAGGTATACTGCAACACACAGACTTCTACACAAAGGATTTGCAGATACACACCCACACACCCTGGGTCCTTGAGCTTTTAAGGCCAACTACCATTGGCTTGGTTTGTGTTCATACCCTAGTTATGCATGAAGCTGCTATTCTTGGGATATAAGCCTGAGATTTAGAGATTTGACTTCTGTCAGTTACTTGCTTTTGTTTATGGTCCATCCTTCCCAAACATGGCAGCTGTGTCTCAATGGAAAGAGCATCAGACCGGAAATAGTTGTGAGACCTTGCACAGTAACTTAACTTCTTGGCCTTCATTGATATAGCTGTAAAAGGGACATACCTTCTAACCTCTAGGGTGGTTAATACAAGATGGGAAATGTTGAAAATATGCTATATACTACAAATCTGTATACATCTACCACTCCTCAGACATTTACTGAGCAGCTATTATGCTAAAATAGAATATTGTAAAGATTTCTTCTAGGCACTGAAGACAAAGATGTAAATATGAACAATAGTAAAGTCCTACCCACCCCCCCAAACTTGCATTCTAGCAGGAAGGTAAGTTTAGTTTTGAACACAAAGGATGCTTATCCTCCCCTATTAAAGATGTTTTAGGATTTTGATTCCCTGTAGCCCTTTGTGGTATTAAGATTTAGGATTGTAAGATAAAGGTACCCTTTTACATGCAAGAATAACATTGTTAGGTAAATTAAATTTATCTGATGATTAGTTGTTGAGGCTTTCCCAGCAGCAACCAGTTCCTCCAGTGAAATAATCATTATCTCTAGAGATAGAAATTATGTTAACTTAGAGAAGATAGAGAAAATAAAATTCTGTGACAGGGCAAAGCAAAGTTTCACACAGGATGCCACCTTCAACAATTAATAAGGTAAGAGCAGACAATTTCTTCTGCGTTGTTTACAGTCATTCCTAGAACTGATCTGGCTGGATTGAATCTGATCATTTTACAGAATTTTTCATCTTCCTAATAAAAACAAATTGGCTGTTAGGCAGGAAAAAAAAAAAAAAAAGAAGAAGTTTTCCAGTCTACTGAAGGAATTAGTCTAGGATAAGGCCAATTCTGAGGTTCTGAAGGACAGAGGACCCAAGCATCCTGTTTAAAAAAAAAAAAAAACAACTGCGCTGGAACCATACTGCAGTCTCCACAGAACGCAAAGTGCTTTCCAAGAGGCCTGTTCAGAAGCCACCAGGTTCTAGGAAAGGAGGAAACAGAGAAAGACACATATACACCCCTCCAACCTCACACAGAGGCCAAATGTTAATTCTTCTTATCACATTGAAGGTGAAAAGAGGGCAATGTATTTTCACAGCAGATAGACCCATTTCTTTGTTTGAGTACATTATGCGCAAATCTACAAGCAAGCCCGACACTGCAGCTCAGAGACCTGATACACACCGCCTCCCCAGGAGAAGACTGCAAGACCTGGCTGGGGGGCTGCAAGGAGAGGAGAGTGTTTAATCTAATGGACATGGAAGAAGAGAGTGGCCAAGAGACTAGGATTAAAGCTGCGGAGTTCCTTGTCCACTCCCTGAAGCCCCATGGAATATCCTCTGCGGATGCCGCATCCTTGGGAAGACCCTATGCAGTTCTGAGGTTCTGCTATTTATCACCAATCACCACGACTAACTCTCAATAATTCTCTTCCAGGAGCCACCTAATCTCCATCTCTGGTCCTAGAGGGGCATCTCTGTGCCCTCATGTGCTGTCATGTCATTGCCTGCCACCACGGACGCCCACCCCACCCCTCCATCACTAGTGAAGCTTCTCCGTGTCCTCTAGCAAAATCTTCAGATCTCAAGCCTCCAAGCTATCACCCGCATCCCGCCCCTGTTCCTATCTGGACCACCTTTGCTGCCCCTCTCCTTCCCTTGGGCTGGGCGTAATCCAAACTCCATCCTCCGCCTCTCACCCTCATCCCCCGAGCCGACCCCTCATCCCCCGTCTCCGGTCCTCGTCCCTAACTCGAGCTCTCCACACCATCCTCACCTGCAGCCCAGGAAAACGTGGTTGGTCCAGGCGGCGGAGAGCGCGAGGAGCTGGTCGAGCGCAGCCCCGGGGTAGCTGTGCAGGTGCCGACAGATGAAGCTCCGCCGCAGAGCCCAATGCCAGTCACTTTCGTGGCTATAGCGCCACTGCTCCAGCACTGGCTCGGGCGGGGGCGGCGGGAGGGGCGGCAGCGGCGGCGGCGGGAGGGGGGGCGGCGGCGGCGGCGACAGGAAGTCACCCCCCAGCAGCAGACGTCCTCCAGCCATCTTCTCCGCTTCAGAGTGGGGACGTCGTCCTACCCCCCCACTTCCCGCCCCAGGGACGAAGCCAACAAAGTGGCCGCCGCGAGCAATCGAGGCGGCTGCGGGGAGGAGCGGGTCTGTGTGAGGGACGCTGGAGGCCAAGTCTTGCGGGGGGACGGGAGTGTGTGCCTGGGGGGCTACGCTCACAGGGGAAACGGGGCGCAGCGGTCCTGGCCGCCAAGCTGGCCGCACCGCTCCAACTAGTGTGGGAACGTGAGGGCTTTCTCATATACCGGGCGCACGCGCCAGCGGAGTTGAGCCCCGCTACTCCGCGCCTCCTCGGACCCCGAGACCCACACACTGAGAGAGGAGCAGCAAGAAAAAAAAATAGAAGAAGCACCAGCACGCTGGGATCCCCGGCTCAGGTCTCTCACCCTACCTCCCCGCGTGCCACCCTGAGGCTGTGAGGCCACTGCGCACGCGCCGCGGCCGGTCTCCAACTTCAAAATCCCGCCGCGAAATCTCGCGTGATGGACATTTTTTGCCCTTCCTC
The DNA here is from genome assembly GCF_049852395.1 of Peromyscus maniculatus bairdii. NCBI lineage: Eukaryota > Metazoa > Chordata > Mammalia > Rodentia > Cricetidae > Peromyscus > Peromyscus maniculatus. The sequence continues at coordinate 38,413,009 of NC_134875.1, read as the reverse complement.
TGACGATTACTCTCTCCATTGACGCACTCTGGTGACCAGCGGTAGGCGGGGACTCCCGGTAGGGACCTGAAGACTGGCTCTCGGAGGTTCCTGAACACGGTGATTCCATGGTGTCCCTGGAAGGTGTCCTCAGGTGATTCGTTGGCACTGATGCCTGCTGGCTTTACCTCTACCTGGGTTTCTAAGCGGCGCGATTCTGAGGCTGTGGCCTTTGGAAGGGATTTAGGTTTCTGGGTGATTTGGCATGTTTTTCCTGTTAACTCTCCGAGGAGCCTCTTCAGAGACTAGCTTGAAAAATCAGCGCACCGTTCACCGGCAGCTTTGGAGCTGCTTGTGAAAGCGTGGTTGCAGAGAAAATAACGGCGTCTCTTCTCAAGCCGATCCTTTTACACTTTTCTGATCGTGGCTGCAGACAATTCTGTGTCCTGTCAATATATATATATATAATTTGGTTTTGTTTTTCTTCCACTGGGTTTTATGTAGCCCAGGCTAGCTTGCGATTCACTATACCAAGGGTGACCTTGAACTTCTGTCCTCCCGCCTGCATCTTCCAAGTGCCAGGGTTACAAAGTATATCATCATGCTCTTATATTTCAGTTTACTCAGGAGCCAAAAGACTAATTAAAAGCTGCTGGGCAGCATAATGGCCAAAACACTATATAGATTACAATCTCAGTAATGAAAATTAACCCTTCATAGATTTAACTATTACACTAGCATCAGAACTACTGGATAAGGTGTCTTTTGATACATTATCCTCAATTTAAAAGTGTGTGTGTTGGGGGGGGGGTTGTTTCTTGCTATATAACCAAGGCTAGCCTCGAACCAACACTTTCCCAGGTCTCTTAGGTGCTGGGATTACATACACTAATCATTGTGCTCAACTTGCAGATTGACAAGAATAACAAATTTAGCTTCTCATTTTTATGTAGCTATGTCTCTGTGGGAGTGAGGGAGGGCAGACACCAAAAAACTAGAAAGGGGCCCATGAGAGGGAGAGAATTACTTTTACCAGAAAATTGCCCTATAATAAAATCTCAATAACTGGTATCTATGCTTTATTAAAAATACCAAAACTCATGATTGAAGGGATCCACACCTAATCGTTAATGAGAAATCTTAAATTCTTCATTATGTTCTGTTAAGAATTGCTGTTCAAATTTCCTTCTAGGTGTATCTTTTCTGGTTAGTAATATTACTGAGTATATTGTCATATTCTGTTTTTGCACATTTCTACACATGTAACTATTTCCACTCAATGGTGTAATTTTTATTTTGGTCTTGATATATTTCATTAGTTAATATTGTATCTTCTAAATCTAATAAAATTTTGAGAAAGAAAAACAACTGACTCTTTTTCCCTCGGTAAAATGTCCCATCTGTGAAAACAGGGAGTTCCGCTTTTGCTGTTAATGCCTGCACTGGCTTCCATGGGCATGCCATAGGCTCGTCAGATGGATGAATGCTTTTCTCTTTGCACCATCCTAGCTTCTTAGAGTCGACATCTTAAGCTGATGTTTTAATAATTGGATTAATTTTGGGCTTCTATGGTTATGTCCCCTTCAAAATTCAGTTGCTGAAATTTAATGGCCAATGTGATGGCATTAAGGGGTAAGAGTCTTGGGCCAGCCTTTAATCCCAGCACTTGGGGGACAGAGGCAGGTGGGTCTCTCTGAGTTCAAGGCCAGCCTGATCTAAAGAGTGAGTTCCAGGATAGCCAAGGCTACACAGAGAAACTGTGTCTCAAAAAACAAACAAACAAACAAAAAAGGTAGGGTCTTAGTGCTGAAGAGATGGCACAGTGGTTAAGAACACGTGTCATCCTCACAGAGGACCTAGGGGTGCTCAGAACACCCACATGTTGTCTCACAACCATCAGTAACTCCAGTTCTAGAGGAATCGGATGCCCTTTTCTGGCCTGTGTGGGCACTAGGCATGAATGTGGGCTACATACATGGAGACAAAACACTAATGCACATAAAATACATCTTTAAAAAAAAGAAAGAGATAGGGTCTTAAGCTAAGTGTGGTCATGCACAGGTGTAATCTCTGTATTTGGAGCTAGCTGCTCTACAAAGTGCGTGCAAATCCAGCCCGGGTAAGTGACACCTCTTCTTCAGAAAACAAAATCCCAGGTACTGGTGGCACACACCTGTAATCCCAGCACTTGGGAGTCAGTAGGAAGCAGGCTGATCTCTGAGAGTTCAAAGCCATTCTGGTCTAGAAAGTGAGTTTCAGGACAGCCAGAGCTCTCTGGTACACAGAGAAACCCCATCTCTAAAAACCGAAAAGGTGGAGGGGAGGCAAGAACAGAAAAAGGTAGGATCTTAAAGAGTTAATTAGGCCTTGTGGGCTACTTCCTCCTGAAAGAAATGAAGATCTTCATAAAACATAATTTCATACAGCATTTGAACTTCTATCTTCTCCTATATGAGGACACAGTATTGCTCCCTTCTGATACAGCAACAAGAAACTGTCTTGGAGCAGAGAACATTCCTCACCAGACAAGCACGTTTGCTATTGTCTTGATCTTGGACTTCCAGCCTCCAGCACTCTAAGAAATCAATCAGTTCTTTAGCAGTTCTGTAGCCTTGGGTACAGCAGCACAAAGGAACTCAGACATGGTCTATGCTGCCAACCCTCTCCAAAGCAGCATTGCAGTTATAACACATCTTTCCTTAAATCTGAGAAAAAGAAAAACTCCTTCCTCTTAGCTCAGCATAAATCTTCATCAGATTTGCACTTAAGTTTGAGACTTCCATATTTGTATTAATTCTGAAACTGCCGACACCATTGCTCCTGTGGATTGGTTACAATTGTATTTGACACCATAGGTCCCTTTTGTTTGCCTTTTTTCCTCTTGGTATAAACTTAAAATGTTTGATTTTGAGACATGATCATATTCCACAGACATCCTCACTTGGGGAGTTGTAATTATACTGGGCAGTATTCTATAGATTCCTGAATGACAGATTATGTGATCCATTTCCTAAGTTGGATTATACAGGGAGTTCATAGAAAACTGATTTTGTGTAGAACATTTGTGACCTTAGCTTGGGTGTCTAAGCCAGTGTGTGTCTCACAAATTTATCACTGAATTTCTGGAGAAACTTAAGTAAGTATCTTTCTTATATATTATTTTCAAACTATAAAATTGCTATAGGATCTCAGTTCCTGTGATGATTAATCTTGCTTGTCAAGCTATATCCCTACAAGTAACATTATACAGACTGAGCAGATTGAGTTTGTATATTTAGGAGTGTGTGTGTGTGTGTGTGTGTGTGTGTGTGTGTGTGTGTGTATGTGTGTAAGACAACAATTAAAGAAAAAGAGGCCCAAGGCCAGAGGCCATTTTTACTGGAACATCATAATGGTGTTGTTTATGATTTCCAATATAGAGTGGAAAGCTTTTCTCTAGAAAAAAAAAGCAGAAGAAAAACTTTGCATGTTCATCTTGTGACCTGGTAATCCTTTTTTTTTTTTTTTAAATAAAATCCTACAGCCAATCTGTTTCAACCCATTCCCTTCTCACAAGGTACAGAATCTCTCAGGGAGCAGCTGAGACACCTAAACAGAAACATTATCTGAATAAAGATTGAGGATATGGAGGGAAGAGACTATAAAGGCAGTCCAATGCAATCCTGAACCATACCACAAAACTGTTCCCGTTCATCTTCCTACCCTCCATTCGCCTCCAATACAGCCTTCAGCCACTCTCTTCAGACTGCACACGACCCATTTGACTGCACAGGCTGCCTTCTCTGACCTTTCTTGTAAAGGAGTCAGTAACGACAGGAGGGGACCTCAGAACCCGGTTAGACACTATTTCCCATTAACATATCAGAAATCAGACCACCCCAGATTCGTGTGTGTGTGTGTGTGTGTGTGTGTGTGTGTGTGTGTGTGTGTACAAGTTACATTATTGTAACTCTCTAGTTTCCCTCCTCCTACCACCAACTCCCTTCCTCTTCCTAACTAGCCTCCTTTCAGCTTTCATAGTTTCTTGTTTTTGTTTTTGGTAACATAATTTCATTAGGGCAGTTTACAGTAGCAGGGGTCAGAGTTTGTTTACAGGAGCCGGGGCATCTTACCATCAGCTATACACTGAAGAAACCTTCTCTCCCGCATCATCTGCATACAAATCCTTAGAGAGGCTTTTGTTTGTTTTATTGTCTTGAGACAGAGTGTCAAACAAGGTGTATGCAGGGACTTACAGTTTCTCTACATAGCTTTTTAGTAGTAAGATCGTTGATGGAAGAGGGGTGACTAAGCCTGGCAATTATATAGTGGGGGAATGAGGCAACACCTTGACACCACATGGAAATACTTTCTTACTATTTATGAATTTATTGTATATGTGGGTGCATGGGTGTCATGGTGCATTTGTGAAAGTCAGAAGACAGCTCTGCTGAGCTACACTTGACAGCGCACCGCACGTTCTGTATCTTTAAAAGCAACAACAAAAAGGACTTCAGAAAAATCAGTGTTGAAGGTGGAGAGATGGCAGAGATTAAGAATGCATACTACTAAAGCGGGCGGGCGGTGGTGGCGCACGCCTTTGATCCCAGCACTCAGGCGGATCTCTGTGAGTTCAAGGCCAGCCTGGTCTCCAGAGCGAGATCCAGGACAGCAAAGGCTGTTGCACAGAAAAACCCATCTCAGATGCATGCTACGCTAGGACCAGAGTTCAATTCCCAGCACTCTCAGACGTACACTAACTCCAGTTCCAAGAGCTCAGACACTCTCAAACACAGGCATGTCCTCATGTACATTCTTGCTCACACACATTTGTAGTTTTAAAATTAAAATAAAATATTACAAAAAAAGATCAGTGTCATAAAAGGCAAATAAATTCTATTCCAAATTAAGGAGATTTAAAATGCAAGACAAAATATATGATTCTAGACTAGATCCTGCATTTTTAGAGAAAAATGATGTAAAGGAAATAATTTGGTAGATTAAAATGCTGTAATAATGAGTCATTTACCAAAGTTGACAATGTCCAGAAGAAGAGAATGTACTTAACTCAAGTTGACATTGAACATGATACAATAGCCAACTCCTGATCCTCCTGTCTCACCTTCTCAGGGCTGTATTAGGCATATACTACCACTGCTGGTTCTATTGGGTGCTAAGGATCAAACCCAGGGCAAGCAAGCAGTAATGCAACATTGTAATGGTTCTCAATGGGAGGTGTCCAGAACAAGAAACCTAAATGCCCCGTGTTTTTTTTTTTTTTTTAAAGATTTATTTTAAATCATGTGTATGTGTTTCTGTCTATGTGTGGGTATGTGCATGTGAATTCTGGAGCTTCAGAGGCCAGAAGAGGGAGAGGGAAACCATGGAGTTGGAATTACAAGGGCTCTCAGCTCCTGTGCCGGGAACATGGTCCTCAGCAAGAGCCGCAATGGGTCATCTCCCCAGCTCCATCCAGGATTTTTTTCATTTTCATTTATTCAGTGACTTTGTACCTACCTTTGCCTGCACCATGGCACATGACTTAAATTCAGAGGACAACTTGCACGAATCCGTTCTCTACTCGCAGGAATTGAACTCAGATCATTAGAGGCTTGGCGGTTTTCCTGCTGAGGCACCTCGATGGTCCAAATGCCCAGATACTTTTTGTGTTTTGTTTTCAACGCGTATTGGTTCTGTGAAGGACTTACTGGTATTCTCCTTGTCTAGAGAAGTCCCGCCCCCACCCTACGCCGGGTTTACTAAGACAGGGTCAGGATATGTAACTCAGACCGGCCTTGGACTCACTGTGTTTGACATCCCCTTCCCCATGTTTTCTGAATGCTGAAATTATAGGAATGTGCCATCATCCCAGCCTTTGGCGTTTTTGTATTTTGTTGTTTCTCGGTAATAGAAACGGTTCCCAGGGCTTCGAACTCGGTCTTTTATTTATTTATTTTCCGGGGCTGGGTGTAGTGCCAGAGCACGTCTGGGGGAAATGAAAACAACTTACAAGAAATCAGGTTTCTCCTTCCGCCATATGGGGCCCGGGATTCGAACTCATTGGGCCTGGCAGCAGGCGCCTTACCATATTACCAGGCCGCGTTTGACTTTCTTTATCACAACTTTCCCGCTATTCCAACCAGCTAAGGAGCCTGTATTTTTCCACACCTCTGCAGGCTCATCAGTGTGCAGCGACGTCATAAACGAGAATAGGCTTACTCTGCTGCCCTCTAGTGTGTGAGCTGCGTAGAGGCAGGTCAGTGCTGTTCGCGCTGGTACCTATGTGAGCTGCATAGAGGCAGGTCTCTGGTACCTGGGCAGAGGCTTCCGGTTTCCCTGCAGAAAAGACTCACTGGTCCTTTCTACTGCATTTGGTAGGTAGGCAAATGGAGCTGGGGGAAGCAAGCTCCACTTCACTCACAACCAGATTTCTGAAAACTGACCATTCTCCCTTTTGCCTACCTTAACGTTTGGGAGGATGGGAGGCATCTCTCTCTGAGAGACTGAAGGCTTAGTATCTACAGAATGTCTTTTAACTTGTGAGATAGGGAGAAATGTTCACATCACAGGAGTAAATGAGAGACGTAGCACAGAGCTGTTTTTGTTCCATAATTAAAACTTACCTGGATTTTGCTCTGTGGGATGCCATTTTCTGTTTTCCCCTCCCTTTACCGTCTGATAGTTCATTTGATTAGTCCAACCAGTGCTAATTAAAGGGAAAGCAGGAGACTGCCTGCTAATACCCACCCTGCCCCACTGGAATTTCAGGGCATGGAAGAAGGGGCGTGGCGGTCCACTGAGGAAGACTTAGTGGGCTCATGGCCTCTCTCTGAGCCTCCCAAATTATCCACTTGGGAGGTGGCCACCCATTTCCTAAAGCAAACTGTGGTGAGCCATGCCACCAACTGATGGGACCAGATCATAGAAGCACTGAGCATTTGTTTGAATTTTATTGAAAATTGACATGGACATTAGAAAGATAATGAGCTAAACAGTGCTGGTTCTGGGATGAATCTTGTGGAAAATGAAAGCCCCCGAGGGGCAGTGACTGGTCACACCTTTGAGCAAAAAGAACCACGGAGAAGAAAGGAAAAAAACAAACACAGATTCTGGAAAACATGCGGAGAGGCTCTCAAGAGACAGGACAGCAGAATGTTGGTGTTTGTGGTATGGCTATATGAGAATGATCACTCACGTGGTATTTGGGTGTTAAGTAAAGCCAATGAATTGAAGGCAGATTTACCAACATCAAAGCTCTCCTTCCAGATACCAAGTTGAGCAGAAACCTCTTGCAAAACCCCCAAAGCCCCTTGGAAGTTTGTGTGGAGAAACTTGGCTCTCACTAAGCTTAAACCCCCTCAGTCTCTTTCTCCAGCGGAATTGTTAATGCTCCATTTCTCCCCCTTGCTGGGGTCTGCAAGCCCGTGAATGCTGAAGACGCGAATGTCTCTCCACTTTCTCTTCCATAGTCACAATCAGCTTAATAGTGGCTGAAGACAGTCGACCCATTGACCCCGAGAATTGTTTTAAACCAAACATAGAACTCAAAACCTTGTGAACAGCGCTTCCACACCCACAGCTGAGGTCTCCTGCCCCAGTCACTTAACACCTGGGGGAGTGGTCCTGTCGTCGTCTCTGAGGTCACATCTGGTCCATTTCCAGCTCTGATGATTCTTTTCCTGCCTTGTAAGTTTAGGACAAGACACTTCCATGTAAAACACCATGTAAGTCAGAAGAGAGCTTCTTGCCTGGACACAGGGACACATGTACACTTGAGTGTGGTGTATATGTGCACAGTTGCAGGGAGAGGGGAACTGGTTGGTTTCTTGCTTGAGACAATATGGAGCCCTAACTAACTCTTCTAGAATGGCAGTCTTCTCCTGTAGACTTAGAACAGCTGCTGAAGACAAGGTTAAAAAAAGCTGGAGAGGGAGAGAGAAAGAGAGAGAAAACACGAAATTAGCCGAAGAGAAAGGATGTTCGAAGTGGAATGCCAGGGGAGTGGGCAGTGGAAGGCAGATAGGTTAAATGCCAAGAAGACAGGAGCAGGTCACGGAGGGGCCGCCACCCTGGGGAATCTGTTGAGAAGGGTTGAAGAACACCACACACCGGTTTAATGAGTCTTGCTTTAATTAAAAAATAAGCACATATTAACAGCCACATGTGAATACCAAATGATGTCTAAAAAAAGATCCAAACTAGGTGGGGAAAGCAGATTTCTTGGCTTCGGAGAAATGAAGGGTGTGTGTGTGTGTGTGTGTGTGTGTGTGTGTGTGTGTGTGTGTGTGTTTCAGGAAAGCCATTTCATTCTAGTCTAGAAAAATAAAAGCACAGACCATATCTAATGACTGGTTTTTGTTTCACTAGAAGCAAAGAGTTTAGGGTGCTTTAAAAAAATAGTAACAACTGTACTCATTAAAAAGACTTCCAAATGAAGAAAAACAAAACCCGTTCCATTTACAGTGAGAATAGTTACTCAATGAAATGTAGCATCATCTCAATTCCTTTCATAAGTTCAATTGCTTTTTATATCCACCAAAGTTCCCTGATTATAAGAAGCCACACAGTGCGCTGGCAAATGGACACTGACCTGGTCCTGGTCCAGACTTATAGGAAAGCTAACTGACCATCAGGCACCACGGCAACTGGCCTGGAGCCTTCTCTTCACCATCCCATCCTAGTTTTCTATGTGAAAACCCTCAAGACTCCTCCAACATTGACTGGTTTCTCTGAACTTCAAAAAAAAAGTCTTGTCTCCAGGAGCATACATAAATACTCAGGTCCCTTAGTGAAGTGGATCAGGAACCCAGAGACATGGAATTTTGCTTGGGTTTCGCCAATAAACAGCAGTGGGACCTTGGAAAAGTCCCTCCATTTCTCTACATGTCAATATCCTCCATAGGGGGTTACATCAGCCATGCTGACTAAAAAGTTCCCACCTTAGATATAATTCCTGCTTGCTTTTGGAAGGTTGTATAGCTCAAATGAAACTCTCAAGCCTCAAGTAATATATATATATATATATATATATATATATATATATATATATATATGCAAACGAGAGGCCTCATTTCTGGGAAGGTGGATTAAAACCTCTAAGACAGCTGGGTCTACACATGGCTGGCCTTTGCCTTTAATCTTAGCACTCAGGAAATACAGGCAGGCAGATCTCTGTGAAATTGAGGGCCAGCCTGTTCTACATTGTGATTTCAGGGCCAACCAGGGCTACATAGTAAGAACTTGTCTTAAAAACAAACAAAACCCCCACAGAACCCCATAGCTACAAATAAGGGGTCCTTTTCAAGGAGACCCAGACAGCCTTAACTCAGTAGCCTGGCTCCCCCGACTACTGACTGTGTATCCGAGGGTATTTAGGGATTCTGCTTTGGAGCTTTCTGTTCTTGGTGGTGGCGGCTTCTTCTGTTTTACCTCTAGGCATATGGTTTCCTGAAATTCTCCACTTCCAGTTGGTTTTTCCCAAGAAACTAGCTCATGCTTTCCCATTGTTGCCCTGTACTTGCCTCTGGCCAGTGACCAGTAACGTATCAACATTGCCTTCTCTCTTTGCCAACAAGAAAAGAGAGTGTGCACACGGACTTGCTTTGAACTAGTTCCGCTTTGGGCTTAGTCTTGGCTTCGGGGTATTAACTATGATCGAGAGAATGGCCCCTGCCCTTTTGCAATGGTTCAGAAAGCCTGGAAATTTATTATCGTCTTGTGTGTTTTAGAGGTAGTGATCTTACAACCACCTTTAAAATATGAAAAAAGAAGAAGGCCATGGTCCATGCCAGTCAGACTGGGAGGCAGAAGCAAGTCGCAAAACTCAAAGAGAGAGAGAGAGAGAGGAGGCGGGGTTGAAGTACCAGAGCAGGGGTGGAGGGCCCTGCTGTCTGGCACCATTAAAAAAAGTTGTCAGTTAAGATAAGAACCTTCGCTTAAAAGGCTAAGTGGAGTCCAGTCCAGCTGTAGCAGGGCATACTATTCAGTACACAGCCATGGATTACTGCAAAGGAAGGGCAGAGAGACGCCATATTAGCCACAGATCATTGCCAGGTCGCCTCTAGCTGTTGCTCTGTCACTAGTCAAACACCAAAAGCCATACTGTGCCTCATGGCCCCGACAGTGGAAGGCTCTGTACCTCAGAGGGCTGCCAAAAGCCATAATCAGATGGGACCCATTATAAAACTTAAGACTAGGGTATTTTGAAAATATCAAGTCCTTAGACCAAAGTGAATGTCAAGCAACAGCACCTCTTTTCTCCCCTCCAGCTAAGGATCTCTCCTCTTGTAAGTGGCATGTGTGCAAATGCAGATTCAACCCATCGTTACAATCATTGGGTAGACTAGAATACCCATCCAGGCAAGCCCCAAGCCTAGATTCTTTGACCAGCTCACCAGTATACAAACTGGGATTATTAGTCTTGCTATTCCATCTCACTGGGATGGCAAGAAATGACCAATGACATGCTAAAACCCCCAAAGAGAATTCTATAAGTCTATCATTCAAGACTCTAGGCTGGTAATAACATTCCGCTTTATTTTCCCTTCTGTATCTGTGGCGTACCCAGAATCAGAGAGAGGGGAAATATGCACTGTCTTCCCCAGAAAATTGTGTTTTATAGGAAGGGCTTGGTGCAAATAAGTGTGTGGCTGACTTTTAACACAGCTTGTCTAAGGTGACTTTGAGCGAATGGGATCGGGGAAGGGCTGGGCTAAGATGGTACAAGAAATAGGTATCACTGACGGTTCTTTTGAAGCCTATGAGAAGGGGCTATGGCTCCTGGGATTAGAGGAATGGGAGGACAATCCCATTGACTAGGATGCAGGAGTGTAAGGGGACAGCTCTGAGCCCTGGCTGGTGCTTACCCAGCCAGCGTAGATGGAAATACCTCAAGGAAACAAGTATCAGTCACCTTCAGCGGGGAAGCTGGCACAGGAAAAGTAGGAAATGGCAACCCCTGAACATGTAACAGTCTGGCAGGGATGGGGAAGTGGGGGCACAGATGACTGGGGTCCTAGGTGAGGGACTGAGGTATGGAATGTGTCTCCAAGCTATGTCATGGCTGGCTTCTTGGCCAGAGGCCAGACATCATCATTTGACTCTCAGGCTTCTATAAACACTCGCAGGAAGACAGGGGAGGGCATGGGTTGTATGCCCCCTAAACATGGTAAGGGGGAAATAAAGAGAGGGAGGCCCAGCTCTGGTGCACAGGAAAGGGTGCGTCTACAGGAAGCCCAAACTGAAAAATGAAAAGAGAAGGGGGGGTTAATGAGTGAATGGATGAATGTATCCCTAAAAAAAGTCAGAAGGAAATTAAGTCATGACTAATAGATAAAGTAGAATAGCTATGTTAGATGGTCTTAAAAGTCGTGTTCACTGGCTCCTGGGAACATGCTTTCTCATATGAATGGCAGCAGTAATGGCATTAAAAAGCAAAATAAAGATCAAAACCCCACGCAAATAATTTTAAAAGTCTGTTCTTGACATACAATCCCACACACACACACACACACACCAACTGATCTAGAACTGCTTTCATAGTCTAGTACACAGACGCTTGCCAAGAAAAGACAACCTACTTGGGCTTGAAATTGGCTGCTCCAGCTGTTTACTGTCTCTCACTTCTAAGTCCTGGCTTTAATGATAGTTTCCCAGGGTTCATTTTAAGGGTGGCCACTAACAAAGTTGTACTCAGGGAACTCTGAATGAAAATGTGTCAATCAGTGGGCAATGAAATCTGAATTAGCCAAAATGGAATTCACCAGGCTACATCTTTCCTGCTCTCATTGAAAATGGTGGAACAAAGGAACTCCGTATGAACTGAGCTCCTACTATGTCTCAGACACTTGGCTAGGCACTTGGGCTATGGTAATGACTATATTCTAGGAATTTAGTCTTCCCAAACAGAAAGCTGCTCTTTGATGCTGGTGCTCCAGCAGAGGCTCCAGGGCTTGGTTTTAAAGCAGGCAGTAAATGATTTCTGTGTTCCTTTAGGACGCATTTGTTTGGCTCAGTTTCCTGGGCTTTCTGTTTCTGAGGCCTGGATGGACTTCCTTGCCAGGATTTGCTTGAAAGGAGGATGCTTTTGCCAGCTGCCTCAAGTCTCTAGTGCAGTGGTTGCAGCCACTGATTTGATGGCTGACAGCAGGCTCGCCATACAAACCACTGCATGGCTGGGCCAGAGGACGTCTTCTCAATACTTCAGAAGCCAGCCCAAACAAACCAAAAGTAAGAAAGGCATTTTATGAGACCACTGGGGTACTTTCAACACCAACTAGACATTTTATGTTAGCAAATTATTATTAATCTTGTAGGTGTGATCATGATGGCTGTGTTTGTTTTAAAGCATCATTATCACCTAGAAATATATACTTTGTATTTTACACATAAAACGATACAGCTTTTGCCTTACAATAACCCAACATTTGTGGGTAATTGAGGAAGCAGGATTAGCTGTATGTCAATGATTCTTTGATGACCAGGCTCCGGGAATATGAGGCTGAATTGTACTATGACCTCTTCTCTTCCCTACATTTGAAAGTTTCCATGTTAGAGTTTTAAAAAGAAATCTAAGTGTGCTGTTAAAAATATCTCTATTCAATTTCCCCCTACGACCTGATTTTGGTAGAGTACACAAAAGCTATGTGATAGCATGGAGTGTTCTGTTTACTCCTGTAGACACAACCACCAGCCCTCAGGCATTCTAAGAAATGCCTGCTAAATCCTTAGCAGAGGTTTTCATGAAGCTTGTACTTACAGAATATATATATATATTGTGTGTGTGTGTGTGTGTGTGTGTGTGTGTGTGTGTGTGTGTGTGTGTGTGTGATGTATCTGCAGGTGCCCACAAAGGACAGAAGAGGTTGTCAGATCCCCTGGAGCTAGAGTTACAGGCAGTTGTGGGCTGCCTAATGTGTGGGTGATGTGAGCCAAACTCAGCCGTGTTCTTAACCACCTGAGCCATCTCTCCAGACCCAGAATTAAATCTTTAAAAAAATTAATGTATTAGCACTGTTTGTGGGCACACATGCCATGGTGTAGTGTGATCAGAGGAGAACTTTTGGAGTTGGTTTCTTCTTCCACCTTTACATGGGTTCTAGGGATGGAACTCGGACTGCTGGGCTTAAATGGCTTTCTGTGAAAGGCAGATGCTGTCACTGAAGCTGCTGAGCCCCTCACTAGCCCTTACAGAACCAAATGGAATGATTTCCCTAGAGTAGCTAAGTCTCTTCACTGTCTCCCACTGAAATAGGAGAACTTGAACCCCGCAGATAAGGAGCAGCTGGTAGAGGGAGACAGAAGCAATTTCCTAAATCTAGGGTGTGTGTGTGTGTGTGTGTGTGTGTGTGTGTGTGTGTGTGTGTGTGTGTGTAGGGGGGTCAATAGTGACTGTGACGTTGCAGGCAGGGACTGTGAACCCAGCAGTTTCCTGCATCATCACAATCCATTTTGCTTATGGCTCTATGGGAACAAAAAATGTCTGAACTGAAACTTTACTCCTTGGTCTTCTTATGCTACACAGCTGCTGTAGCAGCAAAGGTCTGCAAATGCCATCACACACATACCTCCAATCAGGCAGGCAGTCATCCCACATGTAGCATGCCCACATCAAACCATGACAGATTACATCTTCATACTGTAAGTCTTGGGAGGAAACTAGCAGGTCCAATGAAGCCATTTTTTTCATGGTTAACTCTATGTATCACAAGTGTGGGGTTTGGGGAGGTATGTTCTAGAAGCCACTGCCAGGTCTATTTAGAGTTAATAAAGCTTACCAGGACCCTGGGTCTCATGCAGCATGCAGCAAACAGCAGAGTTAACTGTAAAACAGTAAGAGCTGATGAAGATGGAGTGAGCATGAGGAGAAATCCAATACTATGAACTGATACAAATAATGAAGTGTTAGCGGTCAAAGAGATTAGGCGAGACAGGGAAGGGAACAGGGAAGGGTGGCTTGGTAGACACCCCTGGAACACTGGTACTCTTTCATAGACTCTTTAGGGGCATCCAGAGGAAATTCTAAAGCTGGGACTTGATCAGATCCAACCACAATCTGTCTAAAAGAAACATTGCTACCACAGTTTCTACCCTCTTCCAAACCATCACCAGCAAAAGCACCATGGGAGCAGAGTAGCGTAAGTTTAGTGACATGTCTTCTAGAAGTTAACCAATTGCTCACAGAGACGCATAAGGAGCCCAGACCTGGGACCACTCACACACAGTAGGGTACAGATGGGGAGAGGCTGGCTCTGATTGCTAGTGTAAGGTGCCACATTTCAGCAAGGTTTTCACCCATCAAAGAACTGGAAAAGGGCACTGTCACCAATCCCAGATATTTCTGGAGAGTGGGGAAAGTTATATCCCTATCCAGTCTTCTGCATGAGATGGGAGGAAGTCAGCCAGTTTTGGGGGGAACATCTGGTCTGGGAAGAGTTTTCACTGAGCATCTTAAAGGGACTGTATACAGCAGTGGTTCTCAACCTTTGGGTCCCCAATCCCCTTGACAGTTAAATGACCCTTTCACAGGGGTCACCTAAGACCATCATTGGAAAATGCAAAATTACAGTCATGAAGAGGTAATGAAAATAATTGTATGGTTGGGGGTCAGCACAACATGTGGAACTGTATTTAAAGGTCTCAGCATTAGGAAGGTTGAGAACCACTGCTCTATAGCATCAATGCCACCTAAACAAACCAGATGAAGACAAATTCTTTTATTTTATTTACTTTTGGTTTTTTGAGACAGGGTTTCTCTGTGTAATAGTCATGGTTGTCCTGACATTTGCTCTGTAAGTTAGTGCTGGGATCAAAGTCATGCACCACCACCACCCAGTGCAAAATAAATTTTAAAAAGGAAAATAGGAATCATTTCCTGCTAGTATAACTAATATGCCATGACTGATAAGTTAATAGATGGTGCATCCAAAGAGGTTTTCCATCTGCCTAGTTGAACCTTACTACCAAAAAAAAATCAGTGAATTTGATATGTAGTTTTAAGATTCTATTGTGGGGGTGGAGGTGGGGCGTGACAGGCAGATCTCTATGAGTTCGAGGCCAGGGTACTACAGATCGAGTTCCAGGATAGCCAGGTCTACACAGAGAAACCCTGTCTCAAAAAACAAACAACAACAACAAAAACCCCCAAAGATTCTATTCTGGAAAAGAAAAATCTCTGGACCAAGTTGGTGAAAATATTCAAATGTCATATTATGTAATCAAATTGGATAACAAGATCACAAAACTTAGTACCTTGACGTATAAAATAGTTTACATTCATGGTGTGATTCCTACGTGATAAGCCAGGTACAGAGGCAAAAAGATACTTCTTCCTTCTGGACCGTATCCAGTGGCTGACTCAAATCAGTGGCCCAAAATAGAAGGTCATGAGCATGGTCATCTCTAGAATCTTAAGGATCCTTTAGTAAAGAAACTGTTAAATACTCCATCTTGGAATTCCCTGAGTCCCACTGCACAAACAGCCATAGAGTAAAGGGAATCTCTGGATGTGTTCTTCTTTTGTTTTGTTTTGTTTTGTTTTTTGAGACAGGGTTTCTCTGTGTAGCTTTGCGCCTTTCCCGGAACTCACTCTGTAGACCAGGCTGGCCTTGAACTCACAGAGATCCACCTGCCTCTGCCTCCCTAGTGCTGGGATTAAAGGCGTGCACCACCACCGCCCGGCTTGGATGTGTTCTTGCCAGAAACATTTTCTTCTTCTCTGGCTCTGAAATGAGGAATGGGTAATTTCTGCAAGCAGAGACTGGGGAAGGGTCAGGACTATTAACTCACCCAACACTTGGAGAAACCAGATGGTTTCTGAATCCTTCCCCAAGCTTGAAAATGGCCCATGCACAGGACATTGGCATCTGAAGGCTCTCCACTAAGTTCTTAGTGTCCCAGGCTGGGTATAACTAAGCAGCCAGCAGGAAGAGGTACGGCCAAGGGATGGGGGATGGGAAGCAGGGTGCAGCCTTCAGTGGCAGCATTCACCTTTCACAGGCTGCAGCTATTGGCAACTGAGGCAGAGGAAGGCTTAGATTGTAGGGCCCTCCCCTCAGATGTGGGACAAGCAAGCAGACCTGTATGCTGCAGAGTACTGAAAGTCTAGTGGTTCTCCCCCTTCCTAATGCTGGGACCCTTTAAAACAGTTCCTCATGGTGTGCTGACCCCCAACCATACAATTATTTTCGTCGCTGCTTCATAACTGTAGTTTTGCTACTGTTATGAACCGTAATGTAAATGTCTGATTTCCAATGGTCTTAGGCGACCGCTGTGAAAGGGTGGCCCAACCTCCAAGAGGGGTCCCGACCCACAGGTGGAGAACTACTGCTCTAGGGTCTAGGGAAGTGCATTTAGCCTCTGCTAAAAGATCCTGGTCTAGCCATCCTTTCGTTCCTCTCCGGATCCTCCTACCTCTCTCACAGTTTGTTTCCTACTCTCTAGACCCTCTTCCCTTTACCACCCGCCATGAGTTGGCAGAGCCTTTCCAGATGGGCCAAATGGCAAAGCTGTACTTCTGGGAACGCTCTCCTCCTCCTCCTCCTCCTCCTCCTCCTCCTCCTCCTCCTCCTCCTCCTCCTCTCAGCAACTCAACCTCGGGTGCCGCGGGGACACTGAAGACCACTTGAGTCTAACTGGCAGCCCGCAGTTCACACCTGAGCACCAGCCCTCTTGGTCTCTAGGTCTTGCCAGGTGATGGATGGAGTGAGGGGAGGGGATAGGCAGGAAAAAAAAGAACACACACACACACACACACACACACACACACACACACACACACACACACACACAGCAGTCTGCTACTTACTTCTTCTTCTCTTTGTCCCTTTTCAGAGTCTGCGAGCCCCCAGCCTGAGAACCCTGAGACTGGAGCAGCTCAGCCGCTGTCTTTCTCTGTTTGAAAGCATTCACTTCATCATCCAGGGATTTCTTCTTATCCTCCAGCTTCTTCTTTTCTTCCTGGTGCAGTTTCTTCAGACGGTCAAACTTCTCATGCAGCTGGCAGAGAGGCACAGGGAGGTTAGAGGGAGCCCCGCCCCCAGCAGTGAGCAGTCCCCAGCCCAGTGAGGACCAGAGTGGGTGGGAACCACTGTGGCTGCAACTCTGTAGGACTCTGGGACATTAGGAGACGTTCCTGCCAGTGACCGCCATGATGGCGCCAAATGATTGTAGATTGCTGTAAATGTTCTCAGAATCTCTGCTCCTGAAATGGTCAAGGAACAATGTATTCTGTGTAACCAAACATTTTATTTAAAAGAACCCTTGTAGTTATTGGGTGTGGTTGATAATAATATTCAGTTAGTTTGTTACAAGCCAGCCACTAAATCTAATATATAGGCTGGAGAGATGGCTCAGAGTTTAAGAGCACTGGCTGTTCTTCCAGAGGTCCTGGGTTCAATTCCCGGCAACCATATGGTGGCTCACATTCGTCTTTGATGAGATTTGGTGCCCTCTTATGGTATGCAGGCATACATGTAGGCAGAACACTGTTTACATAATAAACGAATAATCTTAAAAAAAACTAATCTATAAAAACTGTTTTCGTTAATAGAGTACTCTTTTCTTTTTGAGACAGGGTCTTGCTGTGCAGCTCAAGCTAACCTTGAACTCACAATCCTCCTTTATCTGCCTTTTGAGTACTGAGCTTACAAGTATATGCCAGCATGCCTAGCTTACACCACAGTTGAGGTAGGCTCTGTTATTATGACACACCACTGGAATGCACAAAATATCTTCATAAATAGACCAAGAACAATTCTGTTTTCTTCTGGGGATTCAGTTTTTATAAGGAAACTGAGAGTCTCATAAGCGAAGGCATTTGCCCAAGGTCAACCCAGTCTTTGGAGGATTATATAACGGGATCTCCCTCGGCTAGAGCTCTCTTCCTGGCTAAGCCCACCCTAGGATCTACGTGTCTGCGCTCCCTAAGGCTGGATCACAGGCATGTGCAGCCAAGCCTGGCTCTTTGTGGGGTGTAGCTCTGAACTCATAGTCCTCATGCTTTCAGGGCAAGCACACTAATACCTTATACTGAGGTATCTCCCCTGCCTCCCCAACTCCTGCTGCCTTTTCTTGTCCCCTATAATCAGGAAAGATCACCATGGACCATGGTGAAGATTTAAACCATAGCAATGCTGGTCAAAGAAAATACTTGGCCTTGAACACAAAAAGAGACAACAACCATTCCATAAAATTGGATGAGTGCTCAGAACTCAGTCTTTTCAAACAATTTTAAAAGATTTATTTATTTCACACGCATGTGTATTTTGCCTGCATGTGTGTATGTGTACCACAGGCATGCCTGGTACCCTCAGAAGTCAGAAGGGGACGTCGAATCTCCTGTAACTAGAGGTCAGGATGGTCACGAGCCACCAAATAGGTGCTGAGAACTGAACCTGGGTCCTCTGCAAGAGCAAGTGCTCTAACTGCTGGGCTATCTCTCCAGCCCCGAAACCTCAGCCTTAACCAGAGGCAAGGCTTCACTCACCTTGAATGGACTCTCAGACTCAAAGAACAGCAAGCATATTCTGGCATGCTCTTGTGACTAGTGGATCAGAGAGCCAGAAGCATGGATGGTCACACCACTGGGATGCACAAAATACCTTCATAATAGACCAAGAACAATTCTGTTTTCTTCTGGGGATTCAGGAGGAAATTCTGCACTCTGTAGCACTTGGAGGTCAGTTCTGCAAATACTATGGCCATTTGAGACCGTTGCCCAGTAAGATATGGCAAACGACAAGTTTGCTGTCTAAACCTGTTTCACCTAGTCACTTGAGGGGAGTGTCAGTTGCTTTAAAAGAGCTTTAGTTCGGGGTTGGGGATTTAGTTCAGTGGTAGAGCACTTGCCTAAAGTTCATTACAACTTTTATTCATTTTTCTTTAAGATGACCCTAACTCTCTTCTTAAAGGTAATGGGTGACATTTTTCTTCTTAAAGTGAAACTGAAATAAAGCCAATACCTTTACCACAAGTTTTGGTGACAGCCCTGGAGAGTCTTAGGAGATCAAAGGTGAAGAAGTTTGGGGAGTAATAGTTTCCCTTGTTTATGTTTGAGGGGTGTGATGGTTAATTTTGACTATCAACTTGATGGGTGATTTATAACCACTATGGAAACCAGCCTCTAGGTGGGTCTATGAAAGAGTGTCTAGATCATCGGGCTAATTGAGGTGGGAAGACACACTCTGCAGGTAGGTGGCACCATTCTATGGGCTGGGGTCTTGAACTGAATTAAAAGGAGACAATGAGCTGGGTACTAATAGTCTCTCTCTGTGTCTCTGTCTCTCTCTGTCTCTCTGCTTCTTGTACCAAGCGACCAGTTCCACTAAGCTTGTGCTAGCACGCTTTCTCACCACGATGAATTATATCTCCAGAACTGGGAGCCGAAACCAACTCTTCCTTAAGTTGTTTTTGTCGGGTAGGTCTTTGATCACAGCATCCAGAAGAATAACTAAGGCCCAGAGAAGTGAAACACTGGCTGATATTCCCAAACTGTACTGCAGGCCAACTACTCTGGCATCGGAGCCTTGCCATCCAAGGCCATTGCTTAAAGGAAGAACTGCATATGTTTAATTCTTTTTAAAGAACTTATTACTATTAGGGGCCGGAGGGATGGCTCAGAAGTTAAGAGTACTTTCTGCTTTTCCAGAAGACTCAGTTTTGATCACTGGCATCCACTTGGAAGCTCACAATCATCTGTAACTCCAGTTCCAGAAGATCCAGTGCCCTCTTCTGGCCTCCTTAGGCACTAGGCATAGAAGTGATGCACAAACATACATGCAAGCAAAAAAAATCCATGCACATAAAATAAGATAAAAATTATTGTTGTTGTTGTTGTGTATTTACGTGTGTCATAGCATGCATATGGAGAGCAGAGAATAACTTTGGGGAGCTGGTTCTCTCCTTCCACCTTGTGTCTCTCTTGGCCATGCAGCATACCCCATGCTTTGTATCTTAGCCTCTCATCTCACCACTCATTACAGATGGGGGTCACTGCAGCTGGCTTTTATGTGCTTTCCAGGAATTGAACTCAGGTTGTCAGGAAAGCACTTTTACCCACTGAGCCGCTCAGCCAGCCCAAACTGCATGGGCTTAGAAAGGACCACCAAGTCTCGGTTTAAAGAACCAGCTAGAACTGCACCAATGCAGTTGGAGGTGCCAGGCGTGGGGCTCAGTGACGGAACACTTATCTAGCATGTGCAATGCCTGGGTTCCATCCCACCTACAGCTAGTGGCTAGCATGCTGGATGGCAACACCCCTAAACAATGAACAGAATGAGGAACTGCCCCGGCCTTAGGGAATGAAGGTCAAGGAGACACAGATGTCCTCCGAGTCTCTCCACCGGAGCTGCACTGCAGTCCTGCCCAGAGGCCACAAGTCCCTCCACCCCTCGCCCTGCACTCAGTCTCTCCTCCACCTGCCTGCTCTCCAGGCTCACGTTTACCTCTTTTTCCGCCTCCTTGAGCTCGGCTTCTTTCTCTTTGACTCTCTGGACAAACATCTGTCTCATCTCCTCTTCTTTCTTCTGGAGCTCCCCCAGGAACTCATTTCTTTTCGCCTCATATGTCTCCTGTAAACTGTAGATACAATCAAGTCAATCCCACTGGCTCCGGGGCAACCCTTGCTCAAGAAAACGGGCCCCAACCATCCTGAGTTCTCTCATCCTCTCTTCCCTAATTCTAATTCTGACCGAGAAATGCCAAGAGACCCACAAAAGGGGAGGGGTATGTTAGCATGCAACAGCAATATTACAGAGCTACTGAAGGGGGCACAGGAGCCCTGGTGAATTGGATTCCTTCTAGAAATATTTCTATTTCTCTCTTCTCTCTTCTCTCTTCTCTCTCTCTCTCTCTCTCTCTCTCTCTCTCTCTCTCTCTCTCTCTCTCTTTCTCTCTCTCTGTACAGGATGAGGAAACTGGGGCTCACAGAGATGAAGTGACTCGCTGAAGAGTGTACACCTAGTCAGAGGCACAGCTGACCCCAGAGGCTGGGTCTCCTGTTCCTTCGTTTAAGGTCCCCTCCCACTGCACTGCACTGCCGGGCCCCGGCTCTGAAACCGACCACACTGACCTGCCACTTCCTCAAATACTCGCTGAGATTATTTATACCTACCACGGAAGTGAACAGTGTGGATAGACATGAAGCCAGTCGCTCAGCCTCTAGAGTCCAGAGCCACCATGCCTGTCCTAGAAGAACTCAGGGTCTAACGGGAGATGCCTGGATCAAGACCACTGCCCCTGGTCTGCACTTAGTTTTCAAAAAGGGAGAGTCAGCCTGGTGAAGAACAGAAGGACTGTGCTCCCAAGACAGAGAAGCATGTGGGCAGGCAGAAGTGGGGAGTGGTGTTCCTGGGGATGTGGCCACATTCGAACAGGCTTGGGGGAATCATGTGAGCCATGGAGGAGCGAGAGGGGAAGTTCTTGAGTCTGGAAGAAGAGGACAGGCTTTAGATGGCACATTAAAGAAGCGGACATATATCCACAGAGCGGTTTACATCAGTCAGAACATGAGGAAGTCTGCTTGGCTATTCTGGGAAGGAAACTGCAGCAATTCAAGTGTGAAGCGGCAGGATCTTCGTGTTAAGGGCTGGCAGGGAATGGAGAGATCTGAGGGACAATAAGGGCTGCAGAATTTCTAGGTCTTGGGAGAAATCAAAGCTGACTCTAGACAGCTCTCCTCTGAGCAGCTCACACGGACTTTCTCAAGTGTATCTTATTCTCTTTGTGTGCATCTTTCTTCGAATCTTAGTGCTTTCTTTGAATCTACGTTAAACTCTGCTAATACCCCCCAAAGAAACGTGGACCACTAGGTAGGCGGTAGAACATGAACAGCAACAGGAAATGCTGGAAAGGGAAGAAGAACACGGACTTGACGGCAGACTGTTGGGGACTCAGATCAGGCATCCACAGAATACCTGAGCGCAAATGTCTGCAGAACAGTGGCATCAATGGCTTCAGAGTTCAATGGCAAAGTCTTAGCTTTGGATTCATCGGCTACCTAGGTGGTAATTAGGGTTTTGAGAAAAGAAAGAACCAGGACAAAGAGATAAGTATGAGAGAACAGAGGTTCCTTCCTCCATGGAAGGAATTCTGAGGGAGCAGCAACATTTAAAGGAGACAGCTGAAGAAACTGAGCCGGAAAGTGAGACTGAGGAATAAGATGACAGAGAGGGAGAGGGATAAAGCTGGCCAGGCCGATACTGGAAGAGCTGAAGGTCTGCAGAAGGTATCTCAAGAAAGCCGAATTAATGTTTCCCATTAAAATCAAGCCACAATGAAATCGGCCACCAACCTACAACTACAGGCCCTTTTGTGGAGAGCTGGAGGCGAAGCCAGAGAGCAGTGGGTTGAGGAAGTAAGTGAGGGAGGAGGAAGAGGAACAGCAGATACAGAAATGTTTCTTTCCTGTCAGAGACAAACCTCTTGACAGGGGAGGAACTGGCAAAGAAAGAGCAGAGCTTAAAAAAAAAAAAAAAAGGACTTCATCAGGCAGGAGTATTTCCGAGCAAGGTAGACAAGGGGCAGTGGAAGAGAGGGAAGCGGGTGAGGATGCTGAAACAGAAGTACCAAGGATGGGGCAAAGGAGGAAAGGCCAGGACTGAAGGGCCAGGCAGAGGCACACCTCCTTCCGGATGCAGATGAAAGCTGTGGAGGTGAAGGAGAGCAACGGAGGAATTTCCGTCAGAGACAAGCTCGCTTTCCCCCAGCTCAGGAGCTCTGGGGCCCCGACCTGCCTATCCCCAGAGGGGTGGGAGGCTGCCATTCCTAAAGCAGACACCCCCCAAAGGACTGCTCGTACAGTGTTCTGCGCCCCCTTTCTGCTATGAACAGGTTCTGTGGGATCCCAGAGGCCATTTGAATGCCTTTTCCTCCCACAGATAATCCCCCTGGCTTGCTCATGGATGTCTGACATTTCCTGAAAGGAGATGGAGTCACGGTAAAGGGCAACACATGGTAATTCAAAATGCAGGGCTGATGACACATATTGTGTACACAGAGCCGAGATTTCCACTGGTCTATGGCTCCCACCTGTGTAAGAAAAAGCACTTGAGAGTCTGAAACACCAGTGATTACTCATCTTCAGTGGCCAAAACAAAACTCACACTGAAATGCTTCGGCAGTGGGGGAAGAGCATCACGCAGGTCACCAATACAAGCAAAGTGACTGTGGTCCTGTTTCGTATTTTCCTACTCATTTATTCATTCATTCATTCATTTATTTATTTATTTATTTATTTATTTATTTATTTATTTATTTATTTATTTGGTGCTAGGGATGAACTCGGGGCTTGTGCATGCTAGGCAAGCACTCTACTACCAAATCACATACCCAGCTTTCCTTTTTTGTTTCTTTTTGAAAGGGATGCTCTTGCTGTGCAGCCCTGGCTGGTGCAGTACTTGCCAGGTACCCCATAGCAATCCTTCTGCATTAGCTTCCCCAGTGCTGGGATTCCGGGCATGTGCCACTATGCCTGACTTTTCCTATTTGCTTTCTGAGAACAGGGAAGAAGGGAAAGACTATAGTGGAAACCTGTCTTAAGCAACAGCAGAGCCAGATGAAGAAACAGGGAACAGAGAAGAGTTCCTAACTGCTACCCAATAGAACAAAACCCCAGCTCAGGGTCTCTGTGAGCCTGGCTGACTAGAGCAGTTATATATGGAAGGGAGGGGCAGAAGCAGTGGGTGATCAGCAAAGAGGTTTCTCCAGGCCCCCTCCCTTCCCTGCTTTTCTAAGCAAGGTGGTGGTAGCTCTTCTGGCAGATGTGCAGACACGGAGCGGGAACAGTCCACACAACACTGGTGACTCAGGAATTACTCTGGGCCCTCTAGCTAACCCCGTGCCTCTCCTCCCCTGCGGATTGTCCAGGGCAAGGCTTCCTGAGCTGGCCTGGCCTGGCGTGAGTGGTGGTACCTGAACGGTTTGCTGTCGGGGTCGGTGTCCTTGAAGCCCATCTCCTCCAGCTTACAGCGGCGGTACAGTTCATAGTGCCGGGTGTGGGTCTGCTCCCGCAGATCCTCCATGTTGACCCGAATCAGCATCTCCCGCAGCTTCACAAAGTCGCAGTGGGCCTCATTTTCAACTGCATAGTGGGGATCGGGGCATGGGAGGCATATTGAAAGGAAGGCCAGCAGAAGAAGAAATGGATGAAGTGAGAAGTAAAATGGCTAATGGTGACATTGCCTCGCAACCTCTTTATACGGCACCTACAAATTTCCCTTCATTCCATTTTCTGTGAAAACGGGAATGAAACATTAGGAAAGGGCACTACTACTGTGCAAATATCTAAGAGCTTCCATCAATGCCTCAACACGAATTCGCCAAGCAGACTTCCACAGGAATATCTGCTCCGCACTGCTTTGCAGATGACAACACACGCACGTCTATCTATCCATCCACCCACTAAATGTTTGCGCTATCTTTGTTCCCAGCAGTCTCTGTGGCCCAGATAATTCAGAAACGAAGCCGTGGAGCTCTGCTCTTAGGGACCTGCAGCTTAGTGGGAAAGCACATGTCCACAGGACAATATAAGGCAGTGCCCAAATTACAAACATGGAGGGAGGCTTGGCTGCAGGGCAGTAAGAGCCCAGAAGAGGGGGACGTGTGAACTCCCAGGACAGCACACGCTTCCCAAAGACAAAAACCTCTTGGATGACTCTGGAAGGAAGAATAGAATGTATCAGGCAGAGAACAGAACACAATCTTCACGAGGTCTCCAGAAGGCTGGGCAAGGGCACACAGTGAGCAACTTGCTGAGTCTGGCCTCAAACTCGGGTAGTGTAGGGGAGAGGCAAAAAGACCAGAGACGGAGTCTCCAGAGAGCAAGAAAAAAGAGCTAGGGTAGCAAAAGGTTATGGGGACAAGGAGGGGCAGACCCCAGGTGTGGCCCATGTGGATAGCAGAAGCTTTCAGGGAGGAGTTTTACCAAGGGGGGGCGGGGATCATGGCCTGACCACTGCAATCTTAAGCAGGAGCAAGTGGGTACCATTTCTTTGCTTTGTGGGCAAAGGTCTGCATTTTGGGCAGTGGACAAGAATGTGAGAGATGTGGACTAAATCACAGCAAAGTGGACTTCTGGCCAGAGCAAGTCTGCAGGCAGGGCTCTGTCAGGATGCTCCAGGCCTGGATCCACTGTGTTGGATGGCAGTGTTTGGCCATGTAGAGATGGATGGTGGTGTCTAAGAGGATGAAAAGATAAGTTACCCAAGATTCTGTCTCTCGGGGTCTGGGAGAGGACAGTAGGGACAGAGAGGAGGGTTCTGGAATGACAGAGTTGAGTATAGTTGTACCATTATAGATGGTCAGGTATGGTCATCAGAAGTATTGTCCAAAGTCCAGAGTGGTCCATGTACTCTTTCCACTTAAGGCCCCTTACATTCAGGCCTGAACTCTACCTGTTGCCATAGAACATAAACTAGTATGAAAAGCTGCATCAATAAAAGAACTCCTTGGGAGCAAGCTATCTGTATCTGCTTCTCCAACTCTGGACAGTGATCCCTGGTCAGGAGGAATGATTCTAGAGCCAGGCATGCTGGCACACACCTGTACTTTCAGCACTTAGGAGGTGAAAGCGGGAGGGTCAGGAGTTCAAGGCTAGCTTCAACTACATAGTGATTATAAGGTCAACCTAGACTACAGGAGACCCTATTTATTTTAAACAGAGAGAAAAAAAAAGGAATAGTTCTAAGTCTCTTTTAGGCTCCCAAGCAGTGTTCAATTGCTTCCTCATTCAAAAAGAACAGTCAACTCAGGAGTTCAAAACAACCAACCAACAACAAAACTCAGTTTGGGATAAGAACAGGGTAGTCTAAGTGGGAGGAAGGAAGTCACTGGAACTCTATCTGCTGCTTTGTCTCCTCCCATCTCAGGTTCCTGTCTTTCGGGCACAGACTCCAAAGGTGTGGCTGTTGGTTCAGAAGCCATTCCCAATGTTCCTAGTGTAACATCCTGTGGTAGTTCGAATGTAATTGGCCCTCATAATCTCATAGAGTGTGGCACTGTTAGGAGATATGGCCTTGTTGGAGTAGCTGTGGTCTTGTTGGAGGAAATGTGTCACTGTGGAGGTGGGCTTTGAAGTCTTGTATATGCTCAAGTATGCCCAGTGTCTCAGTTCACTTCATGTTGCCTGTAGGTCAAGATGTAGGACTCTCAGCTCCCTCTCTAGCACCATGTCTGCCTGCATGCTGCCATGTCCTGCCATGATGATAATGGACTAAACCTCTGAAACTGTAAGCTGCCACCTCAATTAAATGCTTTCATGGTCATGGTCTCTCTTCACGGCAATAGAACACTAAGACACATGCCCAGCTCCAAATGGTGGAGAAGAGCAAAACTTAGCATAGCTCTGCCCAACAGTCTTCTCCTACCTATGGGACATCCAGACGGGATGTAGCTTAACAGTAGCTTTCATCTAGCAGGCATGAAGCCTGGCTTCAGTCTCTGACACTGGAACAAAGAAGAACTGAGGATGTAGCTTAGTGGCAGAGCACTCGCCTACCTTGCCTGAGACCCCGAGTTCCATCTTCAGCACCACAAAAGAATGAAGAAAGGAAAGAAATCCAGCTACTGTGAGCGGGGCTTTGCTGTGCCTTGAATCACACCCGTCTTTGTATGTGAGGTGGACAACTCACTATCAACTTTCATCTTTGCTTTTTGGCAACACAGTCTCCCAAGGCTGCCTTTAAACTCACGATCCTCTCATCGCGGTTCCGCTCCACCTCCCAGTACTGGACTTACAGATGCACGTCACCCTTCTTGGGTGCCCATTCTCCTTTATTTGCCCAAGGATTGGAAAGGATTTACAGAGAGACTGCCAGCCGTGGCCCAGTTTACAGCCATAGACTCAAGGCCCCAAACTCCTGCGCACTGTAGTGTCATAGGGCGGACAAGAGCAGCGTAATGTGTGTGACAGACCACAAAAAGAATTGTCGTGAGTGTATGCAGGAGATATCTGATTCTTTTAAATTATGAAATAATCATATATATATATATATATATATATATATATATATATATATGAGTACATGAAATAGGTATGTGCAATTTAAAGAAATTCAAAATTTTTAAATATCTCCACAACCTAAGTTAATGTTACCAGTACCTTGGAAGCCCCTGCTGGCCTCTTTTTGATCTCATACCCCTGTCTCCTCTGGCAATGAAACTTAGGCATTATCCTGACTTTGGGGTTTAGCATTCATTTGTGTATTTTTTTATTTCAATTTATTTAGTGTGGGGGTGGGGAGTGTACGTGTGCACTCGTGTGGGTGCTGGTGTTTGTGTGAAGGTCAGAAGACAGCTTTTAGAAGTCAGCTCCGTCCTCCACTGTGGGGCCTCTGGAGATCAAACTGAGGCCATTAGACTCAGAGGAAAGTGCCTTTACCTTGCCCCCACAAGCCATCTCACTGGTCCCATTTTTTAAGATTTATTTTTATTTTTATTCGTGTGTGTGTGTGTGTGTGTGTGTGTGTGTAGGGTGTCTGCAGAGGGCAGAAGAGGGTTCTGATCCCCTGGAGCTGGAGTTAGAGGTGGAAGTGAGTCTCATGGCGTGGGTGCTGGGAATGGAGTTCAGGCCCTCTACAAGAGTAACAGGTGCTCTCTACCTCTGAGCCATTATTCCAGCTCTTGTTGTTTTTTAAAAATGATTTCATCGTTTATCACTCGTGTATGCATTGATAAAAACACATATCATGTTATTTTAGCCTATTTTTGGAATTCATATAAATAGAAACGTATCATATGCATTCTGGTATGATTTTATTCAGCTCAGCATTGTGTTTCTGAGATCCATTCACACAGATGTAACTGCAATTCACGCGTTTTCATTGCTGTCTAAGATCCCATTATATGGCCATTTCACAAATTACCCAGTCTATTTTTATGGACACCTCATTGTTTGTAATAATTTATCGTTATGAATAGCACTGCTGTGAACATTCTTGTGCCTCTCCTAACGACATACTCACTTTTACAGTCCTTTCTGTGTTGTGCCAAGTCCATTCGTCTTTTGTTGTTTCGTGGGGTGGGGGGAGATATAAGGGAGTACTTTCTCCATTAGAGACTGCACAAAAGGAGTCTGCTCATATCATAGAATCCAGGCACAGGGCCAGCGCTTGCTGCTAGTGACCCCTGTGGCTGTTTGAGACCCAAACTGAGTAGCAGGGGCTGAGACTAGCTAGGAACTGGTCATATCATGGCAGGGGGCAGCAGATACACAAAGAAGGGGCTCTCTGAGTGCAGCCCATCTGCGGGAGACTCACCCTGCACAGTCCCCCAAGGATACTGCCGCGCCCTCATCATCTTGTTGCCGATCTTCACTTCTTCTGTGCTGCCAACTACGGCAAACGGCAGGTGGGCCTAGAACAGAGGCAAACAAGCACTCAGAACTCCAGAAGAAAGATATTCAACAGCCCCCAGTGGAACTGCTGCTCCTCTCCAGGCCTTCCTTCGGGCCTTCCCCTGCGATGTCTCAGCACGGAGAGGTGTTTATTAAGCTCCACAGTCCCACAGCCATGCAGGGATGAGACCTAGTTCTTGCCTCTCTGTTCTGGATAACAACGGCATGGGTTTTCAAAACATAGGGAACAGAGCAGGAACATATACAGATACATGACCTAGCAACCTAAATTCACCAGTCACAGTTGCTGGGGGTGGGTTGATGAGCATCAGAAGGGCTTGGGCCCAGACTCTGGCATCACTGCTCTCTTTTAGCGTTTGAGAGCACAGTCTACAACCATTGAGCTGGACTGTCCTGGTGCTTGCCCACCCTAGACAGGAGCTCATGCTGACCCCATGAGCCTAGAGGGCAAATCACCAAATCTTCATCCCGAGCTCAGATGGTGCACAATAAGGGCCCTAAAGAAGTAGAAGACACTTCCTCGCGCTTTGGGAGCTTGTGCTCTTGTTGATAAAGCCTAAATTACATACTGAAAATCCTGTTAGATAGTACATGACCAAGGGCAAATAGTAAGTACTTCATAAATACTCCTTGAATAGAGGGTGGCAGGGCTATCAGAGTAGCGAAGAGGATGAAAGGGAAAGTTCAAGCAGGGTCATGAGCTTGGTGCTTGCAGGAGAGAAGAGGGGCAGTGAATGCAGAGGGCTAGACTGAGGGAGGAGGTGAGAACGAAAACCATGTTGTATCATCATCTGCTTGCATCCTGGGCTCTCAGCTCTAAGAGATGGAGGAGGACTGTGTGTGAAGTGGGAGGCACTTCTCTAGGCTCAAGAAGAAAAAACACACAAGAAGAAAATGAAGGCATAGGAAATGCCAGTCTTCCCCTGGGCCTGTTATTTTTATCGTCAAGGGACACTGTCAGAATGACAGGGTCACTCACTTCCCCTCTTCCCCAAACTGCTGTCATTTGATTCCTCTGGCTCCCTGGCTATTCTCGAATACACAGCCCCCACCAAACTGAATTCCAAGGCCTCATAAAACCTCCCACAGCACACTCCTTTATAACTGCCATCAAAGATGGTTCTAGAGAATACAGGCAAACAGATCATTTCCAAGGGCCAGAAATATAAACCTTATATATTATCAGAGGGAGCCATGCATGTCCTAAACTCCCATGCTAGGTCTTCCCAGTAAGTAGTGAGGCCACCACATTTTGACTGCCAGCCTTCCCGAGCCACCTGGGGTGGTCTACATCCGGTGTCCTGGCTAAACAGCATCTGCTAAAAGTCAACTAAACACGACAGACCAAGAGTCACTGGAAACAAGCTCTGACCATGCTGTTCTTGAAAGGTACATGGCTATGACAACCAGAATGGAATCAAGCAAGATAGTGAGGACTTTTAACTTTCAATCATACTACCAGGTCCTACTCATGATATCCCCCCCCCAAATGGAGGCCAGACTTTCTTCCATTTTTTTTGGGGTCCCTGCAGGAGGCTGACAGGTGATGTTTCATATATGTGGCCCCAGGGAGGAGACTCTTGATAGTTGCAAGACAAGGTCCCTGCTGACACATGACGAGCAGACTATTGCAGAAGGTAGATAATCAAGCTAGCTAAATTCTACATAAAGTCTCTCTTATAAAGGCCCTTAATCTCATTAGTGAGGGAGCAGTCGTTATGGCCTAACTAACCACTAAAGACCCAATCTCTCTTCTTTTGAAAAGAGGTTTATTTTTCTCTCTTTTTTAAGACGTTTATTTTTCATTGTGTACATGTATGTCTGTATGTGGGGATGTGCATGTGAGTGCAGGTGCCTACAGAGGCCAGAAGAAAGGATTGGATCTCCTGGAGCTGGAGTTACAGGAGTTGTGAGTCACAATACATGGGTCCTATGGTTCTCTGGTATGTGCTCTTAACCTCTGAGCCATCTCTTCAGCCCCTCTCTTCTTTTTTAAAAATCAGACCTAGGAATTGAACTCAGGGCTTTGCACATGTCAGGCACATGTCCTACCACTGATTATATATATATATATATATATATATATATATATATATATATATATATATATATATATATATCCCCAGCCTTCTTTTTTAGTTTTTATTTTGAAACAGGGTCTCACCAAGTTGCCCAGGCTTGTTCTGAACTCACTCTGTAGTCCAAGCAGATCTTGAACTTGTGGTCCTCTTGCCACAGTCTTCAGGGTGGCTGAGATTATAGGTTTGCCTCACTGGGCCTTACGAGTCTCCATCTCCAGATGCCATCACATGGGTAATACTTTCAAATCATAGCACTACTTTTCCAGGTTCATGACTACCTTCAACTCCCCCTGGTCCACTGGAAAGTTGTTTGATGATCAAGAGTCATGACACATGTGTCAGGCTTTGAAGACCAGAAGAATGGTTTTTGCTTTTGTTTTTGTTTTTAGGTTGTGAAATTCCATCAGGATCCTGTCTAGTGGAGTATACAAAGTGGCTTCGGTTTCTTCCCAGGGTGGACAGTGCCTACCAGTCATGAGGCTGGTTCTACTTGCCCTCATTTCAGGCTCCCACTAGTGGCTAAACAAGACTGTCACCTAATTCACTCAGGTATCGTTAGTCAAAGAAGTACATGGGAACAATGGAGACACTGTTGCTGGGGTGAGGGAAAGGACACATGGGCCTCCCTATGATCCAATTTGCCAACCATGTGCTCTTACTGGGCACTAATACACTGTCTCTGTGGGAATCAAACCCAGGACCTAACAAACAGCCAAATAACTGAGCTTAGTCATGTAACCAGGCCCATTCTTTAATCCCCAGCTCCAGTTTGAGCTATTCTAAGAATAGCATTAAATTTTTGTTGTATTTTTTTTAGACAGGGTCTCATGTAGGTCAGGCTATCCTCTAGCTCTCTGTGTTGCTGAGGATGACCTTAATCTTCTGATCCTCCTGCCTCTACCTCCCAAATGTTGAGATTATAGGTATGTCGTCATGCCAGACCAACAACACTGCATCTAAACAATAAGCTGGGCATGGTGACTCATTCCTATAATGCCGGCAATCAGGAAGCTGAGGCAAGAAGGCTACAAGTTTAAGGACAGCCTGGACTACCTAGTGAGACCCTGTCCCAAAACAATGAATTAATTTAAACAATGTGACAATTTTGAGATTTAAAGCCTACACAGCTTTGAGAGCAATCCTAGCATGGGTTGAAAATAGCATTTAGCAAACTCTCTCTCGCAACTCCCCCATCTCCTGCCCCCACAATCTGAAATAAGGTTTTCCAGAGCCACCCAAAAGCCAAAGGTGAGGCCGGGCATGCTCACTTATGAATATCTCTTACTCGAGAACAACAGGGCAGCTGCACCGTCTTCTCTAACTAGGTAAAAACCTTCGGCTTCTTCTATTTCCCATGACAAGGGGCTGTGCAGTGGGCAGAGGCTAGGGATCTGGAACCACATCTGGACTGGAGGGCCAGCCCCCAATCTTCATAGCCCCCAAGCACCCCCTCCCCATCTCAGCTGATATCAGTGCATATCCCGTGGTTTCTCTGGAGACTTTGACACAGTCGTAGTGGGGGCAGGTGGACAAAGCCCGTCTGTGTTTATCATAGCCGTGACTCTTCCCTCCTGTTTCCCAACTCGGCATCTGGAGCACAGAGGCTTCCCATACAGGCCCCTCTCACAGACAGGTCCAGGTCCAGGCATCTCGGCTCTAAGGCAGCCCTTCTCTTCCCTTCCCATTCAGAAGAGCACGATGGAGTGCAAGGGAGTAAATACTGAGCAATGCTGCTTAGAGGGCTGACCCCGAACCCACCGGATTGAGCTTACTTTTCTTTTGGAGGCAGGGGATTGCGATATGCAGCCAAGGCCAGAATCAAAGAAGTGATCCTCCTGCCTCAGTGCTCAGATGACAGCCGTGCACTACCACAACTAGTTTTTAATTTAGGTGTTCAAAGTGAAGCAGGGGCAAACCACGGGCTGTTGTGCATCACGTACGGCTGGCAATCTCTTCACTGCCATGGCAGCGGGGGTGAGAATTGCTGCTTCCCAACAATGGCGAATTTCCAACTCTGAGGTTCAGTCTGCCTTAGGCTGAGCAGGAGGTGATTGACACTTCTAACCCATAATGTAGTGACATAGTTTGGTGGGACACCTTCGTATTGCAAAAACCTTATTCCTATTTGTTTGTAGCAAAGCAAACTATGAGGCTGAACACTGCTTGATGACTCAGAGAATGAGTCTGGAAGCTATCTACAGGGACTGAAGTCCTGGGGTGACTAGATGCTTCCAGGCATCAGTGCAAGCGACACCCAGAAAACACTTCCTGGTTTGCGACATGCTGGGCACCTTTTCTGCTGTT
This sequence comes from Peromyscus maniculatus bairdii, assembly GCF_049852395.1. Taxonomy (NCBI): domain Eukaryota; kingdom Metazoa; phylum Chordata; class Mammalia; order Rodentia; family Cricetidae; genus Peromyscus; species Peromyscus maniculatus. Next base: position 38,380,318 of record NC_134875.1, on the reverse strand, counting down.
CATTTCCATCAAAGTGCCCTGACTTCCGAATAGGACAGTACCATTTTGTTTTTTGATTTTTTTGTCCATACCCACAGCAGGTCACAGAGAACACAACTCTACCTACCACATGACACACAGACTTGAGCCAGACTTGTCCAGGCTGATGAAAGGCTTCCACTACGAAACCTGTCTGGGGTGGGCTGTGCTGATGGGCAGGACATCAGGCGGGACAATGACTCGCTGCCTAGCTATGCTAATTTGTTGGCCAATTCACAGGAGGTGGCAGCTGATGTTGTAATGATGGCTTAGAGGGCACCAGCAGCGGGAAAAGTTGGCTAAGAATGGCTTTTTATGACAAGGCTTTCCTGAGTTTGGCTGTCCCCTGACATTATGTCATCAGGAAAAACTGATGCCTCTCAATAGAGCAAAAGAAATCTGTTCCCGAAGCAGGGACTTGCTGAAAGCTCTTAGCTGTCTCCTAGAAATCACAACATTGAAGCTTTCACAGCAACAGCAGCAACACGTTGTAAAGAAGCGCCCTCAGCCGTCTTTATTACTCATTCCCCTAGTAGGGGGAGGTGGGGGAGGAGAGGAAAGAGGACTCTTTTTGTAAATTCATTCACACTTAATAAGGCAAAGCATAACCCTGGTGCTTAAAAATAACATCACTGGGGCTGGAGAGATGGCTCAGTGGTTAAGAGCACTGGCTGCTCTTGCAGAGGATCTGGATTTGACTCTGAACACCCACAAGGCATCTCACAACCACCTTTAATTCCAGTCCCAGGTGATCCCATGCCCTCTCTGGCTTCTGTGGAGACTGTACACACATGGTACACTTACATACATGCAGGCAAAACACTCATATGCATAAAATAAAAATAATTGTTTTTTAAAAAAAATCACTGTGGTTGCCAGAATATTGGAGGCTATTTCTCATTGTTCAGTTCATGACAACAGGACTTAATTCTTGGACAACAGCCCATCCTTGTGCCTCTGAGGCCAACCAATTGTTTCAGTCTTTTGCTGTGCCCAGGGATCCCCAGGGCAAGCTGGCCAGCTAGACTATGAGGTACTGGTGAGCTCTGGCTTCAGCAAGAGACCTTACCACAGTAAGTACAGTGGAGGGTGATTGAGGGAGACGCCCTACATCAACCTCTGGTCTCTACACACACAAACATACACCTGTACACACATATGAACATATACATGAACCAAAAATGAGGAGGAAGAGAATAGAAGAAGAGGCCTGAATTCCCAATCCACATTAAGCCTTGGGCCAGCCTTTCCCTGGTTACCAATCTCTGTGTCATTGAGACTTCACAGCAGCCATCACTAGAAACAGAAGTTAATTAGGTTCTGGATCCTCTGTCAGCAATACCTGAGACTCGGGCAATCAAGAGTTACCACACTAAGATGGTTGATGAAGGTACTTCACTGCTATTTGCCCAAGACTGATCATAAGAACGCATGTCTAGGCAGTTGAACCCCATGCCCCCACTCACATTCATGGTTCCATTGATCTCGGCCACTGACTCATCATCCGTGGGGAACTGATAGATCTGGACTCCATTGCTCACAAGTTCGCTGGTGATTTTGATCTTGAACTTGGTCAGCTCACTCTTAGAAATGGCATCTGATTTGGCAATGATGGGGATGATATTCACCTAGGAAAAGGAGGAACAAAGTGGGATCAACTGTCGTTAACTAGCAACTCACAACTGCACAGCCTAGGGCTCCCATCAGCTCTCAGAGGGGATAACTCAGCAAATAGGTCTGGCACTGCCCACCTTTAGCCACACAACAATATAATAAACAATAACAAGGACTTACTATGTGTTGGCCACTGAACTAAGCACCCTACGAGTGGCTTAGCAAAGTTAGTCCTAACTAACTTTCCCAGAAGGTGTTGCTAGTGTTTTACCAATGTGAAACTGAACCACTCAGCGGTTAAATAACTTCCCTAAGGCCACAGGTAAGTATCAGAACTGAAATTCAAATCAAAGTCAGCCTTATTCCCAAAGTTATGAGCAACTATGAGCTATCTATCAGATCAGATCTAAGCTGATGAACTGTGTGATATCTTGGAATCAAGGTCACTGCTGGAGTGAATCAAAGAAGAAAGATGACAGGGAATCTGTGGTTGACAAGGGGGCAGGTGGACATCCATTGCTAACAGTAAGTTGTCCCAACCCATGCAACCTAGGCTGGCCCCAGCCAGATATAACATGGATGCACATGGGAGGTCAGCAAAAGGAAGCGGGGACAGAACTTGATGAAGAAGAACATGCGGCTCTCTCACTTGCAGCAGCCAGTTGGGCACAGAAGACCCAGTATTACAGATCTGACGTGAAACACATGCAGAAATTTCAGACTGGGGCTGGGGCTGGGACACAGCTCAGTTGGTAGGATGCTAGCTGGGCATGAACAGAGGAGAGGCCTCAATTCCCGGCTTCAGCTGCCCCTGTAATCCCAGCCCTGTAATCCCAGCCCTGGAGAGGCGGAGGTGGGCGGATCAGCTCAAGGTCATCTTCAGCTACACAGTGGGTTTGAGGGTAGCTTAAGCTATACCAGAACCTGTTTTACCCCCACCCCACCCCACCCCCTACAAGTTACAATGCTTGAGTCAAAGGATTTGTTTCTGAGTAAAGAAAGTAGGTGTGAATACCCAATTTCAGATAGCAAAAGAAAGGCCTAGTGCCACCCCAAAAGTTCAACTCACCGGAATGCTGATCCTTGAAATCCCTCCAGAAAGAGGGAAAGCTTTTATTGCCCAAGGTAAAGAAATCTGACATGTGCCAGGCCTTGGGAGACAGAGCACACTAAAGCTCAGGTTCCTGCAGAAAATGGAGTTGATCCTGCCTGCAGACCCTTTGGGGCAGCGTGAGTGGTGCTCAGGCCCTGGACTCTGAAAGGAGAGCTCTAGAACTGAAGACGTCCCCTGAAGAGTCATACCACATAGCCTGGGTTGCTGGTCAAAGATCAGACCTTGTAGTTATCTCCCTTGAAGTCTTTGGGGTCAAGAGAGCAGAATCTTTGCCAAGATGGAACAGCAGGCAAATCCATGTCTCCTTGTCATTTTTTTTTTTTGGCTAAGTCCTCATTAGTTCACAATAAACATAATCCAAAAACTGCTTGCTTAAGGCAGCCCACCCAGCAGACTGCCTGCCACATGGCTCACTGCTACCCTATACAGGGCCATGCTGGGCAGGAAGACATTTCAGGAGCAGCCTATTATTCATGAGCAGTGAGATCATTGCTGCAAAAATGGAAAAACTGCTCTTATTCTGATTATAGCTGACATTCAGTTTTTATAGTGGCTATGCTACCAAATGACTACATGTAAATTAGAATTTTGTATACTAAAATAACTTGCAGTTAGAGCTAAAGGCAAATCTCAACTCTGTTAGAAGTTGTCTGACCTTGAGCGAGCTAGCTACTTGCCTCTCTGTGTCTCAGTGATCTCACATGTAAAATGCAACTAACAGTACCTAAATACACTAGATTATTATTATTGCTGTTGTTGTTATCATTATTATAAGGACAAAATAGGGCCCAGTCTCTATTGCTTTTTCTTTTTTTAAAGATTTATTTATTATGTATACAGCATGTATAACTGCACGCCAGAAGAGGGCGCCAGATCTCATTACAGATGGTTGTGAGCCACCATGTGGTTGCTGGGAATTGAACTCAGGACCTCTGGAAGAACAGTCAGTGCTCTTAACCTCTGAGCCATCTCTCCAGCTCCCCAGTCTCTATTGCTGAAGACAACACTTACATATCTCATTGAACATGGAGAAGTTGAGCTTCTCCTAACTAGGTTGGTGCCTAACTAGAGCCTTCACCTCTACTGACTAGTGTTCGTGGGACTGGAATGTGCTTTGCACATCACCGAAGGAGAAAGGCAGCTAGCAGTCCACCCAGCTACAAGCCCTGCAAACTATAATGGTCACCTGCCTATGTGGTATGCTGGTGCAACAGGGGCACAAATGTTGTGAAGGCAACCAACCACTATCTAATGGCATTTAAGGATGGAACTCATGCCCGGTACTGCTAGACCTGAGAGAAACTGGATAGGTCATGGGCCTGCGGGGAAAGCTAAAAACTACAGTTCTGCTAAAAGGACATTGCGATCCAATGGCTCCTGACAACATTCTGTTACACCCATAGATCAGTGCCTTGCGTAGCCATCATCAGAGGAACTTCCTGCAGTAGATGGGAACTAACAGAGACCCACAACTGGACAGTGTGTCGAATGAGAGATTTTGGAGCACTCAGTCTTAAATGGCATATCTTCATCAAACTCCTCCCCTCGGGGAAGAGACGGCAGAAAGACTGTAAGAAGCCAGGACTGGTGGCGCATGCCTTTAATCCCAGCACTCAGGAGGTAAAGCCAAGCGGAGTTCGAGACCAGCCTGGTCTACAGAGTGAGAGCCAGGACAGGATCCAAAACTACACTGAGAAACCCTGTCTCAAAAAAAAAAAAAAAAAAAATCAATCCCTCCGCCCCAAAAAACAAACAAACAAACAAACAAAAAGATTGTAAGAGCCGGAGCTGATGGAGGACACCAAGGAAGTAGTGTCTTCCAGACAATGGGACTGATACACATATGAACTCACAGAGACTGTAGCAGCATACACTGGTTCAAACCAGACAGGATCCCATTGCTGAGAGAGGGGAAGTAAATACAGGCTCCCTCTCTAACCAGGAAGCTACCTGCAACTGATAGCTACTTGCAAAGGAAAAATTAGGAAATCTCAGTGAGTATATTAACTTCAGGATACACTCCATGCTCAGCAGTAGATGGTGAACACACAGTGAACTCAATGGTGTTTTTGTAGACTTTCTGTCTCACACTGCTTTGTTTGGACTTTATTTATTTATTTATTTATTTATTTTTGTCTTATTGGTCTTGTACTTATATATTTAGTTTCTGTTTTCATGAAGTTTCTTTTTATATGTGTTTGGGGGGGCTTTTGTTGTTTTTATTTTTTAACGAGAGAGAGAGAGAGAGAGAGAGAGAGAGAGAGAGAGAGAGAGAGGAAGTTGGGGAGGTGGAGAGGTGGGGAGGATATAGGAGGAGTTGGGGGAGGGGAAAAGCATGATCACAATATATTGTATGAAAAAAATTTGATTAAAAATTTAAAAATTAAAACAAAATACAATAAAAACATCTTTTGTTAAAAAACAAAACAAAACAAAACAAAACAAAAAAAAAAAAAACAAAACAAAACCCAGAGCCCAGTGGCTAACCTCTTATGGCACAAGTAGGAGGAGCAGAGTTTGGATCCCCAGAACCTACAAACATTCAGCCTCAGAAGGCAGAGACGGGATTCCCAGAGCAAGCAAGCTAGTCAGCATGACTAGCCATATATTTGAATTCTGGTTTGGCTAAGAGATTCTGCCTCAGTAAATAAGACAGAAGACCGATGATGGAGGAGGATTCTGACATCAACCTTCGGTCTCCACATAGCACCCATATGTGCATGCATATACACACGTGTACACACACATGCAAACATGCATACACACACATGACCAACAGATACAAGGATGACATAACATATGTAAGTACATAGTGCCTGGCACATGCCGAATGCTAAGGAAGAAAAACTGTAGTAATTAGGTTTTTTAAAGAATCCAATGTTCAGTTTGTTTTGCTTTGCTTTGTCTTATTTTTGGGTGCTGGGAATCGAATCTAGGGCCTTGCACATGGTTGGAGAGATAGTTCAGCAGTTTGGAGCACTGGATGCTCTTGCAGAAGACTTAGGTTTGCTTTCCAGCGCCCACTTGATGGCTCACAATCATCCGTAACTCTAGTTGTAGGGAATCTGGCATCCTCTTCTGCACCAGGCATGCACGTGGTGCACAGATACACACACGGAGGTAAAATACCCGAAAACATAAAATAAAATAAATCTAAAGAAAATTTAAAGGAAAGAATAACACTTTCCATTGCCAAAACCAGCACCCTTAGACTTGAACAGCCATCTTGCTTGCATTCATTCTTATTTCCAAGACACCCAGGACAAATCCATCCCTCATACTAGGAATCCAGATGGCAAAGCATACGATACAAATGCAGGATCTGTTACATCATCCTTATGGAGGAAGGGCAGGAAGGAAGGATTGGATTAGGATGCCACAAAACCTCTGCTGGATTCCAGCACCCCTTACATATTAGATCAGTAAGAGTCCAGCCTGCTCAGCCCCAGCTCCTGCCTCATACCTTACTATCCAGCTTTTTCATGGTTACTAGGTCCAGAGACTTGAGCGAATGTCCTGTGGGGGCAATGAAGTACAAGCAGACATGGATTCGGGAGTCATGGTAGGTGTGCAGTACTCTCCGGATCTTCAGCTCCTCCTGCAGGTAGGCCTCAAACTGAGCATCTATGAATTCCACGATGGGCTTATAGCTAGAGAGGAAGGGAGAGAAATGACATCAAGTGCTTGGTTTTTTGATGTAGTCAGTCCCAGTTAGAAATGCAAAGTGTCCTCTGTAATCGGCCCTCCCACATCTAGTTGGGCTTCTCCATGACTTCTCAGTGGGCTCTTTATACTGACAGCTTGGCTGCCTTCTTGGTCCACATGTGAACCCACTTTATTTATTTCTTCACTGTGGAATGCCCATCCATCTTTCCTCATCCCCATCCTGCCTCCGCATACCTCAGGGCTCAGCTTAATGCCTATCTCCTCCCTATGGCCTTCTCTACGTATGCTCGGAACTCCTTCTGTGGCCCAGCAGTGTGAACAATTATACATGGTATTGGATTGTTTGCGGCTGCTTCACGGGACTCCGTGCTCTCCTCGACCCACTGTGTCTTCCTGAAGGGCAGGGCCTGGGAAGGGAACTTCTCTCTCTTCCAGCAGGCCCCGAGGCAATGTGGAACCCACTGGTGGGATCTGTAGTTGGGCCCTCAGTCGAAGCCCATGAGATGTTTCCTGCATGTCCCCACACCCTGCACTGGAGCTGTGGACACAAGACGTCTCTGTGGCCACCCTGGGGGATTTTGTCACAGTGCTGGGGGACCTTTGCTCATTCTTGCAGCAGTGAGTGAAGCATCCCAATTAACAACCTTGACACTCCCATTTTTTTTCACTTCTCATCTAAGCATCTAGACAAATGTTGATCAAGATACTTCCCCCATCATCTACACAGGAACCCCAGCTCACTGAGAATCCATGGAAAGCGCTCTCCTAGGCAGTCTTCTTGACTCAACAACACATTTATTTGTTTGTTTGTTTTTGAAACAGGGCCTCATTATAACCTTGGCTGGTCTGGAACTTGCTATGTAGACCAAGCTGACCTCAAACTCACAGAGACCTGCCTCTCTTTGCCTCCCCAGTGCCAGGATTAAAGGCATGCACCACCATACATAACTCTATTTGTTTATTTTTGAGACAATGTCTTGCTACATAGCTGTGGTGGTTTGAAAGAAAATGGTCCCCAAAGGGAAAGGCACTATTAGGAGGTGTGCCTTTGTTGGAGTAGATGTGGTCCTGGGGAAGAAGTGTGTCACTGTGGAGGCGGGCTTTGAGGTCTCATATATGCTCAAGCCATGCCCAGTGAGACAGAGTACTTCCTGTTGCCTATGAGTCAAGACGTAAGAACTCAGCTCCCTCTCCAGCACCATGCCTGCCTGTGTGCTGCCTTGCTTCCTGCCATGACAATAATGGACTAAACCTCTGAAATGTAAGCTGCCACCACAATGGAATGTTTTCCCTTGTAAGAGTTGCCGTGGCCGTGGTGTCTCCACATAGAACCCCTAACTAAGACAATAGCCTAAGCCGGTGGAATTCATGTACTCAGACTGGCCTCAAACTCATGAACCTTCTACCTCAGCTTCCTGAGTACTAGAATTACATACGTGTACCACCACACCTGACTCAGCAAGCCCTCCTAAACAATAGTGAGTGGAAGGTCCAGAGGCAGTTAGTACTTGTTAAGGGAAGGAGAGAGACTTTCTTCATTAGTATAGCCACTGATGAATTGCCCATGCTTCGGTAACTAATCCCTTATCCATGTTCCTATAAATAACCCTAATTAAACTTATTGGTTTGCACATACACAGGCATAAAACTAGAAAAGGGAACTGGTGAGATGGCTCAGTGGTTAAGGGCACCTGTCATTAAGCCTGAGGATCTGAGTTTGATTCCCAGAGCCCACATGATAGGAGAAAACTAGCTCTTGCAGTTGCCCTCTGACCTTTATACATGACTGTGGTATGCACACACACACACACATGCTTGTGCATGCATGCACACACACACACACACACAAATGAATGAAAGTGTAATTACTAAAACACTTCTATTTACAAAAATAAAAGTAAAGGAAGGGTTACTTGGGAAGAGGAAGAAGATCAGTGGGAGGGAGACAAGAGAGGGTAATGGGGAGTGAATATAATTAAAAAACACACTATGTACACGCACGAAAGTCTCATAATGAAACCCATTATCACGTATAATTAATATATGCTATTTTTTTTTTTTTGGTTTTCCGAGACAGGGTTTCTCTGTGTAGCTTTGCGCCTTTCCTGGAGCTCACTTGGTAGCCCAGGCTGGCCTCGAACTCACAGAGATTCACCTGGCTCTGCCTCCCGAGTGCTGGGATTAAAGGCGTGCGCCACCACTGCCCGGCGCTAATTTTTAAAACTTCAAAACAGACGAGTCAGCCCACCCCTCCTCCCTGTGACATTCTTTCTTTCTTTTTCTTAAATACACTTATTTATTGTGTAGGTGTGTGGCCTAACTGTGGAAATCGGAGGACAGCTTGTGGGAGTCAGTTCTCTCCTCCCTCCCCAACCCCCCCCCCCCAGAGATCCAGGGATGGAGGAACTCAGGCCATCAGCTTGGTGAAAAGCAGCTCTACCCACTGGGCCATCTCACCTGCCGCTGCCTCACCCTTGACCATATCATCCTCCTTCTACCCTAACTAGGTCATCTCAGTTTTCAGCCCTCCCTCCTCCCTCTGCCTCTCCTCAGCTTGCTGCCTCTCCACTGGAGATGCTGTCTCCCTTCAGGGAAGAAGAGGTTCATTACCTCAGCCCAGGGCAGGGAGCTTTCAGATCCCACTGCCAGAAGAGAACATGATCAAAGAGACGTCTGAGCCCAACCAACACCTCCCACCTGCAGCAGCTCCCAACCTGAGCCTTTGTGAAAGAGCCCCCTTAGGCAAGGGGAGGAAAGCAGCCTTTAAAAAAAGAATCACAGAATTCTACATCCCGAGAGCTGCATTCAGGAAGAGACCCAGGTGCAGGGTATCTCTGGCACCCCAAAGGAAAAAAAAACCTAAAAATACTGTTCTTTCTCTTTCTTCCTTTGCTTCACCCCCGCCCCAGCCAAGACTGTTTTGAAGCACAAATGATCGTTTGGCAGCAAAGAGTCATAGAAGGTTCCTGAAGAAATCATAGTGAGAACAGAGGGCACATCCCTCAGACGTAGCTAATTTTTAGATGGGTAGCTGCTTTGAATTATATGATCAGGGCATGCATGGCTTTGCTTTCCTCTATTACATAACTTCTTTTTTATTTCAGTTTTTGCTTCACACAATGGGGTGGAGGAGACAGGGGAGCAGATTTTCTCAGCTTCCTTCCTCTTGGATCTCTGGAACCCTCTGTTCATCTGATTCCCACTGCCCCCTGGCTCTCAGAGCCTCTGAAGAGGCGCACAGATCAGACCAGGCAAACCCACCAATCAGCCACCAGGATTTGGTTTCAAGGGATCTGAAAGATGGTGACTCATCTTTGTACCGTCAGTGTCTGGCCTGCTGTCTGGCATCCAGTGAGGATTCCACCTACCCCTGCCCCCATGGCTGATCTTCCCACAGTGGCCATCTCTTCTCCATCTGTTGCTATCCTTACTGAACTCCACTCTGGGGCAAAGGAAATCCTTACTTCTGTATGTAGCTGCATTACCAACTGTGTCTTTTTTCCTTCAAGGTGCTACTTTTCTCATACCCCTCCCAAGAGGACATTTCTATATGACCCACACCCTAGTTCCATGGAGGGCTGTAGAAGACAGCTTTCTTCTAGCACTTTCTTCCGTGGCAGACTCTATCCTTCCTCATCACTACAATTAATCTTTTCCCTTTTAAGGCAGCAAGTTCAAGACTTTTATGGACCATCCACGTAATTCTTTTCTAATGTATATAGGTGTTTTGCCTGCATGTATGTGTATGCATCGCATGCATGTCTTGAGTCCATGGAGGCCAGAGAGGGTGATGGATCCCCTGGGACTGAAGTTACAGACAGTTATAAGGCTCCATGCAGATGCTGGGAATTGAACCTGGGTCCTCTGCAAGAACAACCAATGGTCTTAACTGCTGAACCATCTCTCCAGCCCTTTCCACACAATTCTAAACATGGAGTCCACAGATCTCCAAGAAGCCTATGAATAGAATTTAGAGGATCCCCAAACTTGGACAGGAACAAAACACATCTCTAACTGAAGTTTGGCACTTTCTCCCATTATAAACCAAGGCAATAATCTGTAGTCCAGTAGAAATCTTTCATATTTTCCTTTCCTAGTCCAGTGGTTACACATCTGTCAAAATATCATCTACATCCATCACAGCTTTTATGTTCTGGTAATTATGAAGCCTGCAAATAGATACTGTTATTTCAGGACTTAACAGAGAAGCATATGGGTTACTAAATCATAATTTTAAAATATTTTGGTAACTGTATTTTTAATACAATTGGTACATTTTAGGCATTCGAAAGTTAGTTGAGAATGAGCCCAGAGGCCACAGCACAGTGCTAAAGGTGCCAATTGTCCAAATGCCTCTTCATTTCTGGTGGTGAGATGTACTGTGGAGACTCTGCACTAGACTACTGAATGGAAAGTACGCAAAGTTCAGCTACTTTTGACACCAGGACCAAGGACAACTTCTCCGACGTCTCCATTTCAGCAGTATCTGAGCTGAAAGGACGAGTATTACCAGCAAGCCATGGTAAGAGCCAGGAGAAGGGCAGTCCAAGCAACAGAAATGCAAGAATGATCCTGAGGCCGAAACCAGCCTGACAAGGTTAAGCGACAGGAAGAAAGGCTGGGAGCTGAAATTCAGTGAATGAAAGAGGAATGAGAAACTATCAACCACAGCTACACAACGGAAACAGCCTATGTGTCCATCAACTGATGGCTGGATAAAGAAAACATGGACTATCCGTACAATAAAATAGCTTCAGCTATAAAGAAATTATAACCCACCTAACACATGCTAGGCCCTGGGTTCAATCCCTGTAGCTGGAAGATTTCCTGTGGGACAAATCTCTCCATCTCTCCTACTCACGTCCCCCAAGTAAACAAACACACAGAGGCTTATGTTAATTAAAACTGCTCAGCCATTAGCTCAGACTTACTGCTGACTAGCTCTTACATTTAAACTCATCCCATTTCTGTTAATCTATATGTTGCCGCATGTTCCATGGCTTTACCTGTATGCCGTTACATGCTGCTCCTTAGGCAGCTGGCTGGTGTCTCCCCCACCTTCTTCCCGTCTTTCCCTTTGAATTTCCTGCCTGCCTCTAAGCTGCCTTGCCATAGGCCAAATAGCTTTATTTATCAGCCAAGCAGAGAAAAACATATTCGCAGCATACAGAAAGACATTCCCCCATCAAATCCCCAACATTGAAAAGGGGGGAGGGGTGGGAGGGAGGGGGTATTAACGCACAGACTAATTCCATATAATTTCATTTGTATGAGACACCTAGAATAATGAAATTTATAGATACAGAAAATATGGTAGTTGCCAGAAGCTGAGGTGGGAAGGGAATGGAGAACTGTCCGGTGAATTTCCTTTGTGGCGAAGCAAATGTGTGGGAACTACACAGAGGCGATGGTTGAACAACAGATAGCAGAGGTGGTGGTTGGTGTATTACGTGCCATTGGTGTATTACATGCCATTGGGCCATTCATCTTAATCATCTTACCTGAGTTTTGTCAAGAGCCTCAATGGTTTGGGGACACATTAAAGTCTGAGAAGTACTGGCATCTGGCATCGGTTCACCTGCCTAATACTTCCCCGGATACACTAACACCCAGCGGCCATCTCCAGGAAATGTTTCTTTTCCCTACAACCCGTGCACCTTGAGGCGAGAGAAGGTGGGCAAGTGTGTAGCTCTTCTAGCCAATCCCTCTAGCCAAGTCCTCCTCCTCCTCCATGCCAGTGTCCCACCTCTCTTCACTGGAGACCTAGCCCATCTTCCTTTGGCCGATCTTTCTCCACACTCTAGGTGATTACAATGTACCTGCCAACAACTCATCAACGTTCAGTCTCCATAGTCTGTGACTGCCTGCACATCGTACCTTCAGCTCCCCCTGCTCCCCACCCAAGAAATCCTCCCTGTGACACCCAACTCTCTGATCACAACCTAGTATCTACCTAGCTGTCCTATGCCTTTGATCCTCCTCTACATGATTTAATCTCCTCAGAATGCTGATGCTCAGGAATCTGGCCCCTTTCCTTATTTCACAGGCTATCACTGTCTTCCCGGTCTCAGCTCCTGTGCCAAAGCTGAAACACATGACTGGTCGATTGAACCAGGTTTTTGTCTTTGAGACAGGGTCTTGCTGTGTTGTCCAGGCTGGGCTTGAACTCTTGGGCTTAAGCAATTTTCCTGCCTCAGCCTTTCTAGTAGCTCGGACTACAGATGTGCAACACGGCAGCGCCCATTATGAAACATTCTTACCAACCCCTTCATCTCTGTTCAGCCCCACCCTGGTGGCCTAGTAAAATGACTGAACTGAACAAATGTCAGATGCTGACTATTCCATTGCTCCCAAAGTTGGCTGAAAGCAAACACAAGGCTATGGGTCTTGATGCTTTTATAAATTCATGGCCTGCTAAGTCCCACGTGGTCCGGGTTCCAGAACCCTGCCTAGGGGTAACAAGGAAATAAGGAAAGGACAGACACAAAGACACATATACAGTGAAGCTGGGACCAGGTTGGGCTCTGCTACCTGTATCCCCACCACCTGGAACCTCAGTATGTCTATTAGGTACAATGCAGGGGCAACGGCTAGCCAGTCTCCGTAGGGGAGCAGTCTCAGGCTGTAAACATCTGGCAGGAGGAAACTGCTAGTCTTTGCACACACTGATCAATCATAAACACTCATCCTCAGAGTCCCAAAAGGAGTTTGGCCATTTCTTTTGAGTCTGAACCACAGGGACAACAGCTTTTCCAATTGTCCTATGGGTCTGAGGCCTTGGGATATCCTTGACATGGCCATGCCCATGTCAAAATACACATTCACTCAGGACTTTACACAGGTAGGGTTTCTTCTGCTCCCGACAATGGCCTCTAACTTCATATGAGCCCCCAGAGTAACATAATAGCCCTTGTACTTGGCCTTGATGGGCTCCTTTCCCACAATTCTCATTGCTCATTCCAGACTTTCATTTGATTTCTCAAGCTCCAATGATTCCTGACCTCTTCACTCATATGATAGTCTGACAACTTATTTTACCAACAAACCTGGGGCCACAAAGCTCATATGACCTCATTACCTGTTCTTTAAAAATGGACCCATTTTCCTTTTAATCTTGGGATGAAATTTCTCTCATCTTTTTTTTTTTTTTCCAAGACAGGGTTTCTCTTGTGTAGCTTTGCACCTTTCCTGGAACTCACTTGGTAGACCAGGCTGGCCTCGAACTCACAGAGATCCACCTGGCTCTGCCTCCCGAGTGCTGGGATTAAAGGCGTGCGCCACCACCGCCCAGAATCTCTCATCTTTTCAAGGCTTGTTATCCCTGTGCACATGATCTCATCCCTTTCAAGCTCTTTGGAATCCTTGCTCCATCCTCTCTCTTTCTACTGACTCTCAAGTCTTCCCTCCTCTCAAAAGAGAACTTTTCTTAATCCAATCTAATCCTCCTCAACTCTGGACCTCCCCAACCATGTTCCCGTGCCTTCCCTTCCGTAAGCAGTCAAGTTTGAAGTTTGTACCCAGCATGGGTGCTCAATAAATATTTATTGAATGGAAAGAGTGCTTTTCTTTCCTTTTCAGTTTTGTAAAGAAAGGGTCTCATGTAGCCCAAACTGTCCTCAAACCCACTATGTAGCAGAAGATGATGACCTGGAATTTTTGTAACAGATGGTTATTAACACTGAGACCCACAACTGGACAACATAAACAGCGAGAGACCTTGAAGCACTCAGCCTTAAGTGGGATGTCTATCAAACCCTTCCCTTCTAGGTCCAATGATCTATGTAGAAGAAGAAGGAGAAAGACTGTAAAAGCTAAAGGTGGTGGAGGACTCCAAGGACACAACAGGGATAATGTACACATGAACCCACAGAGAATGTGACAGTATACACAAGATCGGGAGAAATTCAAGCCAGAGAAGGAGGAGTGCATGCTAAGTCCTACCCCTAACCAAGACGCTCTTTGCAGCTGATTCCTACTGGGAGAGGGAAAATCAGTTTTCTCCAATAGAGTGACAGTGGATATATCAACCACACTCCAAGGCAGGCCCCATGATCAGGAGTTGTTGATCAACACAAAACAGACTCCATATTTTTCTGTGTGCATTTTTGTTATAGTTTGGTGTTTTTTCTTTCTGATTTGTTTTTTTTCTGTTGTTGTTGTTGTTTTATTTTGTGTTCTTGATTTTTTCCTATCTTTTAAGAGAAAGAACATAAAGTTAGATGAGTCGGAAGGGAAGGAGGATGTAGAACGACTTGGGGGAGGGGAAATAATATGACCAAAATGTATTGTATGAAAAAAAGGAAATACTTAGTTTTTTAATATGTATATGGCTGTTCAACTTGCATGCACATATGTGCACCATATGAATGCAGTGCCCTCATGGGCCAGAAGAGGGCATCAGATCCCATAGCACTGGAGTTACAGATGGTTATGGGCTGCTATGTGAGCACTAGGAATTGAATCTTGGTCTTCTGGGAGAGTAGTCAGTGCTCTTAACTGCTAGGACATCTCTCCAATTTTATTTTAATCACGTGTATATGTGGGGGTGATATGTGAGCATGACTGTGGATGTCTGGGGAACACAGAGGTATCAGATCTCCTGGAGCTATCATTATAGATAGTTATGAGCTACCAGATATTTGTGCTGGGAATTTAACTCTGTCCTCTGGAAAAGTAGTATGTACTCTTAACTGCTGAGCCATCTCTCTAGCCCTATGACCTTGAACTTTTGATCTGCCTACCTCTGTTCACCAAGTGCCGGAATTACTGGCATGTACCACCACGCCCAGATACAACTAGAAGTTCCTGAAAAGAATAATCTGTTTAGTTTTTTTTTTTATATATAAAAAAAATTCAGCCAGGGTGGTGGTGGCACATGCCTTTAATCCCAGCACTTGGGAGGCAGAGGCAGGTGGATCTCTGTGAGTTCGAGGCCAGCCTGGTTTCCAAAGCGAGTTCCAGGAAAGGCACAAAGCTACACAGAGAAACCGTGTCTCGAAAAAAAAAAAAAATTCTAATTCACTCTTCAATTCACTGTAAACTATTTCTACCCCATGTCAGAATCCTAGTTAATACATCTAATGGATACTTTTGGTATCAAATGACGGGAACTTATGGGCACTGTCTTAGTTAGGGTTTACTATTGCTGTGAAGAGACACCATGACCTCGGCAACTCTTCTAAAGAAAACATTGAATTGGGGAGGCTTGTTTACAGTTTCAGAGGTTCAGTCCATTATGATCATGAAGGGGAGCATGGCAGTGCACCGGCAGACACAGTGCTGGAGCTGAGAGTCCTACATCTTGCAGGCAACAGGAAGTCGACTGTCACACTGAGTGAAACTTGAGAAAGAGACCTCAAAGCACCCCCACACAGTGACACACTTCCTCCAACGAGGCCACACCTACTAACAGTGCCACTCCCTATGGGGGGCCACTGTCTTTCAAACCACCACAGATACACTCTTTATGTTCTCTACCAATGTATATCTCATGCATTCATTCATCACATACTGAATACCAACTACATTCAGGGTGGCTAACTCATACTCATTCTTGATGACTTCAAGAATTAGCCTAGCCTTTCCTGACCACCTGTTCACTCCTATCAGTCTACACTCTGGACTCTCACAACAAGGTTTGGCCGATTGCTGACCCTCCCTGTTCCCACACCCTGAACCCCTCACATCTGTATTACTGTACTTAACCCCACTATGCAGAATCGCACACATCTTCATCCCTCCCACTAAGCTGAAAGCTCCTTAACAAAGACTGTGCTTCATATTTAAGTGATGAGATGGTAGGATGGATCAGAGGGTAGAGGCACTTGCTGCTTAGCCTGACCACCTGAGTTTGATGCTCTGGACCCATATGGTAGGAGAGAACCAACTCCCACAGGTTGTCTTTGACCTCCAGGCATAGATCATGGTACCTGCTCACCAACACAGCTGCTGTTGTGTAGCGGTTTCCTCAGAGACTGAAACCATTCCGTACTGTAGAGAAGCTCCTTAATCCAGAAGGTAAACAACTCAAAATAGCTTCAGGAAGTCCCTGAAACTGAGCAGGTTCGCTAGGCTCCTCCCTTCCAAGAGTAAGCAATGAAGACTGCCGAGAGTCACTCTCAGTCTAGCCAACCTACAAAGAGGACTCTGGAAGAAGCCAAGATGCAAAGAAGACTAAGACCACACCAGCTGCCTGGCACAAGCAGAACCAGCTCAGCTGCCCGGAAGGGATTTAGACCAACTGAGTCACTTGGAAAGGACACTCTCCAACCTGCTGAGTTGCCCGCAGGCTGTGCAGTGTACTCCAGGCTCCCGGCTTTTGTGAGCTGTCACCATGCTGGAGTCGGCTTTGGTGATGCAGCCATCTTTGAATCGTTTCTGCTCCTGTAACTAACTCCTCACCCACACTCCTGTAAGTAAAACCAATAAAACTTACGGGTTCACCAAGTTGGACTTAGGTGGTATCCAAACCTTGGTCTGTCATGGGCTCCTTATCTGGGGTGAGTAGATGTGTGTGTTGTGTCTCCCCAGGAAAAGTCTTGTCACACAACATTGCCCTCATATGCACACACAATGAATGAATGTTTCCTAGTGTCACTAGCCTCTCACATTGTTCCTGGCATGCTGTAGAGAGTTAGCAGTTGATAAACTGAACAAGATCCTCCATATCCACTTGGATGCTAAGTTTTGTGGATTCTCTCTCAAATCTGCCCCTCCTCTCTACCCTATAACATTCTGTTCCTGTTTAAGCCTTCATCATCTCTCCTATCCTCAATTACTGCCCCTGTCCTCCTTATCTCCCTTCACACACTGCCTTATCTCTTTCCCCCAGCTTTTTAAATCCACTGTCTACACCTACTTTATCTATTTCCTCTTTTAAAACAGCATCCTTTAAATTTCCTTTCAATTATACAAACAATCCATATATGCATTCTTCCTGCCTCATTAGTAATCCCTATTTTCTGTCTGTTGACTATCTTTTCAGAGCTTCCCTATACGTTTATATGCAGCTATAGAGAGGATTATTTGTTGCGGGGAGGGGGAATTTTCACCAATGACACCATAATACAACTGCTTCTCATTTTGTAACAGCATGACCATGTGAATATAAACTGCAAATCCAATCCCATGGTATGGTCAAATCACAGCTAATGTAGCTGCTCTATTGATGGACATGTAGGCAGGTTAAAGGTCTTAAATTTGATAGCCAATGCTGCAGTGAACACTATTGCTTCCTATAAGCATGTGCGTGTGTTTTTCTGGGCAACATAAATGAAAGGGGAATTGCTGGGTCATGAATGATTCACATTCAAAAATTTAATGGATGCTGCCAAATTTGCCCTCCAAAAAATCTGTATCACACCCACGTGAATGAAATTCCCTGGTGGTAGTGGCTATTATATCATCTTTTATTTTTTGCAAATCTGAGAGGGGAAAAAAAATCATTGTTTTATTTTGCATTTCCCTAATTACTGGGGAAGCTGAATGAGCATCATTTCAT
Organism: Peromyscus maniculatus bairdii; assembly: GCF_049852395.1. Classification (NCBI taxonomy): domain Eukaryota; kingdom Metazoa; phylum Chordata; class Mammalia; order Rodentia; family Cricetidae; genus Peromyscus; species Peromyscus maniculatus. Next base: position 38,362,406 of record NC_134875.1, on the reverse strand, counting down.
AATGTTGATTGTTTCATTTGTATTTCCCTTCCCAGTCAATTATCTGTTTATCACTCATGGAATTACAGAAGCCCTTCTTACATTTAAAATCCTTTTCTATAACAAAGGTTACAAATATTTTTGTTCCATCTTTAGCTTGTTTTCACTTTTGCTTTACTTTTTGAAAAAATGTTTTATCGTATTGATTTGCATGTCTGTGTTTGGGTATGTGGATGTGAGTGCAACAGATCCTTGGCGCTGGAGTTACAGGTAGTTCTAAGGCACCCGCTGTAGGTGCAGAGAATCAAGCTCAGGTCCTCTGGAAGAGCTGTATGTGCTCTTAACCACCACATCATGACTCCAGCCCCAAACTCCTTTTCCTCTAGTTAACTTAGACTTAACAACACTCTCCTTCTGTGATTTTTAGACTTTATTTCACAACTCAAAAAGCTTTCTGTACTCCCAAAGTTATAAAAATATTCTCCGACATTTTCTCTTTATATTTTTAGAATTTGTTTTTAGTCCAACAGGAATCTATTTTTGCAGCGGTGCTTCTGTGAGAGGGTCTCATTTTATGTTTTTCTAAATGGATGGCCTATTTTTCCCAGAACCTCTTCTTCCACAGCCCACTCTGCCCTTGCTGACTTATAGATGTGAAATTTCCATGCAAACGTGCATCTGACCTTGTACTTCCTCTCCCTCTGTTCTGATGCCTCTACGTCCCATTCACATGGAAGAATGGCAACCTAATTTCTACCTACAATCTCCTGGGAATGATCAGTCCTAACTACAATGTTCATGCTACCAAACCCAACGGAGTTTTGAAAAAATTCTCCTTTTCTTGGACTCCATTTATCATTTCCTCCTAAATGCTACATAATGCTACACCCCTTTGATTCTTATCAATACAAATCATGATCATAATAATACCTTCTATTTATTAGGTAGTTACTCCGTGCCAGGCATGGTTTCAGCATTTTTTTTGTCATCCCTTCAAGTATGTTATACCATAGCCTGGTATCGTAAAGATTATTAGGTCATCATACCCGTTTTACAGGTGACTTAAGAACCGATGCATAGCCGGGCGTTGGTGGCGCACGCCTTTAATCCCAGCACTCGGGAGGCAGAGCCAGGCGGATCTCTGTGAGTTCGAGGCCAGCCTGGGCTACCAAGTGAGCTCCAGGAAAGGCGCAAAGCTACACAGAGAAACCCTGTCTCGAAAAACCAAAAAAAAAAAAGAACCGATGCATAGACAACTGAACCATTTTGCCAAAGGTCCCTGGTCTAGCAGATGGCAATATGAGATTTGAATCTAGGCCTGTCTGAGACCAAAGCTTAAATTCCTAGACACTCTTCTCTCTCTATCCAATCTTGAAAACTCCGCCCCCCAGGCTCCGTTTTCTCTAGCACACATTATTCTCTTTCTTCTTTCATTTATTAGTAGTATTTGGAGTTTTCATGTGTTGGTTGGTTGTTTTGGGTGGTGTGCATTTATTTTGAGACTAAGTCTCACTATGTAGTCCTAGCTGGCCTTGAACTCAATAAGTAGACCAGGCTGGCCTAGAACTCACAGAGATCCGCCTGTCTCTGCCTTCTAAGTGCATGGGACACATGCCACCATGCCCAGTAAGTTTGTTGTTGTTGTTGTTGTTGTGTCCATTCGTGTGTGTGTGTGTGTGTGTGTGTGTGTGTGTGTGTGGTGTGTTTAATTTTAGACAACATCCCATGATGTAACCAAGCTGGCCTCAAACTCACTCTGCAGCTGAAGCTGGCCCTGAATTCCTGATCTTCCTGCCTCCATGTTGCATGTGCTGGAATTCCAGGCACCCCTCACTATGAACAGTCAAATTTTACCAATCTATTTGTTTGCTTATCTGTTTGTTTGTTGACAGGGTCTCAAGTACCCTAGGCTGGCCTCAGATTCACTATGCAGTGAGGATGATAGTGAACTTCAGATTCTCCTCCTCCTACCTTCCCGATGTCAGGCTTACAGGTGTGTGCTACAATGCTTGGAAGCAGTGCTGAGTATCAGACCCAGATTGTGTGCATGCCAGGCAAGTTCTCTACCAACCGAGGAACAGCAACAGTCCCTATTTTAGTATTTTTGAGACAGGACTTCACTGTGTAGCCCAAGACAGCCTCAAACTCTTGGTCTTCCTGCTTCAGCCTCCTGAGGGCTAGGATTACCAAGAACTGAAACCACGAGGGTGGAACACCAAACCGGACTCCCGGCGTTTTCGGTTGTTTGGTCCTTGTTTAAACATATGCCATAGAAAGCACAGGGCGCTCTGAGGGCCTTTTCAGTGCACCTGTACTTACATATCTGTGCTAAAATGCCCCGATAACATGTAGAAAACACTGTTTTTGTAGGACCTGATGGCACTGGCCTATAGTCCCACTGATAAGGAACGGGGGATCACAAAGTCAAAGCCTGCCTTGCTACAGATAGAGTTCAAAGCTAGCCTAGACTCAAATAAGAAAATGGAAAACTGGCTGGGGATATAGCTCAGTGTTAGAGTGCTTGTCTAGCATGCAAAGGGTCCTAGGTTCGATCCCCAGCACTTGAAGAAAAAAGCAAACTGCTTTTGATCACAGAATTGCAGCTTCCTTCTTTCTTGCCCTGTCCTAATCCCAGAGAAGCTTTAGCAGTTCTTATTTGTGTTTGCACTATTTGAATTTTAAAATACCTATCATATATTTTATTCATTTAACTAGTATTTTTTATGACAAGTTCTCAGTATGTTACCCAGACTAGCACTAAACTCTCAATCTCCTGCCTCAGCCTAATGAGTACTGTAATTACAGGCATGTGCCACTATGTCCAGCTATCAATTTTAAAATCATGAAAAACTACTAAGGATATTCTAGAAATGAAATAGAAGTAGATTAGTGCCCAAGAGGCAGTATCTGTTCAGTATTCCTCACCATCATGATCAAGACACTGTCCATATGTGGACTGTCAACAACTGAATGGACTGTGAGAAAATTCATTGAAGACTTCCTTAAAAAAAAGTGCAACTGAGTGTAACACTCCGATTGTGACCCAACTACTCAGTTGACAGGAAGTAGGGTCTAAGTGATGCTCAATTCAACAAGATTAGCATAAGAAGCAATCCTATAAAAAGAAAAAAAAGAGTGGTTGGGGCCAGTGAGATGATGCAGCGGATTAAGGCACTTGGCTACAGAGCTTGATGAGGAGTTCAAGCTCAGAGTCTCACATGGTAGAAGGACAGAATTGACTCCCCAAAGTAGTCCTCTGATCTCCACACGTATGCCATGGCCCAAGTACAAAGTGAACATACATACATGTTCATACACAATAAACAATGAATTAATAAGTAAATAATTATTTAAAAGAGAGAGGTGTCTTTCTTTTAGCATTTCATATAGAAAACAGAGTTTGTTTCAGTGCTTAAGAAACTACATGTGGTGCCGGGCGGTAGTGGTGCACACCTTTAATCCCAGCACTCGGGAGGCAGAGCCAGGTGGATCCCTGTGAGTTCGAGGCCAGTCTGTGCTATGGAGTGAGTTCCAGGAAAGCCTCCAAAGCTACACAGAGAAACCATGTCTCAAAAAAAAAACAAAAACCAAAAAAAAAACAAGAAAGATAGAAAGAAAGAAAGAAAGAAAGAAAGAAAGAAAGAAAGAAAGAAAGAAAGAAAGAAAGAAAGAAAGAAAGAAAGAAAGAAAGGAAGAAAGAAACTACATGTGAACCGGGGGTTAACAGTTAACAGAGAAAGAAATGATGGAAACATTGGAGAAAGGAGGGAGAATGTGGGAAAAACCAAACTAAGAACGTATGAAAAAGGCTCCTGGAAAACTACTACTTTGTAAGCTAATTTCAAATAAACTTTGCGGCTGGAGAGATGGCTCAGTGGTTAAGAACACTTGCTGCTCTTGCAGAGGACCTGGGCTTGGTTCCACAACTGCCTGTAATTCCAGCTCCAGGGGATCCAACATTCTCTTCTGGCTTCAAAGACATTATATGAACATGCTGCACATATGTACAAGCAGGAAAACATTCATATGCATAAAATAAATTAAAATACAGTTATTTAAAAAAGTTTAGGCTGGAGAGATGGCTCAGCAGTTAAGAACGCTTACTGCTCTTGCAGAGGGTCCCAAGTTCAGTTCCCAGCACCCACCCTGAATGTCATAACCTCCTGTAACTCCAGTTCCACAGGATCCAATGCTCTCTTCTGGTCTCTGCAGGCACCATTATGTGCACTCCCATGCACATACATGCTGTGCACGTGCATACATGCATGCTCCCTGGAGTGTGTATGTGTGAGCGCGCGCGCGCGCGCGCGCGCGCGCACACACACACACACACACACACACACACTGAAATTTTTTTAAGAGTTTAAACAGTGATATGCTATATGGGTGGACAATACTGTTTCTAGGAGACAATAGATTATGAAACAACCTCAGTACCAGGCATGACATACCTCCCTTTGAGTTATTGGCCTTGCAGGCCCCAGAGGCTATTACCAATGTTCTTGGTTGCTCATCATAACTAGATCTTAAGACCTTATTGCTAAAGATATCACATTATTTTACTGGACACAGAGAAATCAATCTGGAACTGATCTGAAAACTTCTGCTGGCTAGCTTTCATAGTGCTGGGAAGTGCTCCACAGGCCACTGGGGAAGGAAAGACACCCATGATCTTACCCACTGCTAGAGCCTGCGATACTGAACTGCCAGAGAAGATGTGCTCACTTCAACAATGGCGTGACTGCTACAGGGCAACTGGCTACTTTATGGTTGGATTTGAGGCTGATCCACAAGAGGGGATTCAGGCCTGTTACTGTACACTTGGTCAAAAGCCTATGGCTAGGACAGTAATAGGTCATGGGGGGGGACCTACTGCTGTTGTTTTGCTGAAGGGACGAATTATCAACCCCCCTCCTAAATATTTATGTGTATACCGGTGGATCAGTGCTGCTCAGGACAGCTCTCTCTGCAGTGGGTAGCAGTTAGTAGAGAGGCCATAACCGGTCAGAGTGCTGATTATGTGACTGTGAGTGCTTGGCCCCTAAGTGGGACATCTGTATCAACCCTCAGCAATGGCTCAGGGAACATCAAAGGAAAGATAGAAGAATGTAAAAGCTGGAGCATAGAGAGGAATGCTGTGAAAAGCTGTCTTCTGGATACAACATAGCCACTGGACTCCTGAGTCCAGAACAGCTACAGTTATCTACACAAGACCTGCTCAAGATCAAGCCAGGCAACAACATTCCCACACAGAAAGGAGAAGAGCTCATGAGGGGCCTCCCCTAGCTGAGGAACTACTGCACATGAGGACAGCCTGGGCTACAGAGCAAGTTCCAAGCCAGAGAGGGATACATAGCAAGACATTGTCTCAAACAAAACAAACAAAAAACCACCAAAGCCAGGCAGTGACGGCGCACACCTTTAATCCCAGCCCTCTGGAGGCAAAGGCAGGTAGATCTCTTTGAGTTTGAGGCCAGCTTGGTCTACAGAGCGAGTTCCAGGACACCCAGGGTTGCACAGAGAAACCCTGTCTTAGCACTCAGGAAACAGAGGCAGGTGGATTTCTGTGAGTCCAGGACCAGCCTGGTTTATATAGAGAGTTCCAGGCCAGCCAAAGATACACAGTGAGACCTTACTTCAAAAACAAATGAACAAATGAACAAACAAAATAATAACAACCAACACACACACACACACACACACACACACACACACACACACACCAAAAACATCAAACCCAGGGGGCTGGAGAAATGGCCCAGCAGTTAAGAGTTTGTACTTCTTTTCCAAAAAGCCCAAGTTTGATTCCCAACACCCACATGAGGCAGCTTGCAAAAGCCTGCAACTCCAGCTCCCAGGAATCTGGTGCCCTCTTGTGGCCTCTACAGGCATCTGCATTCACATACACATACCGTACTCATGCATACACATACACACATACATATGCTTACAAATAGAATAAATGTTGAAAAGTAAAGGACTGGGAAGAAGTCTCAGTGAGTAAAGTACTTGCCACAGAAACATGATGATCTGAGTTTAGCTCACCGGAACCCATGTAAAGGGGAGAGAGCAGCTCACATCTGTAATCCAAACAACTTTACAATGGGACGGGAGGCCAAGACAGAATTCAGTCTCTGACCAGCTACTCTGTCGTACGCATACAACAGCAAAAAAACAAAAACCAAGAAACAAGCCGGGCAGTGGTGGCTCACGCCTTTAGTCCCAGCACTCGGGAGGCAGAGGCAGGCGGATCTCTTGTGAGTTCGAGGCCAGCCTGGTCTACCAAGTGAGTTCCAGGAAAGGCGCAAAGCTATACAGAGAAACCCTGTCTCGAAAAACACCAAGAAACAAACAAACAGAAAACCCCCACAAAACTCCCAAACAAGGTTGAAGGTGACAACCAACAACTAAGAGGTTGTCCTGTGACCTCCACACATGCACCGTGGTACATGTGCTGTGGTACATCACCTGCACTTGCATATACAAACACGTACACAGAAAGATTGTTTTTAAGGAATGTTGAGTGGCCCTTTCTGTGAGTGCCCTACCAGCTTTTCCTCCCCTACCCCAGCCTTTAACTCATCTTCATCTGGGAGCCTCATTCACTCCTCACATGCATCCTGAAACCCAGCTTCTCCTGGCTCGCCGCCTTCCGCTCTGCTTAGACCTTCTTGGTGCCTCTTCACAATCCTCCCCCCCACCTACTGACTTCATTGACATCCCGAGGTTTCTGTGGAAGCCTCTCTGACTTCTCTGCATAGAATAGAACTGACTGTTCTTGTCCTTGTGGCCTCATTGCAATCTGTCCTTTATCTCTCTCTACTCTGTCCTTTACAGGACAAACTCCTCTCTAGAGAAATTATTTACTTTCCCACGAATGTCTCAGGAGCAGAGATTAGGCCATTCCTTTTTCGAGTGTTAAAGTACAGGAGGGCCCGAACAGAGTCGAGGCTCCACTCACAAAGTCTATGGCGCAGCACAGCTGTAGAGAGGGACCCTGCAATGATGCCGCCATCATTCTAGCGGGACAGGCTGGGCCCCAGGGTCTGTACTCTCTGCCATGGTAAGCGCCTTTGGGCTGCTCCTCCCTTCACTCTCCCATGGTTTTCCTTACCTGTCCTCCTTGTTGATCTGGTCCCCAAAGCCCACAGTGCTCACAATCGTGAGTTTCAGCCCCACATTGCTCTCCTGGAGGTCATAGGTATTGGATCGGAGCTGAACACCCGGCTGTGTGTGGGTGGCTGGCTCCCCCTCGAACTTGGTGTTGAACAGGGTATCCATGAGGGTGGACTTGCCCAAACCTGTCTCCCCTGAAAAGCAAAAGATATCACACAGTGACTATGTAGCCATTACATGTCATATTTCACATATGTGTGAAGGGAGACGTGTATATACTAAAACACTAAATGAAGAATCGACAATTATATGAAACAACAGACATGCCAGCAGCAGATAGCTCACAATCCTAGAGAACTGGGCTAGTTTCCATTTTAGCCTTCATAATTTTTCTGTTATCAAGCTTTACCTTGAGTATATACTGCTTTTAGAGGCAGAGAAAGAAATGCAATATGTACAGATAGAGGGGTACAATCACTCCTAGAAATAGACTGTAAAGAAATATAATATACTCTTATTAATGCAGATCTCTAAGTGGTGCGCTTATATATAGTTCTCATTTTTCTTTAGTTTTTCTGTATTCTTGAAATAGAACATGTAAATACATGCCAATTGTCAAATAGCCCCTCCTCTCATGTCCCTGCCTCGGCTTCTGCCTGGCCTAAGCAGTGCTCAGTTCCACAGATGTTCAGGAGACTGTATTTAACCTTGGCTTCTCCCAGCCTAGATGACCTTTCAGTGAGACCATTTTTTATCTACTGAAGAATGAACTTAAGCCACAAATTCTTCTTCTCCAATCTCAAACAAACCCGGCACTTGTTTGCTTAACTAACACGTCAGCTGTGTGACACTAATAAATCCAAACACTAGAACTTCACGCTTGGGCGATAAATGGGGGAAGGGTTATGGTGGACTGGTAAAGGTTTGGGGAGGTTATTCCTGGGAGACTAGAGGATACCAAACGACTGCCTAGAACCAAGGAGTCTTTGGAGAATGAGACACCACAATCACATTGAAGAGAAGCTGGTGACATGGAGTTAGGCAGGAAGCTGATAAGAACCCGCAGCTGAGCGAGTCACCAAAAGCACTTAGAATCTCTATGGCTTCAGATTGTACTTGGCGCCTCGTCCCACTCCAAGTGAATCAGAATAAATACTAGGAATAAAAGTCGGTAGCTAAGCTGGAGATGTAGCTCAGTGACTACAGTGTTGGCTTAGTGTAACTGAAGCCCTATTTATCCCCAGCAGTGAAGAAACTGAGCGAGGTGGCCCTCAGGAGATGGAGGCAGATAAGAAGGATAAGATCAACCTGTTACATATCGAGTTGGAGGCCAGCCTGGTCTTTAAGTCAATAATTAGTGACAGGCTAGGCAAGGTGGTACATGCCCTTAACCCCAGCACTCGGGAGGCGCAGGCAGGTGGATCTAAATTCGAGGTCAGCCTGGCCTACATAGTAAGTTCAAAGACAGCAGGTGCTATGTAGAAAGACTCTGTCTCAGACAAACACACCAAGAAACAAACAAGTTAACGAGCCTGGACCGTTCCCCGGACACCTTCGATCACACTACCATTTTACTAGCATAATCCCGCTTCTTTCTAACCCTCTCCAGCCAAGGAGGGATTGTGTGACCTTTGACCTATCCTCATGGTTGGGGTCAGGTTTCATCTGGAATAATTCCTGGTCTGGCGAACCTCTCCTTGAGACCAACAGTACACATGTGCAAGGCAGTGCATAGAAGTGCATTATGGGGAATAAAAAACGCTCCCTCTCCCCGTACCCTCTCAGCTTCCTAAATATCGACCCATAAACATTTCCTACGACGAGAGCTTTCTATGCAGAGAAAGAAAAGAGCACTCAATTCAGCCTGGTTCCCAAGGTCCCCAGCTCTATTTCTTGGCCAGGTGTGACTAAGGAGATGAACTGCCAGGGTATACAGACAGGGTTCCTTACACAGATTGTGCTTCCAGCCAGGGTCTGCTGTAATCATCAGGGACGACTGTCTAAGAAGAGGCTCTTTTCTGTCCTCCCCTAAAGAAAGTACTCAGATCCCAAGAATAACCGGTGCAGTGAGGTCTTTGCCATGGGAGGGGACAGATTCAGGTGTGCAGCGGAACACGGCACCCATTACTCCACCAAAGGATGTGGCACAGCTCACCTGTAAACAGGGCCAGAATCTGAGGTGGGAACGCAAGGATTGCTGCCATGCGACAAGTCAACTTCTCTGTGGACACCCGCGCTTCCAGTCCATTTCAACCAGTTTTGTGTATGCCTAATGAATCTTCCATGTATAGCCTCAACCTCACCCCTCTTGGTCCCCTGAACTCATTACTGAATGTCCCTGCTGCTCCTAGACAGTGGTGGGCTCCAGTCTCCCCAGCCCTCCAGAATGGGCTCACTGCCTCCACAGCCTACGAATTCTCAGAGACTCCTCTGTATACTTGACAGGGCCTGTCGAGAACTTCCCTTAGACGGTCTCGGGAGCAGGTCTACAGAGCCAGAGACCCACCCTGTTTGCACAGCTGGAGAGACGGGCGCTGGGTGGGGTAGGGCGAGCAGCAGGGGAGGAACGGCAGGGAAACTGGCCACCCAGATGCCTGCCAGCAACAGGAGGGCCGTGGCAACTAGATGTTAAATAATGAAGGTCTGGAAGAGAAGAATTCGCCATGTCTAGGGAATTGCAATAAACGCAGGCATCAGAAGAAGGCGGAAAATGCAGCCAGCTCCTCCAGAGGCTCTCGAGTGCTTCTGCTCTCAGTTGCCATCAGGGGGGACCTGGAGCTGGAGGGATACCCTCTCTCAATGGCTGGCACAGACCCAGCCTGAGACAAGAATGCTGTCTCCCCCTATAACTGCCTTGGGCCCAGTAGTAAATGTGTGGGGATATGACATGTGCCCTAACTGGGATCAGGTCAGCAGATTCCACCAGGCCTCATCAAGAAGGTAGGAACTGGGCAACTGGCTTCCAGCAGGAAACTCAATGAGTCCCAAGGGCTCAATTTCCCTCCCCTTCTCTCCAGCCCTCCCAGAGCATGTCACAATGGAGAGCAGGGTTTCTTAACTCTTTGAACTCATGCTCTACCTCTCACTTTGCTTATTGCTGACATTGTACTGCAAACAATAACTTTTAAAAATAACATAGGGGCTAGAGAGATGGCCCGGTGATTAAGAGCACTGGCTGCTCTTGCAGTAGACTTGGTTTTAGTTTCCAGCATCTACATGGCAGCTTACAGCTGATTGTAACTCCAGTTCCAGGGGAACCAAAACTGTCTTCTGGTCTCTGCAAGCACCAGGCACACATATGTACATGCAGGCAAATATTCATACATACAAAATAAGTAAATGTCTTTTTTAAATAATTTAAATTTGCCAGGTGGTGGTGGTGGCGCACACCTTTAATCTCAGCACTCAGGAGGTAGAGGCAGGTGAATCTCTGAGTTCGAAGCTAGCCTGGTCTACAGAATGAGTTCCAAGACAGCCAGGGCTACATGGAGATACCCAGTCTCAAAAAACAAAATGAGAAAGAAAGAAAGAAAGAAAGAAAGAAAGAAAGAAAGAAAGAAAGAAAGAAAGAAAGAAAGAAAGAAAGAAAGAAAGAAAGAAAGAAAAGAAAGAAAGGAAAATTCTAGATATGCTAGCACTACATTTGCATCTGACAAAATGTCAGCCCTGTCCCAGTCTGGGTTCTAGTCCTTTTTCCTATAAAAGGGGAAGGTTGAAATAGCAATAGTAGGTGGGTTTTTTTGTGGGGGAAGGGTTGGCTTGGTTTTGAGACCCCTCGAACTCATAAGTCTCCTGCCTCAGCATCCCAAGTGCTGGGACTTCAAGGCATACACCAATAGTATTTGCTTGGAGCACTTTTATGTGCTCTGTGCCAGGACTGCTGTGAATACATTTGTATTTTCTTTTTTTTTTTTTTTTGTAGTACTGAGGATGGAAAGAGGCAAGCTCTCAACTACTGAGCCACACCCTTAGCTTCCACAGATTTTATTTGTTTCTTACAGCAAGCTTAGAAGGTAGACACTATGTTTTTTTATTTTTAGTGCTGAGCATGGAGTCCAGGCACTCAAGTCCATCAGGTTGAACAAGAGCTCTACCCGTAGCTGTGCAGGGGGACACTTGGAGGCAGAGGCAGCCAGATGTCTGTGAGTTCCAGGCCAGCCTGGGCTACAAAATGAGACTCTATCTCAAACAAGCAAGCAAACAACAAAAAAGTTCTACCCTTGAACTACAACCCAGTCAGCCCCTAGATGCAAGTGACCCTTAATTTATAGATAGGTCAACCAAGTCACCCACTGGCTTTGTGAATGTTCAGGTTCCTCCTCCTCTCTGGGCCCAGTTTTCCTCCTCTCTACACTGTAGAGGAGATGACAGTCCAAGGTCACAAACTAATACATGGCCGAGCCAGTGTTTTCACTGAGTCAGGCTACTTCTGTAGCCCATGCTTTGAACCAATACACTCGAGCGAGGCCCACAAGCATGACAGATGGGTTCATTTCGTCACTCAACAAGCATTTACAAAGCCTCTGATAATAGCCAGATACAATTATAGGGGCTGAAAATACAGCAAAGAGCAAGATAGCCGCAGTCCCTGTTTACTTGGAGCGAAGTCTCACTCAGCTGTAAATGGTGGGATAAGCCAAGAGAAAATGCTGCTGAGCTCAACAGGGAGGTGTCCAAAAGGAAATACTCCAGGAACTACAGTTAGCCATGGCCGTCTGTGGAGAGGGACAAGGTCCTGCCTGGCTATGTGACCTTGTCCTCTCTCTTTCCTGTTCTTGGTGGAGCCTGGCAGACTGTGGTGTGTTTCAGCTAGCACATGCAGCTTCCTGTACCTCTTCCCGAACCCGTGTCCTGTGACACCGATAGCTTAAAGTCAGCTGTGGGGGAAGTAATGACACCATGGAAATCAGTGGGTGCCACAACCCATGGACTGTTTTCTCCCATGGTGCCTTGTCAGCCAATGGCCAAGCGCTGTGGCAGCTTCAGGCTAACAACGGCCTTTCCCAGAGATAGGGGATGGAAACATTAGCCCCCGACCTTTATAGACTACCAGCTGCCCTTTGCACACCTCCCGCAGGAAAGCCGCAATCCTGCTTGTCCTGAGTGTGTTTTCCAAGTTCAACAGAGCCCAGTTGAGCCTGGAATCCTGAGCAGCTTCAAAGTAAATATTATCATTATGAGCCTTTGTGCTCTTCATGGCCATTAGCGCTGCCAGCACATTTAGATGGGCCACTCTCGTTAGGGCTCTTTCCCAGAAGTACAAAGCACCAGGCCCCAGAACGCTGCTGTTGCTGGCTCGGGTTTTTCTTTTGAGGCCTCCTATATGGATGTTGACAGTCACGAGATACTCAAAAGTTCCAAAGCTAAGGGGTTGGGATATGGTTTTTGATGGGATGGGGATGGGGGAAATCTCACCTCACTTGGTAACTACTGTCAACCTTAGAGAATCTATCAGACTGAGTTCATCATATATGCTTACATCTTTATGCTTAGCTAAAAATCATAATAATCATGGATGGAAATTATTGGTGTAGTCAATTTATTGCACTATAATTTAGGCTGTGGATTCATACAAATTCTCTTCCCCTCCTCTCTCAATCTCAAAAGCACACATGCACATAGTCACACATACATGTACAATACTTACTCTGCCGGGTGTGGGCATAAGATCAGTGGGCCAACATCAAGATAAACAATAATGTGAAAAAAAAAAACTATTCTAGCTCTCCAGCTAGCTCTCCAGCTAGCTCTCCAGGCTAGCTCTGCTGTAATTGGACACTAAAAATACTTCAGGTAAACAATTTCTGTGAGCAAACAGAACCATTTTATAACAGTCACCAAGGAGGTAAATTGGATAGTCACATACAGGTACTAGGCATAAGAACATGGTCACTAAAATTCCTGCAGGAGCAGAGATCACCTTCAGTAACCTCACTGGACTCTGCCAAGTCAGTGACCATTCCCAGCGCTGTAGTTGGGTTCAGATGGCAGTCTCAGAGCCACTTGTGACCTTGAAGCAATTGAGGGTTCCCTGAGCCGTGGTAAGGCTATGAATACAGCAAGAGAGGAGGATGCACACACTGTAGGCATTTTTTGATTCAGTTCAGGGATTGGTTTATCTAGTGGTCCTATCTATGGGCATTATAGGAGGAGAGCCATTTCTTCAAACTTTACAAGTAGAGAAAGAAAAGACATATGACTCCTTGAGGACAAAAGGGTCTTCCTTTCTTCCCTCCCTTCCCTTCTGAGAGAGTCTGCCCAGGCCCTTCAGCAACTTCATGTCTTCAGATGTATGCTGAAGCACTGTAGAGAGCAATACCCTAGTGGGAGCATGAGTTGACTATCACACTCACCTTGTCTTGGTCTTGGCTGCCCCATCCTGGGGGACTAAGGAATCTTAAGAGTCATATGACAAATTTCCGTACACTTGGCCATCAAGTGCCGTTCTGACCCACAGGGGTTTATCAGTCCGGTCTATTGCTCTAGGTTGAAAGGTTGCTTACAGTGAGCTTGTCATTTTGCTTTAATCTCAACTTCAGCACAGGTCATAAGGCACTCTGGGAGGAATGCCAAGGGAATCTGGTATGTGTGTGTACTGGAATATTTCAGTCATCAAATATTGTGTGAAATAAGTTGGCCATTAGCCAAAGATTGATCTTGTTAGCTAAACAGAAATTTGTTAGTGCCAATATTAGATGTGATGATATTTCTTCTTGAGGTTGATACCCTGTCTTGCTTTTATTTTCTGTCCCTGTCCTAATTAACACCTAAACATGACTGTGAGTTAGACTTCCAGCATTCAAAGACTTGGCAACCTCTATGCAGACTCTAAGGCCTCTCGTGTGTAATTCCACGAAGCACATATTTTTGTCTCATAGGCTCCAAAGCTGATACACAAGAATGAGTCACTTTTGCTAGTGAGTGAGCCTAGCTGACTGCCTGTCACCCATATTTAGAAATGACCTTATTGCTCTGTTTGTCCTTACAAGTACAGTGAATTCCCTACAGAAAGTGACATGGTAAAGAATACTGGAGATGGAGGTGAAGAAAAAAATGCCTTCAAAAAACTGTGAGGACATTTATTTATTTATTTATTTGAGATAAGATCTCATCATGCAGCCAGGGTTAGACTCAAATTCACAATCCTCCTGTCTCAGTCTCCTAAGTGCTGGGATTATAGACCTCTACCAACACATCCAGCAGAAAAAGAAATTTTCAATACATTAAACACTAAAGTGTAATTCAGTGGTCGTTTGAATCTATGATGTGAATGAGTTCCCCATGTGCTCTATACAAAAATAAGAAAAGGAAATTAGCAGAAGTGTGTAAGTGTTCCAGCCAGTGTGAAAATTGGTTTTATTATGGTATTTATGCAACCATTAAGGTTCGGAAGGGGGTCACTGAAAATATGCAGGTATACTTCTCTTACACTGTGGGGTGAAAATTACACGTTACCACTGTGTTTGTAAATTGGGGATTTTTAAGGTTTCAGAACACATTCTTAAAGAATGACAAGGTACTATTGTCCGTCATGTTTGTTTGATGGTACTCAGTGGTTTCCAGAGGGCTTTCATGGTCTCAAGGGATGTTGCTGGCAGCAGTCAGAGGCAGTGGGAGGAACGAGAGCTCAGCCCGTTTTTCCATGGTGCCTCAGGTAAATCCCTGTCCTCCTCAATTCTCCTCTCCAGGACGATGAGGATACGACTCCCAAGCCTCACTTGGCCCACTCGGGGCAGAACAGCTAATGCAAAAAGCCGCTGAAAAGTACAGTGGGTGCCTCCTGTGGGCTCAGCTTACTCATTCACTTCAGAAATATTATTAAAGTCTCTGTGTGCTGGAATCAGCACAGCACATGGACTAAAACAATGCCTCCTCATATAGGTGTGGTGGCGTGGGACCATAACCCCAACACTTGGGAGGCTACGGAAGGAGGATCAAGAATTAGAGGCTAGCCTGGGAGACTTGTTGAGTTCCATGCCAGCCTAGGCCACATAATGAGACTCTGTCTCAAAACATACCAGAATCAATCCCAGGCAGAGATACAGGTAGGGGAACGAAAGATCTTGGTACACGGCCGTGTGATTCCTACACTTAAGCTCCAACTACAAAGACTACAGAGACCCAGCCGACTACGCACAACTGGAAGGCATCTTTATTTCCTCAGCCATCACCTCCCTCCCCATTCCATCCTGGTTCTCATCTTCTGCAATCCAAAAGAACCTGACAGCAGGAACCGAGCCAGCCAGCCCCCTTTAACAAAATTTTCCACCGAGTCTCACAAAGCTCTGTTTTTCCCCCAAGGTATGGCCCCAGATTCTGGTCTGGGCAGAGGAAAAAAAAAATAATTGCAGCTGGTCGCTTACAAAAATAAACAAAGGGATGAGAGAAGAAGGAGGGGGGCAAGCTTGCAACTAGATGAGAAGGACCCATTATTTAACCTAATTACCTGCAGAGCCACATCTAGCCATTAAGAATCTATATCCTGTAATAGAATTTCCTGCCATGGAAATACTCACCCACGCACAGGATGTTGAAGCAGAAGCCCTGGCTGACTGACTTATTCACCAGCTGGTCAGGCAAGCTGTCAAACCCCACATGTCCAGCCAGGGGGACAGTTCGGCAACCTTCGCCCTAATTTGGAAAGGGAGGGAGGAGAGAAGAATGACAATGTGCTTAAAAGCCATTTGGATCTCCGCGCTCTATCCACATGCACTCTATCCTGGGCCAGGAAGTAACAACCACAAAGGCCCAATGTGTCATCTCTTCCCTCAGCCACCCCCCAACACACACACTCCAAAGCAAAATGGCCCATCAGCTTGGAAATCATGGGTGCTTGGGTACGGGTATCCAATAGGTTCAGTAAGAAATACCACTGTAGTTCTGGACAGGACAGAGTATGCGGGCAGCTTATCCAGGCTAGCACTGGATGTTCCAACTTGGATGAAATCTCAACTCAATCATTTAGAGGCTAGGGAACCTCTCGGGGACTCAGTTCCCTTCCACATCTATCACATGAGACAATACGATGTGTTTTAGAGGTGTCAAGAGGATACAATCTGCTTATTAATACTTATAATGAGCTTAATATGTGTACACACACTCAATACATATTCCAAAGCCCTTGGAAATCAGTGAATCTTCTTTCTAGGACACGTTGGAGACCCACAAAGGTGGCCCAGCGGAGAAGTTAAGAGCACAGATCTGGGCAGACAAGCAAATGTTCTTGCTGCCAAGCCTGATGACCTCAGCTAGATACCTGGGACTCACGTGGTGGATGGAGAGAATCAGTTTCCATAAGTTATCCTCTGACCTCCACACTTGTGTGGCACCAACACACACACACACACACACACACACACACACACACACACACACACACACACACATACACACACACACAATGTAAAAAATAGTTTTTTAAAACACAGACTTTTGCCGGGCGGTGGTGGCACACGCCTTTAATCCCAGCACTCGGGAGGCAGAGGCAGGCGGATCTCTGTGAGTTCGAGGCCAGCCTGGGCTACCAAGTGAGTTCCAGGAAAGGCGCAAAGCTACACAGAGAAACCCTGTCTCAAAAAACCAAAAAAAAATAAAATTAAATTAAATTAAAAAAAATAAAAAATAAAAAAAAAACACAGACTTTTGAATCAGGCAGGTCTGAGTCAGAGGCCAAACTCTGCAGTTCAACCTCCAACAAGTTACTTAAATTCTCAGTCTCCCCCTTTTAAAGGCAGGAGTTAGTAGTTAATGTGCAGACTGCATAGGACCATACTCCTTATGCACAAAGCATACTGCTTGGCATGTGGAAAGCATCCAGATAGTAGCTGCCCTTATTACAGCGCTGTAAGGTTATCCTTGGACCCCAAGCTGGCCCATCATGCACTAAAACACTTGTAGCTCTCTCCAGCTTGAAGGGAACTGTCTCCAGGCTTCCTCTGGCTCCCTTGACTCCGCAGGGGTCAGCCAAGCCACTCCCAGCCCTGGAAAGCAGAGGGCCAAGACTTCTTATAGTAATGGTTTTATAAACAAGGAGAGTCTCAAACTGAGGCAGACTTCCAAGGAATCAAGGGGAAGGACGAAAAGGGCCTGCATGTACTCAAGACATATGCCAACTGCTAACGGTCACAGCCAAGGGTGGGGTGTCAGGAGAAAGGTGGGGAGTGGAAGCCGGAGGCAGCCGAGCTTCACAAAAATGATGGGCTATGGAAACAGGCAGGGATTCTGTGGGGCGAGGCTGCACCAAACTTTCCGTAACCAGCAAGATGCCAAGAGCAACCCAAAAGGCCATGGTTTGTGCCAGGAGGCCTGCACCAGCATCCCAGGCTGTGCCAGCAGGCAGCTCGTATGCTGACTGGACTCGCTGCTAGACTAGGTGTCACACCAAAATGGATGGGATGCCACAGCGGAGGAGCCGCTCAGCCACGGATGGAGTCACACGGCCCCTCCACCTAGTTGGGGCTGGGGGGAATCTCCTCGCTCCCACCAGTGTCACTGGATCCTCCAAGAGCTTGTGCTGGTGACTACCATCTGGCATGTTCATTCCCCTCTCACTTTTCTCCACACAAACTTCCAGCAGAGCGCACTCGAAAGACTGCCATATGCCATCAAGTCAGGTTGATGCAGCCTTTGCTCACCTAAAGACAAGGGGTTTCATGAGGGATGTACAACACTCTGCTCCACACTCACTTCACCCGTTTCCACGTCCCTTTCCCTACTTGCCCGTTTTTCTTTTTTCCTTAAAGCAAACAGTAAGCTGGAAGTTTACTGCTGTTGGTTCTCAGCCCTCGGCAAAGCAAAGAGACTTAAGAGCCAATATGCTCTCTCCAGGGAGCCTCCTACGTAGCAGGCCTCAAAATTGGGACAGACTCAGAGTTGAGGTTTCCTGAGCCATATTTTATCATCTCTTCCTGTCTCCAAATTCAGCACTATGAAACTTCAAGGGCTCTGAAGTCCCAGGAATTCTCAAGCTAAAGATAGCAGGCAGTGGGGGGAGCATCTTACCTTTAAAATTCACTTCACTGTGAAAGAATTCCCAAATATGAGGCCCAGGATGTAGTTCTGTTGGTAGAATGCTTGCGTGGCACACACAAAGCCCTAGGTTCAATTCCTAGCGCCACCTAAATGGAGCGTGGTGGCACACAACTCTAATCCGCACCCTCTACCACTCAGTTCTACAACTACACTGTGCTCCCAAGCCCAGTTCCCTGCTTGAGTCTCAAGTCAGTTCAGTCGACTTTAACCAGAATTTTCTTCCCCTCAAGGTGTGTGGATGTCAGCCTGCCAATTCAGTACCACTGGAGACATACCCTGCCCCTACTTTCTTGTTCTTCCAGTCACGTATCTGCAGATGGAATGAACTTTACGACAACTCCTGCATGTGGGGCTGGAGAGATGGGTCAGCAGTTACGAGCACTTTCTGTTCTTGCAGAGGCTTGGTTCCCTACACTCAATGTGGTTCCTAACTCTAGTTCCAGGGAATCCGCTGCCTTCTTCTGACCTCTGAGGGCACCAGGCACACCCATGGAGAGTAGACATATAGGCAGGCAAAACCCTCATCACCTAGAATAAATCTAAAAAATGTATTTTGAAATATTACATGGATCATGGCACTCCCTGCTCAAGACACCCCAAATTCCCCAAGCTCATTGCTTGTAGAGTAAATCCTATGTTCTTCCTTTTCCTGTTTGGGGGATCTTTATACTGCTGTAGAAAATAATGGTGGGTTCATGGTAGGTGTTTGGTAAATTCTCATTTGGGGGCAGGGTCTCAAGTAGCCCAAGCTTGTCTCAAATTCAACATATTGTAAAGTCTTACTTACACTGTTGATCTTTCTGCCTCTGCTTCCCAAATGCTCAGATTAGGTCTGTGCCGTCATACTCAGCAGAAATTATTAGAAAACACAGAAATTATCAGGAATAAAATAAAAAGCATCTATCATATTCTCATTCTCCCAAGATGAGCAATATGCGCATGGATTTCCTGCCAGTCAGTACACCTTTACTTAACAAAACAGGGACACTGTTATCTGTTCCTTGGCAGGATCTGACTTAATACCCTGACACTTAGTACAGATGTTTTCTTGAGTAACTAGGTATACTTCTTTTTTTGTTGCTTGTTTGGTTTTTTTTTTTATATGAACTTTTTTTCCCCAAGATTTATTCATCATGTATACAGTGTTCTGCCTGCATGTATGCCTGCAGGCCAGAAGACGGCGCCAGATCTCATTGCAGATGGTTGTGAGCCACCATGTGGTTGCTAGGAATTGAACTCAGGACCTCTGGAGAAGCAGCCAGTGCTCTTAACCTCTGAGCCATCTCTCCAGCCCTAGGTATACTTCTAAATTATTCATTTCCTTAGAGCAGCATCTTTTTGAAGATCTATTTTATTTTCAAAGACGCGCACTTGTGTGTATCTGTGTATGGGTATGTGTACAGGAGTGCGGGTGGAGACAAGGGGGCGCTGCTGAGTCCCTTGAAGCTGGAGTTAGAGGCAAATGTGAGCCGCCTGATGTGAGTGTTGGGGATCAAATGCAGATCCTCTGCAATGAGCTCATAACCACTGAACCATCTCTCTAGGCCCCAAATCAGTACTTTTATTGGCCATATAGCATACCCATGCAGGAACCTGCCACCTGTTCCTAATATAACTTCTACTACTGGACATTTGATGTGTGTCTCCAGGTTTTCTACTTAAAAAAAAAAAAAAAGAACAGTTGTTTTGTAGGGCGGTGAATGTCTGTATTTCCTAAAATTAAAGCCTGCTAGAACAAAGAGCCAGATTTATTTATTTACTTACTTACTTACTTATTTACTTACTTACTTTGTTTGTTTGTTTATTTATTTGGTTTTTTTTTTTTTTTGAGACAGGGTTTCTCTGTGTAGCTTTGGAGCCTGTCCTGGAACTCACTCTGTATACCAGGCTGGCCTCGAACTCACAGAGATCTGCCTGGCTCTGCCTCCCAAGTGCTGGGATTAAAGGCGAGTGCCACCACCGCCACCCGGTAGGGCCATATATGTTTGACATCTACTTATTCGCTTGTTTGTGTGTGGCAGCACACGTGCCACAGTGCACACGCGGAGGTCAGAAAGCAATCTGCAGTTACAGCCTCCTGTGTGGGTCTCAGGGGCCAAACTCAAGTGTTCAGGATTGGTAGCAGGTACCTTTACCCGATGAGCCACCTTGCTAGCTCCAAAGGTTCACACACTTTAAACACTGATTGATGCATGACTTAACAGAGGACAGTGCTACTGAGTGTTTCTATCACTACTATGTACATGTTTGTGTACCCATGAAGTTTCATGGGCTTCTATCTACTGTGAACTGATTCATTGGAAAATGGTATGGTACTCTTTAATTTGCATTTTATTAGTGATAGTAAACATTAAAAAAACCTTTCAGCTGTGTATGTGTATTGTGTATGTAAATTATCTAATCGTGCTTTTGCCCATTTAAAAAAATACATGTTTGTCTTTTCTCTTTGATTTGCAAGAGCCTTCCATGCATCAAGGGAAAGAAGATTTGATTTCCAGGTGAGATAGGTAAGAAAGTCAATAAGTAGTTAACATCGTGAGGTTTGAGGCCCAGACAGCACTTAAGGGTGCGATAGAAATTTGAGGAGTGAGAGAGAGCAAATTGGATTGCTCTGGGAGAGGCAGTAAAGGGGGGGACGCTAAAGAGTGAGCATAGGGAACACCCGTGAAAAATGGGAAGGTGAAGGGGATTTTGCCAAGAGGGGGGAATAATCAGAAAAGCAAAAGAAGACCCGTTTCCTGTCATCTGAAGCGAGAAATACAAGTACGAAGAATTACAGAGATGTAACGACAGATTTGCATTTAGTGATGTCACTGGTGACTTGGAGTGTTTATTTCTTCTGTGTCTTTTACCCAGTGTCCGCTTTACCTAAATTAACTAAAGAACCTGGAGCCGTGGGACATGGGACCTGGTTGATGTGTTATTCTTGCTATTTACTAGGTTGAAGGAGTCAAATTTTGTCTCAATCTCTGTGGTTAAGAAAGCATCCAAAAACATTTGTACAGTTCTTGATTTAGGAAATTCTGTCTGGAGAGCACCTGTCTTGCTTTGATTAATCTTACATCAAGATCATCCTTGTTCAGAGTGAAATATGTGCATGCAAATTACAGACAAAATACTGTAATTGTCCACTGACCCCAGGACAAGCCCTGGAAGTGTCTTTCCTTCTCTCTTACGACACCTCTGATGCCTTATCTCCTTAGTCCTTCTCCTTAAGGTGATATAATTAATTGAGCTCCTAATTACTCTGATTGCAGTTAATTGAATGTTCACTTGACTACAATGTGCAGAAAAGGAGACAGAAGCGGCAACCTGGCCCAGCACTCTAACATTGAAACCTTACTTTGCTAGCCTGAGTAGCAACAATCACTCAAATCATTAATCTACCATAATCCCGCCACTGCCTCTTGGAATCTGTTCTGTGGAACCTCACACAACTGTACAAGGGTTTCTGTGTGAGGAAATACACTAATGCATAGTTTATAGTCATGAAAAACTAGACACTCCTTAAATGCTGGACAACTGAAAACTAATGAACACGCGTGTTCTGGAACACTCTGTACTGATGTGAATACCTCCAAGACATAGTATAAGACAGAAAACAGAAGTTGTAGAATGATATGCATAATGAGTACATGTATGTCCAAAAAGGTCTGTATATGTGTATGAGAATACTTAGACAGATGCATGAAAAGACACCAAACCAAAAGATACCAGTAGTTATCTCAGGGGACAGGAAATGGAAACCAGGGGCCTACTCAGAAGTGTAATCAGTTTTTGTGTGTGGTGTTTGATTCTTTTATAACACAGATGAACTCACATGTTACCTGAAATAATTTATAGATATTTTTCTTTTCTTTTCTTTCTTTTTTCTTTTTTTTTTTTTGTTTGTTTGTTTTTGTTTTTTGTGTTTTTTGAGACAGGGTTTCTCTGTGTAGTTTTGGTGCCTGTCCTGGATCTCGCTCTGTAGACCAGGCTGGCCTCGAACTCACAGAGATCCGCCTGGCTCTGCCTCCCGAGTGCTGAAATTAAAGGCTGTGCCACCACTGCTCGGCAATGTATAGAATTTTTTTTAGTAAGAAAAGGAAAGTTCTTGCTCCCTCGGCTTTGTACTAGGGTTAATTAGCTAGGACATAGAGTCCGCGAGGAGCTAAAGGAAGGCAAATGAGAAGGTGCTCCTGAGAACTGAGAGAGCCCCCACTTCCCTCCTCCCAGTTCCATTTCCTGTTTGCTCCTCATCTGCAGTCACCTGCGGTTTTGAAAGACGTTATACCACATTTTGTATGAGAGGCAGAAACGCCGCTCTTCTCCTCTTCTGCCTCCTCCGAGGACACACCAATTTCGGTTTTTAATTGAATATTCGTACAGTACATATTAAGAGCAACGAGTTACGGCGCTTCCAGCTGTGTATCTTTCTCCCGTTGCTGTTTTTTTGGAAGTAAAGAGTCCCAGAAGCACTCAATAGGCAAGTGCTGTCCTCCACTGCCCGCTGCCTCTCCAACAGCCCGGGCAGAGAAAGCAGGTCGTTAAGCGGGGCCTCTGGGAACTGGGCCCACCTGTGTCAATAGAGAACTTCCTGTCTCTGTTCAAACCCGAGGTAGCCAAGTTCGCACGTGTCATCCTGAAGGATGAGGGGGAAACGTTTGGAACTCATGACCTATGACTCGGCTTTCCCTTAACTTTCTCCTCCGGTCTTTTGTACTCCAGTGTTAGCAAAGCAGACAGATGCTGAAACCTGGTCACCAGCCTCAGTGACTGCTTGGTGGTGGGCAATCCTTCCCCCTTCCCCACACTCCATCATCATTCCGGCACTGAGAAACTGCAAATCTCCTAGACTTGCAAAACCAACTCATCGATCCAATGACATATGATGGAATATTAAGCAACTAATGAAAATATTTTCTAAGAGTGCTTAATGACCTGAGGAAATATTTGCCAAAAACTGTTATATAAAGCGAAACAAAACAAAACAAAAGCTTACATACACAGGAGCATCCCAGTGAGAAACCTGGTGTTAACAGGTTACTTCGCTGGTACCCTTTCTGTTGCCCACTCTTTTTTCTAGAATAGGCATACTCTAGTTTTTTAATCTGGAAAAAATGTTTTGTTTTGAAAAAAGACTCTATGATGATACATTCCTAGGCAGGAAAGTAGCCTCAGATATTTTAGAAAAATGTTCAACTTCAACCAGAAAATGCTTTACAAACAGATAATCAGCAAGTTTGGTTAAGTGCAGCCTTTAGCATCTGGGCAATTTTATTGTATAGAAGACATTTGTTTTTACCAACAATACAACAGATTCTTACTATCTTCCTTTATTGTGACTTCTTACTACTTATAACTGACTATTAAACAGTACAACATAATTAGAGAATTGTGTAAACCAGAAGACAAATCATGTGTCCTGAAGTATGTCAGAAGTCCCGATAAAATCCCATCTGTAGCCTTCAGTGTTGACAAAGGAATGGAAAGTACTATACCATCAGTCCTGAGAGCCACAGAAAACCAATAAGGTCCAAAACTTTAACAAGAAAAAAGTAAAAATGAGTGTACCCAACTCATCAAATGCCAGGAGTTTTCATGGACTGCTAAACCAGGACTAAGAGAAAACTATCGCTATAATGTCCTGGCTGGGAGAGAAATTTAGGGACCATTCTTAGGAGAAATTAAGGCTTGCCAAAGCCTCAGTGGGGAAGCAGTTTAGGGGACCTCAAGGAAACACAAAGGAGACCATCTTTACTATACAAGGATGAAAGCATCTCTTTGGCAACACCGATAGATGAAACTGATTTTAATACCGAAGATAAATGCCAAAGTGGCTTCTCATTCTGTAAAAGGGTTCACAGCAGGACTCCATTAACTAGCCAGCTCTCCTGGTGCATTTAAAGTGGGATTCCACAGACAAACATTCAGTTGTCGTGTATCTTTATAAAAAGCCAATTGCTATATATACCTAGCCAGACAGGCCGCTTTCAAATGGTTGTTTCTAGTTCAGTTGCAGAGACCCTGCTGAGCTAAAAGCAAGGTTCCTTCTCCAAAACTCTCTCCTCGCTCAGCTCAAGGCTGAAGGAGGGAAGGGTGGAGCTCAGTTTTGCCGCCTCATTCAGAAGCAGAAGCAGACAAGGACCTAATAGAATTGAGCCTGGAGAACAAGGACAGCACAACTGGAGAGCTGGAAACTCCCTTAAAGATCGCCTGACCCCGGGCCTCTTTATGCAAAGGGGGAAATGGAGCCTGGGAGTGGAGGAGATGACTTGTCCCGAGTCATCCAGTGATTTAGTGGCAGAGAATGATGCTAGGATCCAGGCAGACTACTTCTCTCAGATGGAAAAGCTGACTTAAATACCAGATGTATTTCTTCCTGCTGCTAAAATTCCAGGCCATGAGGCTCCTGGCTTGATGCAGGTAGGAGTGAGAAAGGACAAGGAAAATGAACTGGAAGCTTGTGGGTAAACCATGATAGCTCTGGCCAGCCCAAGGCAACCAAGGCAACCAAGGCTCCTGAGGTCTATGCCCCAGCTCTTCTCTCTCTCTCTCTCTCTCTCTCTCTCTCTCTCTCTCTCTCTCTCTCTCTCTCTCTCTCTCTCTCTCTCTCCCTCTCCCCCTCTCTCTCCCCCCTACTTTTCTCTCTCCTTCTTTCCTTCTCTCTCTTCTGACTCTAGCCTGATCCTAGGCTTGGCCAGCTGCCCAGCTCTACTCAAGAGCCCCAGAGCTAATGAGTCTACCTAACTCAACACACCATTGTCTGGTAAAATATCTCCACTTCAGGCCAGGGGTGACCCCTGCTCTGGGTGGGTCAATGTTCCCACAAAAGCCATACACATCTCCTTCAAGTCATACAGTTTGAACCATTTTCTAGGTGTTCTGGTCATTGTTACCTCCAATCTGGTTTTTTTTTTTGGGGGGGGGCGGGAAGAAAAGGTTTACCCATAGGCCTCTGGGTAAATGCCCAACTACCCTCTGGGGAGCCTGAATTTGCCTCTGCCTCCATCTGGTCTCGTTTAATGGGGATCTGAAAAAAAAAAAAACCCGTTCTTGCTTCTGCGCCAGTGTTCAGAGCTGGGGGCCTCTGCCGTGAAACTGAACACCACCTCGCACCTCATCAGGGCTGGGAGAGCAGAGCTCTGCTCCTGTTACCCCAGGGCCCTCGTTAGGGCTGGGAGAGAGTCCTGGCAGGGGGAACCGGAACCCTGAGGCTTGTCCCTGAGACTTGTCCCTGAGACAGCCTGGAAATCAGTCCCTGGTCACAGGAATGACCCAACTCCAGGGCCAGCTTGAGAGCCTGCTGCATAATTCAGCAGATGGCTGTCTCTAGTGGGAAGACACTGGAGAAGAGGATAACATTAGTTCTCACTCTCCTGAGCATGTGGCCTCCTTCCTCTGTGCAGGCAGCCGAGAAACCCACGGTTTCAAATCCCGGCAGCAGCAGCAGCCTCCTGCCAAACTGAGGGGGGAGGGGGTCTGTGTTTCTAATTTATTCTGTACCCCCTCCAGTTGTTACTTAAAATAAGCCATCATTACATGGCTGGTGGCTCCAAGATTTTTATTTAAAGCAATATGGAGAGAGAGAAGGAAAAAAAAAAGAAAGAAAGAAAACCCACACAACCCGTGACTATGCTATCTTGGATTTAAGCTGAGAATCTTTTTAACATCAGAGTCTCCACATCACTCAAGTCTGCTTTTCTCTGACCGCTTTGGGGATGTTGACGGATGCACGGAGAAGAGGGAGAAATGAGGACGTGGCAGAATTTTAACTTCTTAGAGACACCTTGGAAAGGCCAGTGCCTTTCAAAAGGAGTCTGTGTGATCTGGTGGGTGTTTCATTGTTCTGTCCACTAGCCGGCAATAACACTTTGGACTAAGTCTCTTGCTTGCTGCAGGCATAACATGAAGAGACCAGGAATACCTGTCCAGGAAGTTGTTGGGGGAAATGAAATCATACAGATGGAAGCATTTTGAGAGAGCTAAGCAGGCTACAACTATGCAAGGTTTTCTTTCTTCTCCCTCCCCACCTCGCCTCCCCTCCCCATCCCTTTTTCTTCTTTCCATGTGTCTGGTATGCAGTTTCAATGCACACAGAAATAAAGGCCTTCTCAATTGTTCATGCTAATATTAAGTCATGGCTTTGACAATCTAGCAATCCCAGCAAGTCTGGAAACCAGTGCTATATAATTATAATAGTGTTTTTTCCCCCAGCAGACTAACTTTCCTAATTAGTTTTGTCTAAGTTAAAGCAATGGGGTTGTTCCCTTACAGAACACAAGGTGCGGGACCATACTAGTAACAAAGCCAGCAATTAATAGAATATTTATATCAGACACAAAGTAAATGCTGTGCATATGATTGCAGATCAAACTCTCATTTTATTATACAGACCTATTAGTCTACTGTAATCAAGTTTTGTAATAAATACACCACTAACACATTTCCTGGGTTTAAAATGTCAAGAGAAAACAGGGCTCATTTGCCTCATCTGGCAGCTCTGAGGAGGGGCAGAGTTCCTCCATGCCTTGGCCACCACTACATCCCCAGCACTTGGCATAGGACCTGGCAGAGTCCGTGCCCGATAAATAAATGTTGAAGAATGAATGAAAACAGCAGTGGGTGAATTGACAAATGAACTGTTCCCAAGCAAGTGGCAGAAGTGTGATCTCACCCATCTTCACACCTACCCTTTTCCTATCCAGAAGCCCCCAGGAAGCCTTTCCTATCGCTTACAGCCTTCATCCATAGCTGAATTCGGTCCCCTATGATGACTTCTCATGGCAGGCAGTAGTTCTCCTCTTTAGCACTTAAGATGATGATAATTAAGTAGGAATTTTTAAAACTTCATTATTGTGTGTGTGTGTGTGTGTGTGTGTGTGTGTGTGTGTGTGTGTGTGCAGGATGTGTGTGGGGACTTGCATGCCATGGCACATGTGCACAGGCCAGAGGGTTTTGTTAAGAGATCACCTGAAATGTCAAGTTTCTGTGGTAAGTGTTTTTTTTTTTTTTGTTTTTTTGTTTTTTTGGTTTTTCGAGACAGGGTTTCTCTGTGTAGCTTTGCGCCTTTCCTGGAACCTACTTGGTAGCCCAGGCTGGCCTCGAACTCACAAAGATCCGCCTGCCTCTGCCTCCCGAGTGCTGGGATTAAAGGCGTGCGCCACCACCGCCTGGCCCCTAAGTGTTTTTTTTTAACCCACTGAGCCCTACATAAAGATTTGCGTCTGCCCCCACCATTAGACTGCAAACCCTTTTGAAGGAAGAGGCCTTACACAGGGGGCTGGTACCGTAACATTCCTTTAATTTTTGTTTTACACACAGGTTCTCCCTATGTATATAACAGCTCTGGCTGTCTTGGAACTCACTCTGTAGACCAGGCTGGCCTCAAACTCACAGAGATCCGCCTGGCTCTGCTCTTGAGTGCTGGGATTAAGGGCATGCGCCACCACACCCAGCTTCTCTAATGTTTCTGACAAATCTTAAAGGTACAAAAAAGTTGGGAAACTATGTAATGATTACCCCTATTCCCTTGACTTGGAATCAACAGTTTTTCACTGTTTGGGGCCATGTAAACTTCATTCCGTACTATAGCCTCAGGTAGATCTATGGGGTTTGGTTTTCTCTCTCTCTTTTGAGAACAATTATTACTTTTAGTGATTAAGAATTAAGGAGGAGCATCAAGAGGAAAACCGTGAAGTAACTGCAATCCAGAGCACCCAAGGCAGGAGTTCCAGACTAACCTTGGTGGACAGGTAAAAGTCTGTCTCAAAACAAACGAACAAACAAAAGATAAGAGTGAGTAATTGTTACTAATTGTAAGACCAGAATGCAGAAGCAGTCTTCTCCTCAATGGCAGGTGGTAACTTGAGGACAACTCCTTCAGGGCAGTCCTGGCGAAGACAACTCTTGTAAGAGTCCCTGCAAGGTCTTTCATTAGGGGCAGTGGCTTAATGGACTGTAACTGGAAAAAGTAACGCTGATCGCATTGTGGGTGGTATTTGTTCAAGCCAGACTCAACCACACTCTGCTTTCCAAAGCACAGTACTTACAGTCCGAACCGAAAATGCAATCCTGAAAACTAGAATCAAGGTGCCAGTAGATATAGAGATTCTGATGACTGCACTGTGCCTTCCTAGGTCACCTTCACATCAGTCATGTAACATCTCTAGACAGAGCAATGACAGTCCGAGTCACGTCACAGATGGAAGCACCCCAAGAATCTTCTACTTCTTCTTAATTGTATCAGTATCCACAATTTGCATCTCCAACTAAGCTGGAACTTTGAAAGTCATGAGCTGTATATATGTATGCTACCTTTTTTTTTGTATGGTTTATAAGGGCTGGCCATAGTGTTGTTCACATCAGTCAAACAAGTATTCATAGCAATGGTGGAGAAATACAGAATCCTTTGTGGTGTTCATTCAGATGGGATACAACTGAGCTATGAACTTTCAAGATGCATGAACGAACACCCAAATGTAAGGCCTACAAGAACAACTCCCACGCCATTTTACTACTAGCGGTATTTGGTCACAGTGATCCTCCAGAGACTGTGAAGAACATACACACCAAGACACTACTCACATGGCATCGTGCCTCAGTTTACTAAGAACTTCAAAGCTTGCCACACATAGCATGATTCTCAGGCCTTCTCTTCCCAAGCCCTAAACACTTATTCCTTTGAAGAAATCAGAAGTAACCAGCCACTCAAAGTCTCTTGAGTTAATTCCAGCCTCCCCTGGTGAATTACAACTTCTTGCAGACACAAAGGAAAGCAGAGAGACAAATGACACATAAATAAGAGCTTCCCTAGCTTGGGGGAGGGAAGCATGGAGAGTGACGTCAGCTTTCCCAGAAACCCATTTGTCATGATAACAAAGTCTCAAGTGCTTGGGCCACTTCAGAATTTGCCATACAATTATGTTTTTCAGTATACAATGTGGTAAGGCCAGCCAGAGGAAACTGGAACCACCCAGAGCAAATCAAAAGCCCCTACACCATCCCTTACTGCAGCCCCATTTGCAGAACAAAGGTGATCTCTAGGTTGCCTGAGTCGTGCCTATGGTGAAGCAGCCTTCTGAAATCCCTTGCCAATATCAGCCTTGCAACCCCAATCCAGGAAAGGGAAACTGGTGAGGGCAGATCCATGAAAATTCATCATGACAAGAAAATCACCAGTGTAATTTTTTTTTTCTTTTTTGGTCACTAAGGTTAGAGCAAGTGTAATCCAGGAAACTGATTCATCTACTTAAAACTATGGCATCTTTAAAATGCAGAGAAGAAATTGCCCTGGTTTTTCTCAAACTATTACAGTGTCAGTCTTGAGAAATCTCTCCAATTCCATCATCATCAAGAGCTGTCTCATATCTGCCTCTGCCTTCCACACCGTGTCTGCATAAGGAGCTCTGTGCTGGGGGTGTACCAGGGGGTAAAGAAGGTTTCAAATAAACGACCCTGACCTTCCAAAGCCAGACAGGAAATGCAATAAATTTCTCTATCTGTCGAAAAAAATGCTATCAGATTCTGGATTCAGATTTAGAAAACAAATCAATTGCAATTACATCAAATACCTACAGGCTGCTTCCTACCCCCGCCTTTTGTGCTGGAGTTACATTGCACGGCTAGTTCACTAAATAAATGTGAGCTTACAAGGCTATCATTTCTCCTCCAGTAGTATTCGGGGTAGTGGGCTATGCCTGCGCCTTCGACCTCATTCTGCTTCTACTTATGGTGCTGGTGTGCTGGTGGAATAGAAAAACTAGATCGTTCCCACAAATGGAATCATCTCTTTGTAACCAAACTTCTGATCTAAAAACAAACAAACATGGAGCCTCCAGTTGTTGAGTATGAATGATTTCTCTGCACATCCCAGGCTGGAAAACTTTAGTTTTTAAAATGATTTTTTCCCCCACAGTTGGTCGCCACCAAAAGAGAGGGAACACTGCTTCTGCAGTTCTCAGGCTATTTTCCCCAGTCTCTACAGAAAGATATCAGCGCCACAGGTTTTAGCATACAAACCCATGCACACTGAACCCAAGACCGACCCTCAAAGAAGCGCTCGGAAATGTGCCAAAATACGCAGCCAGCCACCTACAGGCTGGGTGAACTGCACCACCCCCTTCCACAGATGCACAAGTGGGACCCTGCGGGACTCAGCACAAGTGGACACAGAGGCATTGGGATGCAGGAACACACACCCTAGAGGTGAGCACAGAGAAACAGGCCGACTCATTCAGGGTCACATAACCCTGCCACGGGGAAGGCAGGAGGGCGCCCATGCACATATATGCATACACACTGATACACACAGAGACGCAGTCACATATGTAATGCATATGGAGAAACCCTACTCCAGCCATTCATCTCCCCGCCCCCTCTCCACACTCTGCCTTTGGTCCCAGGCTACCCTCAGCTTCGCGCCCCTCATTCTGAGCAAGCTGGAGTCCCAGCAGGCAGCTGTGCCCAGGGGTGCTGCCAAGCTAAGGGGACAGGGACCCGGAGGGCTCCGTACTCATGCGGCCATTCATTCGGCAACGCCCCAGCAGCGGGGCCACAGCTGCAGCAAGGGAGGCGGAGGCGCTCACTGCAGCTTTCTCCCGCTATGCAAGTTCAGCTGCCCGCCAGTAGGCATTGCCAATCGCCCCCCACCCTCCCGCCACCACAGGTCTCCAGGAAGCGCTGGGGAGAGAGGGGACTGAGCTGCTGACCCTGGGAGCAAAAGTCCCGCCTTGCCTCTGCTCCTGGATGCTACCCCACTGCCCTCCTCGTGGTAGTGGTGGTGGCTGTGGCCAAGTCTGTTCGGCCGTCCCCAGCTATCCCCCACCCCAACCTCCCAGCCCGGGGACTGGTACCCAAGCCCCGCACTCACCACCTGGCGAGCTATGTCGGCCGCTGCCATCGCTCCTTCGTCCGCCAGGGCTGCTACGGGTGCCGCCGCAACGGGAGCTGCTGCACAGGAAACAGAGGAGCTCCTCCGACAAAGAGAAAGTGTTACACTTCGGGCGCGACCAAGTCTGGTGGGGGGAGGTGCCAGGGAGGGGCCCCCTCACTGCTGCTCCAACCCCAACCTCTTCTCTATCCCCCACCCCCTCGGAGTAGGGTGTGGGAAGGGGACGGATTGGCCGCCCTGCCTTCCCCTAGGGCGAGCCCAGTTCCAGTTCTCTCTGCAACCTCAGCCTCGGCCTCCGTGAAGGGGGCGGGGGTTCCCTTCGGTGACCACGTCCTCGGGCCCCCCCCCTCCCCGCCGCTACTGGGCTCCGTGGTACGTCCCGACCTCTGCTGAATTGTCCAACACACACACACACACACACACACACACACACACACACACACACACACACATCCGTGTTCTCCTTTACATCCCTGAGCCCCCAGACTCGAGACTGGAAGGGAGTCCCGGCCCTTCCTCCCTCCTGCTCTCTGCTCCCAGGCTGAGATCTGCAGTCCTCCTTTCTCTTTTCCCAACCCCCATCACCCCTCGTGCTCCCTGCTGAGAACCCCAGGGTACTTGGATGGGGGCTCTGGCCTCTGGGGTCTCAGTGCTTCACTGTAGTCCATCCTAACTAACCAAGTTATCGCCTTGGCCCGGGAAGGATGGGGGGGGGGGGGCGGCAGGACAGGGGTTGCCGCACCTGCAGCGCCACCACATTAGAGCTCAGAAATGGAGCGTTAATGGGGGAGCCGCACTGCAGCCCCACAACTGAGCTGTGACTTTTGGAGGACGTCTTTCCTGTCCTCAGGTTCCCAAGCCTTGGTTGTAGTAGGCTGTAATTTCCGTGGAGCCTGGCTCCTCATTACTGTACCTAATAAAAACTGACCTCACTGGTTCCCCTCTGGTCCCTGCCCTCTGTGTGAACAGGGTAAACAGGGATGCAGAGCATTCGACCTTCTAGGGTAGGGAGCCAGAATGGAGTCTCAGAGTGGGAGCTGAAGGTCTCTAGCTCTGTTGAGCCAGATAGCGATTACAGGAGGGGTAATCTGTCCAGTCCCAATTGCTCCTCAATCCTAATGCAGCCCAAGACTACATGGCCGATCTGGAACAGAGCACATAACTCCCAAAATCTGCAACTATGTCTGCCTGCTCTCCTTTCCCTTCTAGCCAACTGTTATCGCTGGTCCTCTCCCTGGCACGTTTTCCCACCTCCCCAGCCCTGAGATCCACCCCTCCCCTTCTCTTGGGATTGGTTCTTGAGCTTGGCATGATCTAGTTTGCCAGAGGCCCAAGAGGGACACCCCATTCCTCAAAGTGATAGGCTCTTAGGTCTCTCTCTTGAAGTCAGCAGAAAAGGAGAAAATCTGGGAGAGGGCTCTCACATGCCTAGAAAGTATGGAGAGAGAGGAGGCAAGGAACCAACATAACCACAAAAGCACTCCCCTGGCCCTTCATTCCACCTGGCAGTGAATGCGCCTCACGTTCTCTCGGGGAACTCTTTATGTAACTTATTCACTTTGACAACAAGGACTCTATGAAATGTGTCCCCAGTGCCTAACGTGCTGTGTCCCATTAAGTGATTCCAGAACAGAAGAAAGTGGCGTAAAGAGAAGGTAGCAGGAGGGGCAGCCATGAAGAACTAAGTATTCAGGGCGTAAGGTGACTGTCCGCCATTGTTCTAGCGACTCAAGAGAGTGGGCTAAAGGGAAGGGCCTGGCACAATCAGAGACCACAGGGTGGGTGACAGTATCGAGGAAGAGGAGCAGCTGTAGTTTCTGAGAGTCTCAGGAACACTTGGGGAACAGTTAGGCCCTGGTTATAGCACAAGCACATAAAACCAAGACTAAAATTGAGGAACTGCTTTAAGGCTTGGGCCTCAACCGGATGGGGGTGGGGAACCAGAGGTGTTGGCTGCTTCCAGGCTAGGCCTCCAGAAGGTATAGCCCTTGTGTCTTCCCAGACAAAGGCTGGGGTGTGTGGTAGATGACAAAGGCCCAGGCCAAGCTCTGTTATTGGCTGCACTGACTTCCTCCAGGGCAAGCTCAGTTCT
This sequence comes from Peromyscus maniculatus bairdii, assembly GCF_049852395.1. Classification (NCBI taxonomy): domain Eukaryota; kingdom Metazoa; phylum Chordata; class Mammalia; order Rodentia; family Cricetidae; genus Peromyscus; species Peromyscus maniculatus. Next base: position 38,329,317 of record NC_134875.1, on the reverse strand, counting down.
AATTCTCTCTGCAACCTCAGGCACCGGAACCTCTGTGAAGGGGGCGGGGGCTCCCCTCGGTGAACACGTCCTCCATCCCCCTCCCTGCTACTACTGGGCTCTGTAAAAGCTGCTACCAGGATGGTTGAGCTGGAGGTCATAATGGGGTTATGGGGCTCCCCAGAAGTCCTACCAGCCTTTACCCTCAACACACACATCCCACATACTATCTCACAGCACTGGGGCCCTTCAGCACAGATACCTTGGTGCGCTAGGAAGTGCCACACTCAGCTGCCTGTCCCTAGAGGCTATCAGAACCTGAGCAAGATCTCTTTACAATGCTGGACCTCCCAGCCTGGGACAGAGGGTGTAATTCAAATCTCCTGCAATGCCTTTGTTCGTTCCTTACCTACCTGCTGTGTGTCTCTACAAAGAACACTCAGTTCTCCAGAGGTTTTGGAAACTGCTGGGGTCTGTGCCTCCTGGTCACCTTCTCAGGCACAGGGCAGGCAGAAAGGCTGAGAAGAGTTATCAGAGGCGAGCACTTGGTAAATTCTGCTCCTTCTCTCCTTCTTCTGGATGGTTGAAAATATCTCCTTTCATGATAGGGAAAAAAAAAACTTCAGAGGATAAAAAAAAAACAGAGTTTAGGGGGAGAGACTGTCCGGTTAATGTAGTTGGTAGAGCACTTGGCTAGTATGCAGGAAGTCCCGGAGCTGCTTTCTAACAGGGCCTAACTCAGCTGTGGTATAATCCCAGCATGCTTGTGTTCTCAGCAGTCCAGAGGGAGAAGCAAGAGAATCACATAGTCAAGGTTATTCTAGCTACAAGTTAAATTCAAGGCTAGCTTGGGCTAAATGAAATTCTGTTGCATTTTTAAAAAGGAGAAGGAGGAGGAGGGAGCGGAGAAGGGGGGAGCCTTTTCATGAAAAGAAATGTTTGGACTCATAAGCACTACCACGGACATATGTGCATCTATGATGTGGTGTCCTTGTGGCACCCTGGCTACCAAGGCCCAGCACAGTGCAGTGTCTGGCAGGTGCTCAGTCAATGGTTGCTGAGTGATGAAATTAACAGAGGCACGTAAATGAGCTGTTTTCATATTTCTACTTTCCTTAAGGAAGCTGGAGCAGGCCATAACTTCCTTAGGGTCAGCAGGTGACAGTTAATGTCCCAGAAGCCACAGTCTTCTGCCTGGGAGAGGAAATGGCTCCCTTGCTAATTGGAGGCAACACTTACAGTCAAGCTTACAGAGATCACTGTGACTGAGGAGGTGGGATGCTAATACTGGAGAGGATGAGGGGGTGGGGTGGACACATAATAGTGACATGCATCCAAAAGCTCAGGAAAAGCCATTATCCTGAAATTATCCTGAAACTGAGGCTGTATGAAAGGAGACAATGAAGACCAGAGGAATTGGTCTCAGGAAAGTAGAAAAGCATTTAGAATGATCTTAGATCGGAAAGTTGGAGGACAAAGCAAAGTGATCAAGACAGCATCAACTGCATTAGAAAGTCAGTTAAAAGCTGGAAGCCGGGCGGTGGTGGTGCACACCTTTGATCCCAGCACTCAGGAGGCAGAACCAGGAGGATCTCTGTGAGCTCAAGGCCAGTCTGGTCTACAGAGTGAGTTCTAGGACAGCCAGGGGTACACAGAGAAATCCTATCTCTAAAAACAAAAAAAAAAAAAAAAAAAAAAAACTAGGCTGGTGGCACATGCCTTTAATTCTCTCTTTCAGGAGGCAGAGACAGGAGGATCTCTATGTGTTTGAGGCCAGCCTGGTCTACATAGAGAGTTCCAGGACAGCCAGGAATACACATAAAAAGACCCTGTCTCTTTTGGAGAGAGAGAGAGAGAGAGAGAGAGAGAGAGAGAGAGAGAGAGAGGGGGGGGGGGGGGGAAGGAGGGAGGGAGGGAGGGAGGGAGGGAGAGGGAGGGAGGGAGGGAGGGAGAGAGAGAGAGAAAGGAGAGGAGAGAGAGAGAGAGAGAGAGAGAGAGAGAGAGAGAGAGAGAGAGAGAGAGAGAGAGAAGCTGTCAGGATGAACTGAGGATTCCTTTGTGCATTAACACCTGCTGCTCCTGGTTTTAATTTAGGCCACTGGTTCTAAAAATGTGGTCTTTCTGCACCAGCCTCAGTGTAACCTGGTAAGTTATAAGGAATGCAGTCTGGGGCTGGGAATGTAGTTCAGTTGGTAGAGTGTTTGCTTAGCGTGCACAAAGCCCTGGGGTCTAGTCCTCAGCCCTGCAAAACACAGGCATGGTGGCCTGTGTAAATCCCAACACTTGGAAGGCGGAGGCAGTAGGATCAGAAGTTCAAGATCATCATCAGCTACATAATGAGTTCAAGGCCAGCCTGGGTTACAGGATACCCTATCTCAGATCATAACTTGAGTATAAATAAGAGAGCCTGCAAAGATGGCTCAGTGGATAAAGGAAGGCTCCTGGAGTCCTGAGTTCAGTCCTAGGATCCACACAGTAGAAGGAGGAAACCAAATGCTGCATTTTGTCCTGTGACCTCCGCATGCACACCATGGCATGTAGAGACTACACACACACACACACACACACACACACACACACACACAGCTTTTAAAGAAGAATGTTATAAATAAGGAAGTCAGATGGAGGGGTTGGCAGTTAGAGGCATTAACGACCTGAGTTTGATTCCTGGATTCCATGAGGTCATAAGAGAGAACTGACTCCTGAGAGTTGTCCTCTGACCTCCACAGGTGTGCCATGACACAAGTGCCTCTGCACACACACACACACACACACACACACACACACACACACACACACACACACACTAATATAAAAAGAAAGGAAGGAAGGAAGGGAAGAACGGAAGAAGAAAGGAAGGAAGGAGTCCAGGTTGTGGGCATAGTTCAGTGTTAACATGCTGGAGGTCCTAGGTTTGATTCTCAGTACTGCAAAGAAAAATCAATAAATAAAAAGAGGAAGAGAGCCTTTAAGAAATGCCAGATCTCAGGCAGACGGGGTGGGACGAGAAGACAATGGCTATAGAGACTGCAAGATGAGACTGGACCAGGTCTCGAAGAGCCATGTTAGTGACAGCAAATTGCTTGGGCTTCTTGCTCTAGAGTCGGGGTGCTCAGGCTGCGCTGTCTAACGACAATGACCACTCAGTGTCTGGAATTGTGCCTGCCACAAATGAGATGCTCATAGAGCAAATGAAAAAAAAAGTTAATGGGTAGAATCTTCTCTTTTAAAAAAACTTTTTAACCATAAATCTTTCCTAAATCTTTGACAGATGTTCGTGCTTATTAGCTAGCAAGCAACAAAATGAAGGAATGAGTAGCCAATGAATATTAAACAGGCAATTCCACCACTGATCATGCTTAATTCAACAGTTTATCTTTTCATGGACATCTGTGCTTGTGGCTATGATTTTATATTGCACACACATAATCTAGACATATTTCCCACTCACAGAAGTGTTCTTTAGAAAATCATTTTATCTCATATGGTGTGATTTAATATATCAATTACTTCATGGCATTCTGGAAAGGACACCACGACTTCCAGATGCTGTGCTACCTGAATCTGTGGGAGAAATGGTCCCTTAGATGGTGGGGACTTCAGAGTGAAGAAGTGACAGGAGCCCATTTGCAATTTGAAAAGGTCAGCTCTGGCTTCAGCTAGGAAAAAGGCATTTGGAGCAGAGAGTGACTGGAGCACAAGTAGGGTGACAGGTCTCAGGATGCTATTTGCTGTGGTTGGTGCCATCCAAGAACTTCCGTTGAAACAAACGCAGTCCCCTTTGTGAGGTAGTGAGAAGGTGTGACTGCAATCCCAGCACAGTGCTGAGAGGTGGGGCCTTGAGGAAGTGATTAGGATTAAATGAGATCATGAATGGGAAGCCCCTATGACTGGGAACATTTTCAGAATGTAAGATAATTATAACATTGACTTTTTTTTATTGTTTTTGGTTTTCTCGAGACAGGGTTTCTCTGTGTAGCTTTTGGAGTCTATCCTGGATCTCGCTCTGTAGGCCAGGCTGGCCTCGAACTCACAGAGATCCACCTGGCTCTGCCTCCAGAGTGCTGGGATCAAAGGCGTGCGCCACCACCGCCCGGCATAACATTGAATTTTTAAAATATTTATTTTTATGTGTGTGTAGGCATCGGTGTAAGTGTATGGCACATGTGTGCAGGTGTCCTCAGAGGCTAGAAGAGTGTTGGATCCCCTGGAGGTGGAGTTACAGGCTATAAGCATGAACACTGGGAACTGAACTCAGGCCCCTGCAGAGCGGCCAGCTCTCTTCTGCTGAGCCATCTCTCCATCCTGACCCTCCTGTTTCTCCTTGAGTGCTGAGATTGTGGGCATGAGCCACCGCCAAGCCTAGCCTGCCCATGTTTCTTAATGGGTGATAATTAATGTGCATTAGAAGGGGAAGTGGGGATGGGGAAAGGCCGATAAACTTGTACTAAATTACAGTTAGATGTTCAGTAGATTACAGTAAGAAGTAAGATGTCCTAAAGCCAGGCGTGGGGTGCATACCTGTAATCCCAGCACTTAGGAGTGAAGGCAGAAAAATCAGGAGTTCAAGATCATCCTCAACTACACAGCAAGTCGGGGGCCACCTTTGGCTTTATGAGATCTTGTCTAAAAAAAGCAAAAAAATAAACAAAATGTACAAAGTTCTAAAAAGAAAAAATTCTATATCTAGGAGTACATTTCAGTAGTAGAGCTTTTGACTAACATGTACATAGGCTCTGGGTTCAATCCCCAGCACTGCCCCCCAAAAAGTTATACTGTGTTATTATACAGTAGGGTTATTATAGATAGTAATAATATTGTACTGTACATTTCACAAAGATAAAAGAAATTGTTTTGGATTTTCTCATCATAATTGAATGTTTACCCCATTACTATAGTTAGATCTTAACTGCCCCCTAAAGGCCAATATGTTAAAGGCTTGGTCCCCAACTCAGCACCATTGAGAAGCGGTGGAAATTTCAAGAATCAGAGCCTCGTTAGAAATCATTATGTTACTGGGGCATGCCCTCAAAGGGAATTGTGGGATCTAAGTCTCATCTTTTACTTGTTTTTCCCTGGCTCTCCATCAGGTGAGCACTTTTTTTTGTACCTTGCACAGGCCTTAAAACAATACGATCAACTGAAAGCTCAATCGCCAGAGCTGAAAGCTCAATCGCCAGAGCTGAAAGCTCAATCGCGAGAACCCACACGGTAGAAGGAGAAATCAGACTCCCGCAAGTTGTCCTCTGACATCCACAGATGTCATGCCCACTCATCCCCAAATAAATAAATAAAAATTTAACCTAAGTAAATAAATGAACAAAAACATGAACAAACAAACAAAAAAGGAGATATTTGGGATACCTTGAGAGTGGACAATGGTGGATGGTGTTAAGGACTGATAGAACTTAGTCTGGTAGTTTAGTTTATCTGGGTATAAGGCTCCATGGAAGAAGTGATGTTTGACTTAAGATATGAAAATCACATAGGAGTCTGCAAGAACAGTGTCAAGGACATTCCAGGTAAAAGCAAGAGCACGTGTGAAGTCTGTGTTCAAGAAACAGGCGGTGGTGGCGCACGCTTTTAATCCCAGCCCTCAGGAGGCAGAGGCAGGCGGATCTCTGTGAGTTTGAGGCCAGCCTGGGCTACAGAGTGAGTTCCAGGACAGCTAGGACTGTTACATAGAGAAACCCTGTCTTGAATCACCACCACCCTAAAAGAAAGAGAGAGAGAGAGAGAGAGAGAGAGAGAGAGAGAGAGAGAGAGAGAGAGAGAGAGAGAGAATACAGAAAGAACTGGGGCTGGGCTGGGGCTGAGTGGTAGAGTGCTAAGAGAAAGCTGGTGTGGCTGGAATTCACAGGGCCTTGAGTGAGGTAGCACAGAGCAAGATCATGCAGGGCTTAAGGCCATTGCATTGTTTCCACCCTGAAAGTCTGGAGGGGAGCTGAGGATATACTCGGTGGTAGAGTGCTTGCTTAGTGTGCATGAGATCTTGGGTCTAATCCCTAGAACTGGAAAAAACCAAACCAAACCAAACAAACCTCTCTGAAAGCAAGGGAAAGCTTACTGGGGCCAGGAGGACTTAAAACAGGAGTGTGATGTTTGAACATCCTTGGCTTCAGCGTGGGGTGGGCTAAAGAGGAGACTACAACGGGAAAGCAGGTTTGAAGGCTGTTGCGGCAGCCTAGCTGAGTGATCATGGAGGCGTGGGCACAGTGGTGGACGTGCACATGGAGACAAGAGGACACATTTGGGAGACACTTAGAAAGTAAAATTGGTCCAGCTTTGGTGATTTGGAGGGTAAGGAAGACAGATGTCAACCTAGGGACTCCTGTTACACTGGAGGGACAACACCAAGTAGGAAGTTACAGCTCAGAGGGGGCTATAAATATGAAAAACACTGGAGTATGTGGAGTATTGAAGCCCATGTGAATGGATGCAATTACCTAGGGGCGAGTAGAGAAGACTAAAGACTGAATTCCAGAAAACACCAATACTTCGAAGTGGAAATGGGGCTGAAGACAGAGCTGAGCTGATACAGTGCTGGATCTGCATGTGCAAGCCTTTGGGTCTATCTCCCATACCACCAGAAAGGAAGGGAAATAAAAGTGGAGATGGAAGAATCTGAAAAGACAGAAACTCGAGGCCAGCCAAGATCATGTGTCATTGGAGCTCAAGGACGAGAGAATTTCAAGAAGAAAGTAATAATCAACAGAATTGAATGCTGTGAAAAAAAAAAAAACCTGGGAGGTCTGAATTGTGGCTCTGTGCTTGCCTAGCATGAGAGAGTCCTTGGGTTTCACACTCAGAAACACCTACACACGCATGTGCGCACGCACGCACACACACACACACACACACACACACACACACACACACACACGGGGCCTGGGGTAAGGTAGTCAAGGAAGATAAAATATATCCACAAAATAAAATTCCAGCTTCTTGGAGATCTCTCAGCTCAGCAACAGCTATTGCAGAGACAAGATGGTGGCGTATTGAAAAATGACGAAGAAATGAATAAAGAGATCAGCACGTACAATTGGCTGTGAAGGAAAACAGAAGTATGTAGGGGTCAGGATTTCTTTAGAGACACTGAGAAGACAGAAAACGTGGGGACGTTTCAGTGTACTTGGGAAACGTCCAGGTAATAGGCAGTGATTGACTGCACCCAGTATTGAGCCAGTAAATATTTAATAGCTAGCTGTCCAAGAGACAAACAACAAGCCTGCTCTGCGTCACTTGCTGATTTCCATGGTGTAAATACTCTCACCAGCTATTGGGCAGCTGTAGTTCTTGTTTTCGTGAATTTCCTGTACGTGTCTTTTGCCCACTTTTACATTGAAACACTTGTCTTCCGTGTGGATAGTCATCCTTTGTCATTAATTTTGTTTATAGTTAATTCTGTGTAAAGAGACTGAAATATTTATATGCCCAAATCTATCATTGTTTTTCTCCAAGATTTTCGCCCCTGGTGTCGTGCATTTTTTTTGTAAACTATTAAGTTGGTATTCTGCTTTGATTAGTGTGTACTTGCCTAGCATAAGTAAACTTCTGAGGCTGAGGGGCTTGAATTGCAAAGGTGAAAAACTAGCTATGAGTCTTAGTAAAATTTGCCAAGATAACCTTTTATGAAGTGTCATTCTAGCCAGCTAATGCCCTTCACCTCATCCTTTCAACTAAATATTTCAGACCCCCACCCCGCCCCAGAATCTCATGTTTCCCTGGATGGCTCTGAACTCCCTATGTAGCTGAAGACGACCTTGCACTTTTAGTCGTCCTGCCTCTACCTTTCAAGTGCTGGGATCACACAAGTGTGTATCAAAATGCCCTGTTTATATGGTGCTGGACTGAAGTCAGGTCTTTGTGCAAACGAGGCAAATGCAAAAGCAAACGACCTGCATCCCTCGCCCCTCAGCTACGCATTTCAGATATCACAGCGGTGCAGAAAGCACTTCTAAACAGTCTGCTTCCTTCTTTTCCAAGTCAAATCTACATTGCAATGAGGTATTTTACCTATCCTAGTAAATATAGTTGAAGTGCCTTGGGTAAGCTGGTGGCTGGTGTCCTGGTTTGTTTTTATGGTCAACTTGGTACAATCAAGAGTCACCTGGGAAAAAGGAATCTCAGCAGAAGAATTGGCTGTGGTGTATTGTCACGATTGTTAGCCGATGTAGGAGGTCCAGCCCACTGTGGGTAGTACCACCCTTGGGAGGCAGTCTTGAGCTGTATGAGAAAACTAGCTGAACATAAGTCAGTGAATGAGTCAGTGACTGGCATTCCTCCATGGTTTCTGTCTCAGTTCCTTCTTGAGTTCCTGTCCTGACTTCCATCAATAACGGATTGCGTGACCTGGAAGTCTCAACTGAAGCAAACTCTTTCCTCCTCTAAGTTTCTTTTACTCGTGGTATTTATTACAGCCACAGAAAAGCAAACGAGAACCCATGGTTTTATCATTACCTGGCCAAGAAGGACCTCGAAGTAACTAGTCATGGTATGTTCTTGTTGGAAACAATTAAGGTAAAATTATAACCGTGGACTTTGACACCATTATTTTTTGTAACTTGACTGCTCAATATTAAACTTTATAAAGTAGGTCCCATCACCTGGGGGTATATTGACTTGCAGCTAATTGGTGAAGCTGACTCATAAGGAAGTCATGCAATGTAAAATCATCTGTGCTGTCAACCTCTAGCTGAGGGAAGAAGTCAGAGGTACAGGGGGAGATAGTGAATGGAATTCATTGATGTATACTTATTTATTTCATAAAGACTGAAAGAGCACCTTCTGTGTGCTGGGCATCTTGAAGATCCAGCCATGAATAAGTGTCATTATGGAACTTAGTCTAGATAGGAGAAAGAAGACAGAAAGACAAGTCTGACTGTTACAGTACAGAACAATAAAGAGACGGGGCCCTGGGGTGCTTGGGAATAGGTACCTTAAGTCAGGCTCAAGCAATCGAATAAGGCTTTACTCATGTGATGATAGCTAAGTTTAGACTTTAATAACAGAAGCATCACTAACCAGAATAGGTTGGGAAATGCCAAATTGGGGGGAAACAGCCACAGAGGTGGATATGAGCTGGCATCCAACCCAGAGAGAGAGCATGGATGTGTATGTGGAGGGCAGGGAGTGGGTAGGTTTCCAAACTTAGAACCATTAGTTCCTGATAAGTTTTGGATTCCCAGTTATTGGGTATCCTCCACCAACGATGTAATAAGCCAATCAAGCCGAATTAATAAATCCAGGTTTAATCTGAGCAGAGTAAAGCATCTTCCGGGTGGCTCTCTGGTAGGCAGAGAGCACACAGCAGGTAAGGCAACCAGTTCTTAAGTAGCCTGTAGGCGTGGTCTTGAGTAGCCCCAGGGAGGGCCTGAGTCAGAAAAAAACAGATTGTTAACACCTGCCCTATGAATGGGGCTGGCTGTGGGGAAAAAAATGAAACGGAGATGTGCCCTGGTTGTACAGAAGAGGCAAGGGTGAATGAGCCAGACAAAAGAGCAGATATGCTTTGAGTCTGGAGGGGTGGTACCAGCACTGATATTCTAGAAGCTTGCATGTGGGCGAAATCAACCTGTCAGTTCTCTTGTGAAGACGTGGGCCAGGGAGATATCTTTGAACAGACCTCTAAAGTATGCAAATCCAAAAAACCTTGCCTCAAGTATGGATGCGATCTTGTTAGTTGTCTTAGTTAGGGTTGCTATTGCTGTGATGAAACACCATGACCAAAACAACTTGGGGAAGAAAGGGTTTATTTCACTTATACTTCTATATCAAAGTTCATCACTGAAGGAAGTCAGGACAGGAACTCAAACAGGACAAGAACCTGGAGGCAGGAGCTGATGCAGAGGCCATAGAGGAGTGCTGCTTACTGGCTTGCTCCTCATGTCTTGCTCAACCTACTTTCTTCTAGAACGCAGGACCACCAGCTCAGGGATAGAACCCCCCACAGTGGTCTGGGTCCTCCCACATTAATCACGAATGAAGAAAATGCTCTATGGGCTTGCCTACAGTCTGATCTTAGAGGCATTTTCTCAGCTGAGGTCCTCTCCTCCCAGATGACTCCAGCTTATAAGCACAGCAGATAAGGTAAACATCCTCCAAGTTTTCATACAGTACACCACAGTCCAGCTCCATAAAGGGGTCCTCACATGGCCTTTATGCTGCTGTTTGATGTGGAGATTCATCTGCCGTCATGCAAGTTACCTGAGAATACACTTCTTACTGTGGAACTTGGGAACTTGATGTACTCACTTTGTGACCAGTTGGCAAAGAGCCAAAGCTGCTTCCTGGGCAAGATACGGGCTTTGCTACAAATGGCTTCCTGGCCCACCTCAGTGTAATGTCTTCAAGTGAGACAGAGGCCAAGCTTCTCAGCATTCATAATAGGACACTTACAAACTGTCTCCTCTCCTGGTTTCCAAAGGAAATGCACCAGCTTTCAGCAGTGATAGTAATGAAAATATTAGTTCTCAAGTCCTGTGTCAGAAATTATGAATTTAAATAAATTGCCATGGCTTAAAGTTTGGTGGGTATGGAATTTAGGAGTGGATCTGGGAGGAGATGGGAGGAGATGGGTAAATATTATCAAAATATACTTACAAAACTCCCAAAGAACTAATGAAAATATATTTAAAAAGAAAAAGTAATAATTAATTGCCATGAGTCTAATCACAAATCCAAGCAAGATACCTAAAATTTTAGGAAAGTTTGTTAAGACATGCTACTCACATTTTTGCCATTGGAGGTCACCTAATAAAAAATACAGATAAATACATATGGAATAAATTGTTAATAAAAGATGGCTTATTATCTATTCAGTAGTGAGTACTGTAAGGACGATAAAGCAAAAACATTCCCCAAGAGTTTAATCAACTGTGTGAACTCAAAAGGGCACATTTCCAGACTCATTGTTGGTCATTGATCAATATTGATTGACCCAATAATAAGAATAGAACACTGGTATTTAATGAAATGAATTAGGCCAGTAGGAGCTATTTAGTCTGGCCCTCTCTCATCATGATTCCATTTAGAGATTTGTGATAGGGGCTTCAGTTTTGACAATTTTTAAGAAAGTGAGGTGCTGCTGGGCATGGTGGCCCACACCTTTAATCCCAGCAGTCGGGAGGCAGAGGCAGGCAGATCTCCGTGAGTTCAAGGCCAGCTTGGTCTACAGAGAGAGTTCCAAGAAAGCTGAGGCTACTTTTTTTAAAAAAGCAGGTGGTTGCTGGAGAGACAATGCAGCAGTTAAGGGCACTTCCTTCCATTGCAGAAAACTCACATGGGCACTCACAACTATTTGTAACTGCAGTTCCAGGCCTTCTAACTCCCTCTTCTGGCCTCCATGGTCACTGCACACACGTGTTGCACAGACATACACGCATCCACATAAAATGACTTTTTAAAAACAAAACAAAGAAAGAGGCTAGCAATGAAGCTTAATAGTAGAGCATTTGCCCTAGATGCCCAAGGCTTAAGTTCAGGCCCCATCACCCTGCCACCCCCACCAACTCATAAAAGTTTACTTTTAATTTGAAAGCTGAACTCAGTGCGCTCTGCTTATAATCCCAGCACTTGGGAGGCAGAGGCAGGAGGATTGCCACAAGCATTAGGCCACGGTGCTCAACACAGTGAATTACAAGCCATCCAGGGCTATATAGCAATAAAACCAGAAAGGAAGGGGAAGAGAATGGAGAGGAAGAAAAGGGAGGAGAAAGTGAGGGAATGGAAGGAAGACGTAATTCAGGGACATTAGGATGACCCCCAACTTTGCTTAGAATTTTGTCATTCATCTTGACAAGCTTACACCACATTCATCTGTTAAATTCTTCGGTGGGGGTAAAGGAGAGTTAGCTCAGGCTGGCTTTGAACTCGAATCCCCCTACCTCTACCTTCCAAGTGCTAGGATGATGGTATGGACCACCATGCCTGACTTTATTGGTAAAATTCTGACACAATTTTTGATAATTTAGTCAGGTAAGATACATAAACTGTCTATAGTCCTAAAGTAATCATAAAAATGTCTTTAAACTTGTATTTTGTTCATTTGTTAAACAATTGTTTATATTTATCAAAACATATGAATTAATCCATGCCTGGAATCCCAGCACTTGAGAGGCAGAGGCAGGAGACGAGTAAGTTCCAAGTTAGCCTGGGCTATATATAGCAGGAACTTGTCTCAAAAAGCCAAAGGCTAGGGGTATAGCTCAGTGGTAGAGTCTTACCCAGAATGCATGAGGACCTATGTCTAATCCCCAGCAACATAAAACCAGCCAACAAAAACAAAGAACAAAGTTAATAAGCAGTTATATTACATTTCAATACATGTCTGGGCTGAAGAGATGACACAGCAGTTAAGGACACTTGCTGCTCTTCCAGAAGACCCAGGTTCGATTCCCAGCACCCACACTGGGTGACTCACAACCATCTATAACTCCGTTTCCAGGGATGGACACCTTCCTCTGGCCTCCTCAGATATTGCATGCACATGGTGCACATATAAATGCAAAAGTAAAACACTCATACACATAAAAAAATAAAAATAAATATTTTTTAAATGTCTAAGGCTGGGACAGAGGCAGGCAGATCTCTATGAATTCGAGGCCAGCCTGGTCTACAGAGTGATTTCTGGGACAGCCAGGGCTACACAGAGAAACCCTGTTTTAAAAAGCAAAATAAATTTAAAAAAATAAAAATAAAACAAAAAAAGGAAAGAAAAGTCTATGAGCCTTATCTGCCCATTTCCTCACAGTGTCTTATACTCAGCTGCACCTCTGCATCCTACCATGGCTTCCATACAAAAGACAGAACAATCAAATGTCCCAGACCTCTGCTAGGCATGGCACATCCCGAGGCTGGCTCTGTCCCTGTTGTTACGACTCTGGTCATTTTGGCTTGTGAGTTCCTGGCTCTGCACATCTAGCCTAAGACGAGAGAGGCTTTTCTCCCTCCAGGCCTGAACTCTCAGGACCCTGTGGTCTAAACTCTCTTTTGTATCCTTCCCTCCACCCCTATACCCAGGGAAGGGAATCCTCATGCAATCATGACTTGTTTCCCACCAAGTATGGCACAGCATTCTTCCAAATCTAAGCATGTACTGGGCACAAGTCAGCTCTGCAATGAGAGACTTCCAGTCGCCATCTGCCTAATCCACATGGCCAGTTGGAGTCTGCATTTCCATAAAGGAATCAGCAGAGCTTTTCTTTGCCTCCTGTTGTTTCAATTTCAGTGTGTTCAGATGCATTGTCTCTTCCATGAGAAAATACAATCTTGTGATTTGCTGAGGTCTAGCAGGTTGGATTTGAGGATTCATTCCCCCGAAGTCCTTGGCTAGTGGCAGTAGTTCAGTACATCTTCAGATCTGGTATCAATCTCTTCCAAACAGCCTTTAAGCTGGTTGTGGCTAAGGCCTGAGGGCAGAGAAAATATGCTCTTTGCTGCTTCTTCCATCACATCGTACGGTAAGTCGGATTTGCAAAGTTCATGGTATAAGGCAATCACAGCTGGACTCACCCAATTTCTCTTGGCTTAAATAAATTATTTAAATCTTGCTTGCCTTTTGATGCACATACCCCACGAACAGCAAGTGAACATTTTAGAAATTTCAACGGCTTCTCTTCGAGCTGGTGGAACCAATTCATCCATGTGGCATGCCATTAAAAAAAAGGGAATCCGAAGCCAGACCCTTATGTCTGTGTTATGCTTAAGTGTATTGAGCTATGTGACCTTAAGCAGTACACTAAACCTCTTTGTAGTATAGTTTGTTTTCTCATATCAATGAAATAATAATAATAAGAGAACCTATAATACAGGGTCATATGAAAACTAGTCTCCAAATTTGTAGGATGCTCAGAACCACACTGTCATATAATAAATCTATGATAATAATTTATCCTTGTTTTTTAAGACAGGCTTTCAAATACCCCAGGCTGGCTTCAAACTTTCAATGCAGCTAAAGATGACCTTGAACTTATCATCCCCCTGCTTCCATCTCCCAAACGCTGACATTACAGGCATATACTACCATGCCCAGTTTATGTGGTACTGAGAACCTAACACAGGGTTTCACAAACGCTAGGCAAGAACTTTAGCAACTGAACTGCATCCCCAGACCTATCTGTATTATTTATTAAGTAAATTAGTGAGCTACCAATATGCATTGCATGTTTATATCCCTATTAAGTTAATATGTTAAACCCCAATCTTTAATGTGACAACATTTGGAGTTGGGATGTTTGGGAGGTAATCAGCTCATGAGGGTGGGGCTTTCCTAAAGAGGACTAGTGTCCTTGTAAGAAGATTCCAGAAGCCTGAGGTCTATAACCAGGAAAGAGGTCAGCAACAGTTTCATTAGCATCAATGGGCCAAAGAGGAGATGACAAGATAAATGAGGGAAATTCCTCATGTGATGAATGAAAATGATGTGGCATACTATACCACCAGCTGAGGGATGAAGCTAGAGCAGTGCATAGAGGGAAACATGAAGCTATAAGTACCTTCGTTAAAAAGGGAAAGGAAGCTCTCAGATCTATAGCATAACCTCCCACCCCAGGAAACTACAAAAACAAGGTCAAATAAAGCCCACAGTAGAGGCTGGAGAGATGGTTCTGCAGTTAAGAGCACATACTGCTCTTGTTGACGATCCATGTCAGGTGACTCCCAATCACCTGCAACTCTAGCTCCAGGGGATCCAACAACCTCTTTCTGGCATCCTCCATGGGCACCAGGCTCCAGTGTGCATACCCTACACGGGCATACACATATAAACATCATCAAGAGTAAAATAATGGAAAGTGGAAGAAATGACTCTTCAGTTAAGAGCACTGGCTGCTCTTATGGAGGATCTGAGTTTGGCGTCCCAGCATCCACATGGTGCCCCACAACCATCTGTAACTGCAGTTCTCCAAGATTCGACTCTGTTCCTATCTCCTCAAGTACCATGAACACATGTGGTATACATATATGCACACAGGTAGAACACACATACACATAAAAAATAAATACTTTTAAAAGTAATAAAATAATAATTTTGAAAACCCACTGCTGTGGGACGTCTTTCTGTGTGCTGTGAATATATGTTGCTTGTATCAGCTAATAAATAAGCTGCTTTGGCCTGTTTAGAGGCAGGCTGGAAATGCAAGCAGAGAGACAGGGAGGAAAAAGGCGGAGTGAGGGAGATGCCAGTCACTGCTAAAGGAGCAAGAAGATGCCAGCAGACCAGTAGTGCTACAGCCACGTGGCAACACATAGATGAATAGAAATGGGTGAATTTAAGATGAAAGAGCTAGCAAGAAGCCTGAGCCATAAGCCATCCAGTTTGTGACTAATATAAGCCTCCGAGTGATTATTTTATAAGTGGCTTCAAGAGCTCGGGTGGGAGCTACCCACAACCCCAAAGGAAAGAGAAACAAAGCCTAGAGAAGAAGCGATAGAAATAAAGAGCAGAAAAGCAAAAGAGAGAATCAATGAAAGCAAAAGTTGATTCTTTGGGGGAAAAAAATCAAGTTGACAAATACTTCTTTAGGCTCACCAAGGAAGACAAAGCACTCAAATTACCAAAACCGTAAGTGAAAAAGGAGACGTTCTGACCAATTTGTGCAGAACTGGAAAAGATTATAAGGAAATACCATAAACAACCATGTATGAACAACTCAATGTTAACTATTGAACAACTCTGATTAAATGAAAAAAAAAAAAAACCCTGGAAACGACCAAATAGTAAAAATTCACTCGAAGAAATGGGGAATTGAAAGAGATGGATACCAAATGAAGTTTTGCAGTCAGGCATTCATGATATTTAATGATGAACCAGCATTCATCATTAGATAGTGTGTTATGAGCTGCTTTTTTCGAGGCAGGTTTCGGGTAGCCTGGAATACATGAAACCCTGTTTGAGAGAGAAAGTGAGACTCATCACAAATTATAGTAATCAAGACAGTGAGGGGCTAGGAAGATGGCTCAGTGGTTAGGTGCAAGCATTTAAACTGTGAAGACTAGAGTTCCAGTTCTTCAGAAACTCTTGTGAACTGTGGGTAGGGGAATGGCAGCCAGCCTGCAATTTCAGTCTCAGAAGGTGCAGAGAGAGCATCCCCAGAGCAAGCTGGCTAGCAAAACTAGCCATATGTGTGAGTTCTGGGTTTGACTGAGAGATCCTGCCTCAGTGAATAAGTTGGAAGAGCATCGAGGATAATTCCTGACATCAACCTTGGGCCCTCACATGCACACATCCAAGTCATGCCCCCCACACACATATGCACACAGCACACACACAAAATGGAAAAAAGACAGAAAGGTCCTAGCTTAAGAATAGACATAAAGATCAATTGAATAGATTTGAGTACAGAAATAAACCCTCTGGTTTATAGTCAATCGATTTCCAGCAAGAATGTTGTCTTGTACATTCAGGTTTCTATTGACAAAATATCATACACCAGGCAGCTTATAAACAACAGAAATTTATTCTTCTTGGTTCAAGAGGCTGGGAAACTCACAATCAAGGTGCTGGCAGGTTCTCTCTTGTTGCTATGTCCTCACGCACTGGAAAGGGCTACCTAACTCTCTCAGCTCTCTTTTATAAGGAGGCTAATTTCCCAAAGACCCCACCCCCAATATCATCACCTTGTGGTTATAATCTCAACATGTGGATTTGGGGGAGGGGCCACAGAATCTGTCAAGATAAATCAATGGGAAATTAAACTTTCAAACAAATTATGTTAGGACAAATGGATATCCACATGCAAAACAATAGCTAGATTCTTACCACACCCTGTATACAAAAAAGCAAACTTGGTATGGTGCTATGTGCTTGTATTCCCAGTACTCATAAGGCTGAGGCAGACTCAGGTAGCTGTGAGTTTGAGTCCATCCTAGGCCACACAGTGAGACCCTGTCTCAAAGACAAAGAAGTCTGGAGAGATGGCTCAACAGTTAAAAGCATTCGTTACTCTTGCAGAAGACCTGGGTTTGAATCCTACAAGGTGGCTCACAACCATCTGTATCTCCAGTTTCAGAGTATCAAATGCCCTATTCTGTGGGCAGAGGTCACATACACACAGGTGGAGCACAAATTCTAATTGGTCTTAATAATAAAACCCCAGAGTCAGATATCAGGGTAAATGCTGAAAGATCGGAGAAGTAAAGGAGCAGCCACAGTCACCTCTCACCTCCAGGACATAAGGTGGGAGGAGACAGAAGCTCACCCTTTGGGTCTGAGGATTCAGTAGAGGTAAGAGGTGACTTTGGCTAGCTCCTTTATTTTTCTGATCTCCGGGCAAGCTTTATTTGTTAGAGCACAAACAGAGTATCACCACATACAGGCAAACACACACATAAAATAAGAATAGATAAAATACTCACATTTTTTATACTTATTTGTTTTATTTTATGTGTGTGAGTGTGTGTTTTGCCTGCATGTATATATGCACACCACATGAAGGACTTGTACCCAAGCAGGTCAGAAGAGGAACTCAGATCCCCTGGAACTGGAGCTATAGACAAGTTGTGAGCTACCATATGCATGCTGGGAGTCGAACCCAGGTCCTCTGCAAGAGCAACCAATACTCTTAACTGCTGAGCCATCTCTCCAGACCACAGATAAAATTTTTTTGTTTTTATTTTTCAAGAAATGGTTTCTCTGTGTATCCCTGGCTTTTCTGGAACTTGCTTTGTAGTATGATAAAGGAACACATCTGACATCCCCCTCTTGAGTTTGCATGTAACACACAGGAGCACACATTCACACACCCATATGCATGCCACACACATGCGCGAACCAAAAAATGTAGGTACTAATGATATAAAACTCTTAAATATAAATCGTTGTGATCATGTATTAGGCAATGGATTCCTTGATATTACACCAAAAGCATAGATAGTATTTAACAAAATATTAGCAAATCAACTTGTAAATATATAGAAAAATTTGATGCAGGGGGGAGGGGCTCGGTCCTGCCTCAACTTGGTATACCAGCCTTTGTTGGCTCCAAGGGAGGTCTTACCCCTTTGAGGAGTGGATGGGGGGTGGGATGAGGGGAGGTGGGGGGGAGCGGGAGGAAGGGAGGGAGGGATTCTGTGGTTGGTATGTAAAATGAAAAAAAACTTTTAACTAAAAAGAAAATTTAAAGTTAATAAAGCATTGTGCAATCTAAAAAAAAATAGAAAAATTAATATAACCAAGTGACATATTCCCCAGGGAGGCAAGGCTGATTTATTCAATGCTAGACAATCAATCCTGGGTTTATGCATTTTTCCATTTAGCCCCGTCACGTTTTGCTTCATGAAATTTGAAACCCTTTTATCAGGTAGACTTATTTAATGAATTGACCTTTTCTGTATTATTAACTGTGCCTTTGTCTCTAATATTATTCTTTGTCTTGACATTTATCACACAGCCATGCTAGCTTTCTTGTAATCATTGTTTCCCTCCATCTTCTTACTTTTCATTTATGCACTACAAAGTATAATCCTCACAAAAATTCTATTTTACAGAACTGTTAGGCCATGTCTTCTTATTTGCTCTGACAATACCTGTCTTTATTTGCACTAAATGTGATTGCTGCTATGCCTGAGTAAAAGTAATTTGATTTTCACATTTTTGTCGGTCCTACAAGTACTTTTTCATGTTTTTCATTTTTGAGATTATAGTTATATGTTTATCCTTCCCCTTTCCTTCCTGCAAACCCTCTCATATACCCCGCCCCACTCTCCTTCAAATTCACGGTCTCTTTTTTCATTGTTGTTACATGCATATATATGTAATACATATGTACATACATATATATTCATAAATATGACCTGCTCGGTCTGTACAATATTCTTTGCATGTATGTTTTCACGACTGTCTCTTTGGCACTGGACACTCAGCTGGTGTGTTTTTCCCTAGGGAAGACCCACCTCTCCTGCTTGTGTGTGGAGGGTTGGGGCCTTGCGGACTCTTCCCCATCCCGTTTGGCATGTTCTTTGGTGTCAGCCTTGTTTAGCTCACATTTGGGTGGTCATGTAGATGAGACTTTATGAGTGTAGCTTCTGCTGTTACTAGAAGGCACAGCAAACTCCCTGATCCTCTGGCTCTTACAATCTCTCTGGCCCCGTCTTCTCCAATGTTCCCCGAGCATTTAGGTGTGGGAGTGTTTTGTGAATGTATCCCTTGGGACTGGGCTCAACCACTCTGCGTTTTTATTGGTTGCGATTTTTTTTTGTAGTTGTCTTCATCTGTTGCAAAGAGTAGTTTCCTTGATAAGGGGTAAAGACTGCATTTATCTGTGGCTATAAAGACAAATGTCTATAGATTGTTATCATGTCTAGGAAGCCCATCAATGACCAGCATGGTATGATAACCCTGAGGGTACAGTTGTGGCGCACATACTTTGGTGGTAAGCAACTGCTCTCTAATTGGACTGAAGACCTATTCAACAAGAGGGGTACCATGTGTCTTACTGGAAAACTAGCTAACTAATCAGTGCTAGTGAAGTAATACTGGAAAACTAGCTAACTAATCAGTGCTAGTGAAGTAATACTGGAAAACTAGCTAACTAATCAGTACTAGTAAAGTAATACTGGAAACCTAGCTAACTAATCAGTGCTAGTGAAGTAATGACCTTTGGAGAATTTACAACCACTAATTTACTAACCCAGCATAATCCCTAACAACAATCTTCTTTTTCTTTCTCTTTTCCTATTTGAGACAGGGTTTCATGTATTCCAGACTATTCTGGAACTCAATATGTAGCCGAGGATGACCTTGAACTCTTGATCTTCATGTCTCAAACTCTGGTGTGCTGAGATTACAAGTGTACACCACTACGCCTGGTCTATGCAGTGCTGGGAGACAAATCCAGGGCTTTGTTCATGCCAGCCAAGCACTCTACCAACCTAGCTATGTCTCCAAACCCCCTCTCTTCCTTTTTATAAGTGAAATGATTGTTTAAGATTCTTAAAATATAGATAGGTTTAACTTCATCAAAATTTTACAATTTTGTGCTCAAATAGATACCAAATAAGAAATTGAAATATCTTAAAGAGTGGAGGACGTTTTGCAAACTATAT